>NC_088902.1:5890000-6200000 GCF_037157495.1 Lathamus discolor
TTACAGCTTCTCCTGACACAGTAAACACACGCCCTGAGTGGCCGGCGGGATCCTGACCTGGCGTTTCCCTCGTACCCCAGCAGGGGAAGCGAGCAGCATCCCATGGGCTGTCCTGTGGCAGCGAGGAACCCCGTGGGCTTTGCCGTATTTACCACCAAAGCTCAGGGAAATACAGAGCTTATAACAGTCTTCCAGTGCCTAAAGGGAATCCAGGAAACCTGGAGAGGGGCTTTGGACAAGGGCCTGTAGGGACTGACCAAGGGGAATGGCTTTAACCTGCCCGAGGGGAGACTGAGCTGAGCTCTTAGGCAGAAGCTGTTCCCTGTGAGGGTGCTGAGGCGCTGGCACAGGGTGCCCAGAGAAGCTGTGGCTGCCCCATCCCTGGCAGTGCTCAAGGCCAGGTTGGACACAGGGGCTTGGAGCAAGCTGCTCCAGTGGAAGGGGTCCCTGCCCGTGGCACAGGTTGGAACTGAATGAGCTTTAAGGTGCCCTCCAACCTAAACCAGTTTGGGATTCTGGAATTCTATGAAATGCTGGCAATGCTGCATTGGCTACTGCACACTGGAGCCATTCCACTGCAGGCACCCTGGCTGTAGGGACAGGGAAGGGATTGGGAGAGAGATGGAGACCTGGGAGAAGAAACACCCCACCAGCATCCACTGGGTTGGAGAGGTACAAACAGCATCAGGGCTTCAGGTACTGCAGCAGCACCCTGGGATGGAGGGTGCTGTAGTGCAATGGGTGGGTGATGCTTGATACAGGTAGCCCTAGTACCAGGCTCAGCCACTCCCTGGCTGCCTGATGGCCTCCTCCCAGCAGCTCCCCTGCATGGCCCTGCATCAGTCCTGCATCCCCAGAGCCACAGTTTCCTCTGGAGCAGGGAAGCGTGCAGGCTTTCCAGGTGTGGTGGGAGAAGGGTGAGCCAGATGAGCCAAGAGCAGATCTCGCAACTGGGGCTGAGTGCATCCTGCCAGGGCTGGGTGAGAGGTGCATCCGCACGTGTGCCAGGACGTGCCTGCTATTTGCTGCCAGTAGCCTGGGTGCCACCTTTGCCTGAGGTGGGGACACAGCAGCACCCCCTTGCCCCATAGAAAGGAGTCCAGTGGGACCTGATCAGAGCATCCTGCCACCCTGACCCCAGCACTCCCAGGCACCTAAAACTCCCCAAGCCCTTTTGGCCACCATGGAGGAGGCCTGGGAATTATGCTGGTCCCCGACTATGAGAGATGAGGCTGTGGTACCTCCCAGCCCTGCCGTGCCACAGCAGCGCCCACACCCCGGATGCAGGCACCTGGCCAGTACGGTGACGAAGGAGCCCGGCGAGGGTGCTGGGGTGACGTTCCAGCCCCGCCGCTGACGTCTGATGAAGGGAAAAGCACTCCCTAGAGCAAATAAGCATCCGGGCTATGCAAACCCGGCTCAGCGGGTGTCTCTGGGCAGGTATCTGGGTCCCATCTGGCTGCTGTTTACCTGCCCACTGGAATCCACCCTGCAAACTTCCTCCTTGCATGGTCAGATAAGGCAAAGGAGCCACGCTCGGCCCTGCACCGGCTTTGTAAGGATAACCCCAGCATCCTGGTGCTGCTGCTGACCCTGAGCTGGGTGTCTCAGGGGTACAGCAATCCCATGGCGATGCCTTGGTCCCCGTACAGGGCAGTGCTGCAGGCAACAGAGTGGATTCAAACGGAGTTTCAGGGAATCTGAGCAGCCAGCCCCTGCCAGGTTCACAGACCCGGGGCTGAACCCTGATAAAACCAGCCTGGCTCTGAGCAGCCCCAGGAGCTGCAACCAGAATGCAGGGAGCGGGGATGCTGGTGCCTGTCCAGGAGGGGTAGGGTAGGACATTGGGTCTGTTCAGCCTGGAGAAGAGAAGCTGCGTGGAGACCTCAGAGCAGCTTCCAGGGTCTGAAGGGGGCTACAAGGATGCTGGAGAGGGGCTCTTCATCAGGGACTGCAGTGACAGGACAAGGGGTGATGGGTTCAGACTGAAACAGGGGAAGTTCAGGTTGGATCTAAGGCAGAAGCTGTTCCCTGTGAGGGTGCTGAGGCGCTGGCACAGGGTGCCCAGAGAAGCTGCGGCTGCCCCATCCCTGGCAGTGCTCAAGGCCAGGTTGGACACAGGGGCTTGGAGCAAGCTGCTCCAGTGGAAGGGGTCCCCGCCCGTGGCAGGGGCTGGAGCTGGAAGAGCTTTCAGATCTCTCCAACCCAACCCATTCTATGCTTGTAGGACACAGCATCCCCGCCACTGCCTCAGTGTCCCCCACAGCTGGGCTTGCCTGCCCTGTCCCTCCGTGACCCACAGCGGTGCCTTCTGCGGCATGCAGAGTCCTGCCAACATGCAGGGATGGGATTGTGCTGGGTATGCACCTGGGCTTCACTGCCTGACCCAGGCAGGACCCTGCCTGCATTGCCCTGCCAGCAGCTTCAGAGGCAGCCGGGATTGCTCAGCCACCGGCACAGGGTGACTGAGAAGTCCCCAACCCTCTCCTATCCTGCCCCTTGCACTAAGGTCCCACATCCACCCTATAGGACAGGGGGCACCAGTGGGTGCTGTTCTAGTGGAAGGTGTCCCTGCCCATGGCAGGGGGTTGGAACTGGATGATCTTCAGGTCCTTTCCAACCCAAACCATTCCATTACATGATTTCACCTCACAGTGCAACATATCCACACTCTTGTTCTTCTAGCAAGCAGCCATGGCTTGCAGGGGTGTATTTACACCTCTACAAATGTGGGGAAACTGAGGCAGGAGAAGCAGGTGCCCACGGGGCAGGAAGGACAGTGACAGAGCAGGGAGTGAACCCGAACGTGGCCCTGCGCTGCGAAAGCAGCCGGTTATCAGCGGGAGCGTGATGCTTAGAGCGAGCAGCTTCCAGGAAAGGAAGGAAGTGTGGGGTCACCCCGCGCTGCTGCCGCCCTTTTCCAGCAAGCAGCCAGCCCTGCTGATAACGGGGCCGTGCAGCCGGCCGCCCAGGAGTGTGGGGCCTCCAGCCACACGTGCACCCGAAATATGAGATTTCCCCCCGTCTCCTCACCCATAAAAGCTGGTTGTGAAGCTGGGGCTGATGCCACCCGGCTCTTGCGTGGGGTGCAAAGCAGCATCACATATCCACAATGCCCCATTTGCACCCCAGTGCTTCTCACTGGTGGGAACTGGGAGTCACCGAGGTTGCTCCTGGTCTACAAAGGGGTGTGTGAAGGTGCTCATGGATGTGGTGCTGCCCTGGCAGAAGGCAGGAACCCCAGTGCAGGGTTGAACTGGGATGTGGCAGGGCAAGGAGGTGATGGGGATCTGCTGCTCCTGCACACCTGGGTCCTCTCCCATCACTTCCCACTGGACACAGCTCCAGAGACACCAGGCAGTCCCATCATCCTAGTGGGCCCTGCAGCAGCACCAGGGCAGGATCTGTGTCCCTGCCATCATCCTGCCATGTGAAGTGGCTCAGGAGGGAGCAGGGATTGGAGCCTGGAGCTTGCTCCACCCCGATACTGAGAATAATTACATGATTATGCGATTTGGAAGCAAAGTGCAGATTAATCTCTGATCTCGTTAGTCTGTGTTTTACCATCTGCTTTGTACAGGCAGGAGAAGCCCTCACCCCACTGTGAGAGGTGATGGAAGCCCCCAGGGAGAGCTGGAGTCCCACAGGAAAGCATGACCCGGGTGCATCAGGACATGGGTGCTTTAGGAAATGGGTGCATGGGGACCCGAGCACGTCAGGACAAGCAGATGCTACCCAAGGCACCAGCTGTCACCCACAGTCCTGATTCCTGGAAGCGAGGCTGGATCCGGCTCGGCGGCTGCAATGGGACTCCTCCTTTGACCAACAAGGGTGATGACAGCCACAAGCAACTCACTTTTCGGGGCTGCTGGAAGGGAGACGCCAGGGTTCAAGTCACGGGGAGAGGTTTGTTATAGTCCAGGTGGGGTAAAGAGATGGAGCGATCGCACTGAGGGCATGCAGGGGGTCTGTGGCAGCAGAGGGGATAGCCCCACATCCCCTGGGCTCTTCAGGGGCTCCCCCCATCTCCTCCACTCAGGATTCTTTCGCCAAGCAGGCAGGGAGGGTGAGACCTGCCTTTTATTATACTCTTGCCAAGGGACCTGTGTCTGCCCCAGCTGCAGCATCAGGCCCAGCCTCTGTACCAGGGCTGCTCCAGAGCCCTGCTCTGCACCCGGCACAGGGAGAGCCTGGTCTACAGGCTGCCCTCATGGGAATAGCACTGAGCTCCCACCAGGATTTTTTCAGGCTGGGGGCAGCACCACGGCCCGGCTCCCCTGGGCACCCAGAGCTCCCTGGAGTGATGCTGGGTAGGAACTGGTACCCAGGAACCTCCATGTCCTCAGTGGGGCTGAGCCACCAGCACAGAGTCTGTGCGTTGTGGGCATTGCAGAACGCAGGGGATGATGTCTGGGGGTTCCAGTGTCCCTCCGAGCTGTGCAAAGGGACAAAGGCCAAACCTAATTGCCCATCACCTATCCCGGGGGTGACCATTGTGACCCATCCATCCCATCTCCCCACCATCCGCCCCATGTGGCAATTCAACCTCCTCCAGTCTGGAACCAGCATCTGGCCACCCAGGAGCCTCCCTTTTCCAGGCGCAGACAAAACCCTCTCCCGCTCGCTCCGTGCGCTCCAGGGCCACGTGCTGGCTAAAGCCCGGGAAAAGATGAAAGGGATTTCCCGGCTGACCTCCTCACCCCGCACTATTTGCACCTCCTTTCCCGCACGCAGACAGACATTTTTCCCATGCTCGGGGGGTCAGCGCCCTCCCTGCACTCCCAGCCAGAGCAATGCCAGGAATGTACCTGGGAATAGGCAGGGGTCTGCAGGGTGGGGGGGGAAGAGAAGAGCTGGGCACCCTCAGCTCCTCCATCAGCCACCAAAATCGTTTTTATCACCTTTAAAAGGTGCTTTTCTCGTGCAAACACTCTGCAGAAGGGGCAGACACTTATAGCGGGGCAGCCTGAGCCTTGGGTGTAGATAGAGCTTGTGCTCCCTAAGTGCTGCCAGCCCATGGTCGTTGGGCCAGATCCTGAGCCCCCAGGCACAGTCAGGGGTCTCCCATGGGTGCAGGGTTCTCCCTGGTATAGCCATAGGCAGCACTTGGGTTGACCCCATCCACATCTTCCCTGGCTTGCAAATAATTTTTTGCCCTTTCGTCCCATTTTTGGGGTGGAATAAACCCATCTCCAATCCCCCTCCTCCTGCCTCAGTTTTCCTGGGCTAAATCAGGGAGAACAGCCTGTCCCTAGCATACAATCCCTGGAAGAGGAGCCTGGTTGCTGCAGCACATGCTGGCATGGTCTGATCCTGCAGCATCCTTTGGACCAGTCTGGGTGCTACACTTCCACCCTGTGACAGTCCCTTCCCAGCTGTCAGATCAGAGATGGAGGATAACAGGGAATAACACAGGAAAACAGTGTTTCCCTCCCCGCCTCCCCACCTTGACCTTGCATCACCCAAAAGAGCAATGAAGGGGAAATGAAAACGAACTGTTTTGGGACAAAACCTGGGCTTGGCTCAGGAGATGGTTAGGATGATGGCAGAGGGTGATGCCAGGTCTGGAGGCTGCTCCCATCACCCAGCAAGGTACAGACCCTGAGCCCAGGCTTAGTACTGAGCCCTTGCCCCCTCACAGAGCCCTGTGCTTCTGGCTGCCCCTTTCCCTGCCTTCTTGGGGAAGGGGATTTTCCCGCCTGTGCACAGGGATGATCCGGGCAGCTGCAACTCAGGTGAATGGGAAGGATGGGAAACCTCTTGGGGTCACAGGAGGACAGAGCGGGGAAGCCAGGACACCCCATGCATGCAGGAGACACCCAGGACACACCGGCTGCTGGGACCTCGCTGCGGAGGGGATGCTCACGGGAGCAAGGAGCAATCGCCTCTGTGCTCATGGGGAAGGGATGTAGGTGACACATGGTGGGGTCCCCACCTTCACCCCCATGCATCCCTCTTTCCGCTTTTGCTCTGCAAAGAGGGTTTGCTTGTAAACAGCAGCCCCTGGGTAACACTTTAATCCCTCGCCTCTTGGCTGTTATTCATCCCCGGCTAACCTAAAAGCCTCCCCCTTTTTCTCTGCGAGGCACCCCCAGAGCAGAGGAAATTCCTCAGCCCTGACGTGATGTGAAACACGAGCGGCTCAGCCCCAGCCGCCCCCTTCCCTGCCCCAACCTACCCGGGCCATTTCCCAACCCAGGTTTCCCTGTAGCATCCCAATTCCCCCCCCCCCTTTTTTTTTTTTCCCCAACCACCCTTTTCTGCTTTAGACATTGTAACCCGAGAGGCTGGAAATGCAGCTCCTTTCATCTTCCATTTCCCACATCCTGAGAGTCTGGGGAGAAGGAGCCCACCCAGATGAAGGAATCCCAAATATGTGGCTCCCTCCACCTCCCCATCCCCTCGGCCGCCCCCCGTGCGGCTCCATTCACAAAGCACATTAGCCATGCTGCCGCCTCCCCGCACACCTCGCCCCAAAAGCCCGCGCTAAAAAGCTGGCATACAAAAAGAAATTGAAATTCAGAAGAAGAAATCCCCAGGTCTGCTCGCCCCAGGGAGCAGGATGGGTCCCTGTACCTCCTGCCCCGCTCGCAGGTCCCATCACCTTCCTAAACCAGCAGGGATTGGCACCCAAAGGCCAGGACTGGGTGATGGTTTAGGGGCTTTATGAAGTGCTCCAGCACATCAGTGAGGACCCTCCCAGTCCTTAGGTGACTTCAGCCCCAGGATAGGATATGGGGTTCCCAAACTGTCACTGCTGCTCTGGGGGCTCAGATGGATTGGGGGTGACCACAAGGACCCAGATGATTGGGAGGGGAAGCAGCACGCTGCAGCTGCGCTGGCTCCCAGCATCCATGATCCCAATCCATGGCTGGGGGGAGAGCCAGCACCTCTGGAGCACCCCAGGATTGGCTGCATGCTGCAGGTTGATGCCCATCACCCACAATGATGCTGCGGGATGAACACCCATCTTATTGCACTTCCAAAGGCACCAGTGGGACACGAGGGCACCTTGTCACCGCCACAGAGGTGACTTCAAGTGGGCGACGGCACATTGGGGTGTCCCAACCGCAGCACCCAGGGCCTGGCCGAGGGCAGCGCCCGCTTCCTTGCTGGTGTGGCCGGGGATTGCTCACCACACGTAGGTGGGAGCATCTTTGCTGAGGAAGTTTCACGCTTTCCCTGAGCACCAGCAGGTTCGTGCGGCCGCTTCATGCCTCACGCCCTGGCCCAGCCGGTTCTACGGGCACCCGAGCCCAGCGAGCCACAAGCAGACCCAGCCAAGGTCATGCAGTGACTCAAAGCTCGTGCTTGGAAAACCACAGCCTTTCTGTGTCACGGCTTTAATAGCCCCACGGTCCTCCCTTCCCTCCTCCAGGGATGCTGTCCCATCTGGAGGGGGGTGCTTGTGTGGCTTGATGTAGGGCTGTGCTCTTGGCTTGGCATTGACCTTCCTGTTTTCTTTGCAGGACATGGGTGGAAAGCTCAGTTTTAACTCTCCACGACTGTGACTTTGCCACCACTCCACTCCAGGAACTCCTGGGCAGCAAATCTTCCCTCTCCACCCCCTGGGTGTGATACTCTGGCCCTCCCCATTTTCACCTCTTTGCTAATTGTGCTGGTGGGGAAGGCGAGGGGGAGGAAGTACAGAAAGTAAACTGGGAAAGCAACACAGCAGCTCCAAGGGCCCAGCACAGCAATCAAGCGATAAAGCAGTAATTAAGCCTGATTATCATGCAAGGCAGCCCCGGTTAGACTGGAATGCCACTGAAGAGCCCCAAAGCTGCTGGGATTGTTTGCAGGGCTGAGAACTGATCTTTTGATGTCTGCTGGAAGTTCCTTTCCTGCAGACCTGCCACCAGCTCCATGTGCCACTCCGGGGTCCTGCTTCTTCCCAGGCATGGTCCTGCACTTGGGTTTTAACTCCCTGCAAGACTTATGCCGTCCCCTCTGAGCTGCAAACTGCTCCCTGGGGGTCAGGCCTTGAGTTTGACCCAAGGGTGGGAAGAGACAGCCTGGATCACGGATGCTGAAAGACCTGTTGTTCTGCTCGGACATCCATGTGTCCATGCAAGTGCTAAAAGGCACAGGCTGCTCTCCTGCACCCATCTTTGTTGGCTTTCATCCTGGAGAAAGAGGGCTGGGAGAAGAGATGATCGCTATGGACAAGGGCAAAGCTGGTAGCCAGCAGGATGGGGTTTGTTTCATGTTAGTTTGAATGTCTGACACATCCCAATGGCCTCACCCGGGCTGGGAGGGGAAAGGTGAGTATGTGGGATGGGCCTGGGGGAAAAAGGTGGCTTCTAGCCCTGGATTGGGGTCATCTGGGGAACAGGGATGGGTTATTCTGGAGAGAGATGGATTTGGGTGGGAAATGCAGCCACATCCCATCTCTGCATGGCCAGGGCATGGAGAAATGTCTCCCCATCACCTCCAAGATGGGGGTTTCCCTAACCTAGGAGGGATGCAACCCCTGGGCATGGGCAGGAAGAGTCCTGCTGACTCAGCCCCCCCGAGGCAATGAGCAGGTTTACGCACAAGGATGATCTGGCCCCAGCTCATCCAGGTTGCAAGACACATTGCTCCTATCCACGTTAATGAGCAGGTTGGGGCAGAGTGAGGACAAGGCTACACCTCCCAAGGAGGTCAGGGGAAGGCAGCCCCCAGGAAGGCCCAGCAGCTCCAAGTGAGCTTTGTTTGTCAATAAAGAGCTGGGTTTCCAGGGCAGCCCCATCCGTACCTTTCATCATCCAGGCAAAGAATTTGATAATGGCTTTGGGGCCAGATGCTAAGTCACCCTGTCCCATGGGTGAGCACTGACTGGCAGAACCAGTTGTCCCAAATATGCCCAGGTGTTGGGTGGGAATAAGGCAGGAGAAAGGCCCTGCCCACCCCTCTCCTCCGCCCTCAACTTGCATCACCCCAAATAACAACAATAACATACATAAAAATAAATAGGGGAAAAAAAAAAAAAAAAAAGATAAAGGATGAAGGCTGCAGGGCCAGATTTTTCAAACTTTTCCCCCAAATCGAACGCTACCTTCTGAGTGAAAAACCAGTGTAGGTTTTTCAGGTTTTAGGTTTTTAGTTGTCTCAGCTCCTGAAAGAGGATGTGCTGCGTTCCTGGTAAATCTAAAGGAGGCAACATCGGTGGCGAGCGCTTCCTGGCTGGCGTGAGAGCTGAGCCGCAGCTCCAGGCACCACTTTGGGGGTTGCTTTTTGGTTGTGTTTTATTCTTTATTTATTTTTCTTTCAAGAAATACTAAAGGAGACAGGAGCTCACCACCGTTTCCAGTAAATCCCATTCGATTTCAAGCAATTCATCCCACAAGTATGTGTGGGATGCTGGGAACTCCTTGGTCTCATTCGGGCGAGAGAGTCCAGATGGGCTTCGTCTGGAATAATTCAGCTCCCGGTGGCTGGAGCTCTTTGCTCTAAATGCTAATAGAGTGAGTAATCAGAGATCTCCATCCAGTAAATTATTTATCTTATCTCTGGAACTCGGGAAAGCATCTCAGCCAGCGACTTCTGCGGGGGAAAACAGGGAACACTGCGCTGATAGACAAGAGTCCCAGCTGGCATCGCCACTTTTACTAGAAAAGGGAAAAGTTTAGACACTCGTTTGCCCGCGATGAAGTAACGGCGGCGCGGGGGGAGCGGGCGGGATGGGGGCCGGGAAACGCCGGGCACTGCCGGCGAGCGGCGAGGCGGCAGGGAACGGGATAACGCGAGGAAGGAGCTCCACAAGGAGGGCTCGGCCAGGGGTGATGCCGGTGGGAGAGGGGACGCGGCCCGCAGCCGGGGCCTCCCGCAGCCCGGAGCCCCTCGGCGCCCCCAGCCCCGGGGCTCCCCCCGCCTCCCCGGGACGGCCGCGCTGCCCGGCCCTCACGCTACGGGCAGTGGCGGCGCGGGGCGGGCCCCGCCGCTGGCTGTGGCGCGGCAGCACCGCCCCCTGGCGCTCCCCGGCCCGCCCCCAGCCCCCGCTACGCCCGGGGCCGGCCGGGGGCCGCTGCCACACACGGGGCCCGGCGCCGCGCGGAGCAGCCGGGCCGCGGCCGCTCCCTCCCCGCCCCGCAGCCGCCGCGGCCGCCTCCGCCCCGGGGCTGCCCCGCCCGGCCCCGGCCGCTCGGCACCGCGACTGCCGGCTCCGAGCCACCGGAGCCCGGTGCGGCTGCGGAGGTGCCGGGACCGGCCCCGGTCGGGCGAGGGGACCGGGATGCTGCTCTCGAAAATCAGCTCGTTGGCCCATCTGCGCTCCGGGACCGGCGGGGAGCTGCACGCCGCGAAGCTGCAAGCGGGTAAGGGCGGTAACGGCCCGGCTCCGCTCGGCCCGGGGCGGCGGGTAGGGGCCGGTTGGAGCCCCGGCTGCAGCGGTAACGGCCGCGTCTGGCGCGCAGGGAAGGAGAAGGAGCCGCTGGAGCAGCTTTACCGCGTGGGACCGCTGCTGGGGAGCGGCGGCTTCGGGTCCGTGTACTCGGGGGTCCGCCTGTCCGACAGCGCCCCGGTAAGTGGCGGGGCCGGCGGTGGGAGGCGGTGCGGCGGGGGCCAGCTCAGCCCAACGCTGCCCTTGGCTTGCAGGTGGCGATCAAACACGTGGCTCGGGACCGCATCTCCTCGTGGGGCGAGCTGGTGAGTGCGGGACCCCCGAGACAGCGGGAGGGGAAACCGGGAGTCACCGGGGAAGGCGGAGCAGCCGGGTGGGGGATGCCCGGTACCGATGGGGCCGAGCAGGGCGGCACCGGAGCATCCTCGGGGCAGGGGAACACGGTACTGTTGTGGCCAGGCAGGAGGGCACCGGAGCATCCCCTGGATTGGGGGGTGCCCAAGCACCGTTGGGGCTATGTTGGTGGGCAGCCGAGCTTTCCCCAGGTTGGGGGATGCCTGTTACTGGTGGGGCTGGGCAGGAGAGTACTGGAGTATCCCTTGGACCGGGAAAAGCCCAAGCACAGTAGGGGCCAGGCAGGGGGAGAGTGGAGCTTTCCCCAGGTTGGGGGACGCGCGGTACCAGTGGGGCCGGGCAGGCCAAAACAGCAGCAACCCCTGGGCAGGGGGCACCAGACCCCTGGTGCAGCATCAGCCCAGCTGGTGGCATCGTGGTCCCCCTGCAGCCCAACGGCACTCGAGTACCGATGGAGATAGCCATGCTGAAGAAGGTGGGCTCTGGCTGCAGCGCCATCATCCACCTCCTGGACTGGTTTGAGCTGCCTGACAGCTTCGTGCTGGTGCTGGAGCGTCCGGAGCCGTCGCAGGATCTGTTTGACTTCATCACAGAGCGGAGGTTCCTGCCTGAGGACCTGGCGCGGGGGCTGTTCCTCCAGGTGCTGGAGGCTGTGCGACACTGCCACAGCTGCGGCGTCGTACACCGAGACATCAAGGATGAGAACATCATCATCAACCTGTCTACCGGAGAGCTCAAGCTCATCGACTTTGGCTCCAGCACCTTCCTCAAGGACACGGCCTACACCGAATTTGACGGTGAGCCCGGAGCTGGGGGGATGCTCCCGGTCCCGGGCAGTGCCCGGCTGGGCACCAGCACTTCCCTGCTTTGCTGGAGGGGGAGTTCATTCTCCAGCAGCTGCCAAGTTGCTTTTTGGCGCGGGGCGGATGTTGTGAAACGGGAGCCGACAGCCTCTGCCACCCGCCCTGCCCCTGGCTGGGGGTTGCCAAACCCGCGCTAGGGCCGGTTGGGTTTGCAGGCATGGAAGCGCTGGGGCTGCTCCGCTCCCTTCGTCTGCCGTGGCTGCTTGTGATGATTTCTCAGTGGCTGAGGTGGGGGCAGGCGGGTTTTCCCCACCCGTGGCGGGTTTTTCGCCTGTAACGGTCGGTGCTCCCCCGGTTCCGTGCTGCCACCTTCCGGCACCGGCGGCCTTTCCTTACAACCCAAAGTTTGTCAACAAGAGTCACGTGCTGATGACGGGCAACGGGTGACACAGTGTGAGTGTCCCCGCGGGGCCGCTGGTGCAGCCTCTGCGATCCCAGGGATGCAGCCGCCTGCTGAGCTGTGCCTGTATCCCATAGGAACACGTGTGTACAGCCCGCCGGAGTGGGTCCGCTACCACCGCTACCACGGCCGGCCAGCGGCCATCTGGTCACTGGGCGTGCTGCTTTATGACATGGTCTGCGGGGACGTCCCCTTCGAGCGTGATGAGGACATCATTGGCGGGGAGCTCTTCTTCCGGCGCCGGGTCTCTGTTGGTGGGTACCCGGCCTTGTGGCACAGGGGAGAACGGGGTTCGGGAGGAGGCTCCAGCCGCACGAGCCTCCTGCGACTCACGGCGGGTCCCGGTTCTCTCCCCAGAGTGCCAGCACCTCATCCGGTGGTGTTTATCCCTGCGCGCTTCCGACAGACCATCCCTGGAAGACATTTTCAACCACACATGGCTGCAAGCCCTTCACCTGCCCCAGGAGACAGCCGACATCCACCTGCACAGCCTCATCCAGGAGCCTGGCAAGTGACAGCTCCAGGCGGCTCCTGGCCAGAAGCAGCAGAGAATCCCAGACTTGTCCTGCTGAGCACAGAACTGAGCAAGGATCCTCAGATGGCACCTCGCACAGCTTGTCCTGGACCTCGTCTTCCAAGCACCAGTGGCCGCCATCCAGCCCGGCTGCCCTGGACTTTGTGTTGTTCTGTTCAGTTTGCTTTGTTTTGGTTTGTTCTGGTTTGTTTTCTGGGGGAGATCGGGGTTTGGCTTTGTCCGGTTTGGGCTTCAGGGGGACTGGGGTAGCGTTTTGGGGTTGGCTGTTTTTTTAGGGAGGTTTGGGATCTTGGCCGATTTGGCCTTTTTTGGGGGTGGGTTTTATCAGGGAGCTGGGTCTGGGGGGTTGGGTGTAGGTTTTGTGTTTCGTTTTCTTTGTTTCTGTTTTGTTTCTGGGTTTGGAGGCTCCCCAGTGTCTCCTGACCTGCTGAATTCAGGAACACAAGAGGAACAGGGACCTTCTTGTGAGAAGAGCTTCAACAGGGAAGAACTGATGGCGGGGGGCAGGTCCAGGGTGGTGCCTCTTCTCCTCTGTCCCCCTGCTCGAGTGCCTTCAGTTACCATCTGGGCTGTGCTGGAGGAAATACTTGAATTTTCCTACTCTGGTGCTTTTCCGAGACTCGCCTGCATATACAGCTCCTGCCCAAGAAGGTCAGAGGACACGCGGGAGCCCAGCCGGGCGATGCCTCCTGTGCCTCCATCTCACGTGGATTTGTCTGGGGTTCCTTGCTTCTCTGTGCCCTCATGAATGCACAAACAATGCAAACCAACAGAGCTGTAAATATGGACAAAGTTAGAGAGGAGCAAAGGCTCTTGTACAGTTGTTAATAGTGATAAGATTTGACCTTTTTTCTTGTTGCTCCAGTTTTGGTTTTTAACTTATTTTCATGAATTTGTTCTTTTGTTTTGCTTTTTTTTTTAAGAGTTCTAGCCGGTGGGCAGTTATTTATTTATTTATAATTCCCATGGGTTTCCAACCCGCGCCTTGCTCCTGCAGCCGCTGATCCCCTGGTTTTCCATTTGGGTCTTCCCTCCGTGTGTGTCCTGTGTCTGCCCCCAGGTCCCTCGTGTTCCTGCCAGCAGCCTGGCGGAGGTGCGGAGCGGCTCCTGCTCCCGCTCCCAGCTCCCTGTGCCCATGGTTGTGGTCGCTGCTGTTTCCCTGCCACGGGCAGGTTCTCAGTCTGCAGATGAGGTTTGGTTGTCTCCAGGGGTGTCTTGTTTGGGGCTGGGCTGGGGGTGCTGGCCCAGGCTGTCTGTGTGTCAAGTATTGATGTGTAGCCGAGTGCTGAGCCGGTGGGATTTGTGTTAATAGTTCATATTGTACAGGGGAACTCAGAAATCTTATTTTTTTTATGCGGTTTTAAATAAAAATGAACCACTTGATGTGATGGAGCCATCCGTTTATCACAGGGCGGGATGAAGGACGTTGTGAGCGTGCAGGGTGCTGGGCACCACATTGTGGCTACTGCAGGGACCACCAGTGTGTGTCTCACAGGGACTGACTCAAAGACTGCTGGGCCGTGTTAACCAGGACCCGCAGCTGAAAGCACCAGGGGGAAGGCTGGATCCATCCCTCCGCGGGATGTTTCCAGCATTCACTGCTCCTGACAGGTCTCTTGGGAGAGATCCAGGTGCTGGAGCCCTTTTTGTTTCCATCCGTCCGCAGGCTGGTGCGGAGCATGTGCTGGGTTTGGCAAGTAAACAAACATCAAAGCACCCCGATGAGACGCCGGATGTTGTCGGCCAAAATCAGCTTTGGTAAGGCAGATCCTGTTGCTCCGGCTCTGCCGGCGCGGAGCAGAGCGGGTGCTGCACGCTGGGGGCTGGTGGGTGAAGGAAGCCGCCACGGGCTGTCCCCACCTCCAGCTCGGCTGCGGTGAGCGTGGAGCCAGAGGAAGTTGATTTTGGGATTACGAGAAGTCAGTCAGCAGTGGTTAACGCTTTGCTCGAGCTTTTACTCTCCAAACTGCCAAACCCCACTTCCAGCTCTGCGGTGCTTTGGTGTCAGGGCTGCTGGGTTTGGGTCCTTTGTTTATTTATTGTTCTTTCTTGGGATTTTATCATTTTATTATTTTTTGTGCTGAAGTTGAAGCACTGCTCCTGCTTGTCCTCATGGTCACTTGCTGCTGTGTGCACAGTGCTGCGTGTCTGCTCAAAGAAGGGGCACGTTTCCCTTTCTGCGCGTTGCTTTCCAACCTATGGTCTCCGTACAGCTCGAGCACAACAGGACCCTCCTTCCCTTGGCTTGCCCCAGGACTCTTGCTTAAAGCCCAGGGAGCGATCCCTTTCCCAGCTCACCCGGGGCTGGCCGGCACCACTCTCCGAGGCATGGGGCTGCTATCGGGGGAACAGGGAGCCCCGGAGGCAAGCGCCAGCCTGGTGTGGTGACTGGTGCGTGGGTCACTGCTGAGCCCCTGCCTTCCACAGAAATCTTCACTCTGGGTTTCTTCTTTCTCTTCTTTAACTCAGCTGCATCGTTCGTCTCCTCTTTGGGGCTGTGAGGAGCAGGAAGCGCGGCTCCAAACACCTTCAGAGTTTAGGCCTATTTTAAAATGTGGCTTGGCTTGAACCTCCTCCCTCACTTCTGCCCCAGGCCCTCCGGGAAGCTGCTCTCAGGCAGCAGCAAACCTCCCCTCCAGGCTGCTGTGGCTGTGAGGGGCCCGGGCCCCTCGGGTGGCCGCCATCTCCCCTAGCACCCCCAAAGCACTATCGCAGCCAGCGTGGCTGCAGGCTGAGCGCGGCCCAACCCCTCCCGTCAGCGCTCGCCAACGGCTGGGGTGTTTCTTAGAAACCTCGCCGCAGAAGAGCCGAGCAGGCCCAGCGCGGGGCTGGGTGCTCACAGGCACTTGGTCTGTGCCTTTGCTGCTCGTTTTGTCCCCACTGGGCTTGTGCTGCAGGAAGGGAAGAGGGGCACCGTGTCCCCTGACATGACCCCGCTGCTGAGCACCATCTAGTCCTGCCCGGGCACCATCTTGTCCTTCCAGATACAATCTTGTCCTGCTGAGGTACCATCTTCTGGGGTCAGAGGCCAATCTTGTTCTTCCAAGGTACCATTTTGTCCTTCTAAGGTACTATCTTGTCCTACCCAGCCGCCATCTTGTCCTGCTCAGGCGCCATCTTGTCCTGCTCAGGTGCCATCTTGTCCTGTCTGGTGACCAAGTGAAGCCAAGTTTTGGGTGCTGAAAGAGGATCTTGTTTGATCCCCTCTTCTCTGCTTTTCCTGTGCAGTGAGGCCCTCACAAGGACAAGAGCCACCAGATCTTTCTTTGATCCTTTTCCAAGCTGTTGGTGCCCTTCCTCCAGGGCAGTGGTTTTGTGTCCTCAATCAACCTTTTTCTTCTGGTTAGGAGAGGGTCAAGCAACCCCAAAACTGAAACAACAGCTCCTGTTTCACGCTGAAGCAGCCACTTCAGCCAGCCTGGAGTGACACACAGCACCCGTGCATCTGAGCGACGAGCAGAGGAACAGAGATCTCACCCCGCCGCCAAAGCTGTGAGGCAAATGGGTCCCACAGACTGTCGCTGGAAGACATTTACACCAGCTCGAGCCTGCCTCTTGATGGTGATTTTGTGCTCACTGGGCTTGTGCTGCAGGAAGGGAAGAGGGGCATTGTGTCCCCTGACAAGATCCCACTGCTGAGCACCATCTTGTCCTGCCTGGGCGCCATCTTGTTTTGCCAAGTTACACTTTTGTCCTGCCGTCTTCTGGAGCCAGGGCACAATCTTGGCCTTCTAAAGTGCTATTTTGGCCTTCTAAAGTACTATTTTGTCCTTCTAAGGCGCACCCTCTTGTTTTGTCCTGCTAAAGTACTATTTTGTCCTTCTAAGGTACACCCTCTTGTCATGGCCAGGCTCCATCTTGTCCTGCCTGGGTGCCATCTTGTTCTCCCTCATTTAATATCTTTTCCTGAGGCAGGGCTGGAAAAGTCCTGCCCGGGCACAATCTTGTCCTGCCTGGTTACCATCTTTCCCTGCCCAGTTGACATCTTGTCCCTCTAAAGCACGATTTTGTCCTGCCAAGGTACCATCTCCTGGGGTCAGAGCACAGTATTGTTCTGCTAAGGTCCCATCTTGTCCTGCCTGTGTGACCGAGTGCAGCCAAGTTCTGGGTGCTGGGAAAGGACCTTGTTTGATCCCTGTGCTCTGCTTTTCCTGGGCAGCGAGGCCTTCACAAGGCCAGGAGTCACCAGATCTGTGTCCCAGACCTCTGCCATGGGGAAGGAGCCATGGCAGATGAGGTGGGAGACCTGAAGACCTGCAGCCGCGGCATGGCTGCCCATGGTTCCCCTCCATGGTGCCCATCACCAGCACATTGTGGCACAGGGACTGCACACACAGGCTGGAGGAAAGGAGAAGAGTTTTTCACCCCTTGTTACTCCCTGATGGGGAGTTCACTGCCCTTTGGTAGGAGAGGATAAAGACATCACTGAGACCGAGTGAGAGTTCCTGGGGCTTTATATGACCGACACAACCACCCCCATTTCACACTGCAGCTGCCACCTCAGCGGACCCGAGCTGGCGCACGGGCACCCGTGTGCGCTTGGGGGCAGCCCCGGCAACCGGCGGGGCTTAAGGAAAAAGGGATAAAGCGAGGAAAGGGCTCGGACGCGGAACCGCGGTCCCACCGCCGGGGTTGGCCGCGGGGATGCAGAGGCAGCGCCGCCTCCCGGCTGAGGGGGGGGCAGGCGGGTGGTCCCCACCCGTGGCGGGGTTTTCGCCGGTAACGGTCGGTGCTCCCCCGGCTCACGGCGGGTCCCGGTTCCCTCCCCAGAGTGCCAGCACCTCATCCGGTGGTGTTTATCCCTGCGCGCTTCCGACAGACCATCCCTGGAAGACATTTTCAACCACACATGGCTGCAAGCCCTTCACCTGCCCCAGGAGACAGCCGACATCCACCTGCACAGCCTCATCCAGGAGCCTGGCAAGTGACAGCTCCAGGCGGCTCCTGGCCAGAAGCAGCAGAGAATCCCAGACTTGTCCTGCTGAGCACAGAACTGAGCAAGGATCCTCAGACACAACCATGCACGTCTTGTCCTGGACTTTTCTTTCATTTTGATTTGGGTTTTGAGTCTTTTTTTTTTTTCCCCTTGGGAACACACACATGGGGGGAGGGGCGTGGGCTGGGGGTGCAGTTTCATTTTGTTCATTTCAGCTTTTAGGGGGTTAGGTCCTTTTTTGGTGGTGTCAGACACTTGGGAGCCAAGCCACACACCATACATCTTTCCTGTCCAGGGAGACTGTCAGGACAGAGGCAGCCCTACGTCATGGATGGGGTGAACTCAACAAACCTTTCTAGGGATGGTCCATAGGCTAAGGGAATGATGTCTCTGTGTGTATATGTATATATGTATGTAATTTGTTGTACAGTTGTTAATAGTGATGAGATTTGACCTTTTTTCTTGTTGCTGATCCCCTGGTTTTCCATTTGGGTCTTCCTTCTGTGTGTGTAGTATTTGTGTTAATATTCCATATTGTACAGGGGAATACAGAAATCTTACTTTCTTATGTGGTTTTACATAAAACCAAACTACCTGATGTGATGGAGCCATCCCTTTATCACGGGGTAGGATTAAGGATGGTGCGAACATGTGGGGTACTGAGCACCACATCACAACTACTGTGGGGACCACTAGTGTGTCTCCCACTGAGAGGACTCTGAACTACCCACCAAAGCAATACAGGAAGGCTGGATCCATCCCTCTGCAGGGACACTGGTGAGACCTGGCAATGCCACCAGAATCATGGAATTCTGGTGCTCCCAAGGGTTCCAGCTGTGTGCTGGAGAACCTCACCTCATGAGGCGAGGATGGGGTTGGGACAGGTTGTGGGTTTTCAAAGGCTGCAACAAGGCATGGGTTGGCGTGGCTCCAAGTGAGCTTGTGAGATGGGGCTGGCCTTGCCTTGCCAAGGGGCTCTATCTGAGGAGGGGGCTGAGGAGGGAATGTCGGGGTCCCAGAGGCAGCTGCCTCCAGCAGGGAGCAGCCAGTCTCTGCTGCAAGCAAGGATCTCCTCGAGCCATCCCTAACAGCACCCCAGAACGTGGTACTGGGAGCTTGATGTCTCCATCAGCTGCACGTGTGAGCCACTGGAAAGCCTTGTGGTTGAGAAGTGTGGAGGTGCCTGTGTGGTGGTGCATCTTCCCCCTCTTCCCCCCCATTCCCAATCCCCTCGGCTGCTCCACGACCTCAGGAATTCCTTTGTGTAATGAGCTGGATGGTGAAAAGTCCCTTGACTGTATCAGGCTCACAGGGGACTAGTGTACATACAGGTGGGTAATGAGCAAATCTGAGTTGGCTTTGAGTTTTAGGCAGTACTGGAACTCTGTTGCAGTGTATTTCCACTCATGCCTTTATTGGTTCTATGAACCATGAAAAGAAATTAAACTTCCTAGCTTCCTTCCAGGCTCATGCTTTTCCCATCCCCCTTTCCCTGCCCTTCACCTTCCTTCTGTACTGTTTTTCTAGACAGCTCCATAAAACTGGCTCTGGGAAGAGCTGAGTGAGGACTGCCCCAGCATAACCTTTGGAAGCATCATCTCTCAGTGTGGTTCCCCTGCTTGCAGTACTGGAACACCACATGCTTGAAGCAAGGTGAAGCCTCCTGAACACATCAGGGTTGGTTGACACTGATCATCATGTTGCACTCCCCCTGCTTCAAATCAAACCCCAACTGGCACTTCCCAGCAAGACTAAGAACACAGTACTAAGTTTAATGTACAAACCCAGATGCTGCTGTATGTGGACAGCACTACATCTGTGCCAGCAGAAAGTAGGATCCTGGGGGGTAAAAATACACTGAAGGCCTTGAACGTTCCTGCCCCTGCTCTGCTGAAGCAGAGGTGCTCAAGGCTCCAGGTCAGGGATGTGGCTCCAATCCCATGCCAGACTGCAGCAACAATGGCCTGAAGCCTCCCTGCAGTCCCTCAAGGCTCTCCACAGTGCTCCTGCGGGAGCTCCAATCCCATAGCTCTGCTGTGACTCTCGTGAGGTTCCCAACAGGAAGCTTGTTTCCATTTCTGTCTTCTCTCGCTGCTCTTAGGACACTTCAGTGGAAGATGATCTTTTTATATTTGGAATTGGGGATCTGTCCTCGTGCCTTCAGCCTCCTGACCGCCTCCCGCATGTGTTTGGGCTGCAGAGGTGGCAGCTCCCCCCACTTCTCACACACATCCAGTGCTACACATCAAAAAACAAGAAGAATTCCCATAAGCAAGACAGTTAAGCTTAGCCCATCTCCTACTGTTTTAGCTTTAATTTTAAAGGCAACAGTTAACATTATTGTTTGGGGTTTACAGCTCACAGTTAGTTTAACACACAAGAATGAAATGCTTTTTGGGCTTCTCTTTGAGTGAAAAGTCAGTCCTAAGGGCATCAATACCAGACCAGAGTAAACCACTTAGCTACTAAGGCATATGCTGGTTGGAGCCACACAAACACTATTTAAACCTTCTGCTCTAAAGCCACCCCTGGGCTGGATGGTGTGTTTTGGGGTGTTGTGTATGGCAGTGACAGAAGTGGACTTACAAACCAGTTTCTTTTCTATCATTTCAAGTATCATTCACACCTCCTGCCAAGGACATGAAGCAGTTAACCACAGGAAACAACCAAGGACAGCACTAAAGCTGCTTATAGAAACCACCTCAGGCAACACAGAACTTCAGAGACAGCAGCAGACCCTGGTAAGGGTGGCCCCAGCACACACACGCCACATTCTGCCTGACAAGTCTATACATACTGCTTGGCAGCAAAGCCTGTGCCTCTTCCTCCTCCAGCCCAAGCAAGCAGGGACACAGCTGGTCAGCCTCCCAGCCCACGTCCCAGAAAGATCCTGGCTCATCCCATGAACGGACAATACTTGCAGGTTTAAGAGACTTAAATACCTAATTTCCCTCTAGAGAAGATCCTTACTGCCCTGTTGCAGCCTGCTCACAGGCTGACTGGCAGAGCAAGAACTAAATTCTCCTCAGAAGGGATAAACCAGGAGCTCAGTGGTCACCAGCCTCTGCTGATGGGTGAGCAGTGACACCAACAGGCTTAGAGGGGAATAATGGCAACACCACACACCACCCTTCTCAGCTTGGCTCTTAACCACAGCATTTGGATGGTCAGAGGGCCCCCCATAGGGCAGCAATCAGAAAACATTCAGCTTTACTCCACTGTCCTGCTCTGCTGCATGCAATGCATTCACCCCATCTTTTTCACTTTCTCCTCAACATCTAACACTTACCTTCCTCCACCACCTCCCCAACAAAGACCTTGGAAATGCCGGACATGGCGATAACCACATTCTGAGAGACAGAGGTGCCGGTGATGGACTGGATCAGCTGGACAAGAGGAGAGTCAGCTGGGTGAGGTACACATGGCAATGGTGAAACATTTTAGCCCATATTTAGCAGTTTGAGCCTGGCAAGTATCAGCTGACAGCTCATGAAAAGCACAGAACAGCAGTGACCGATCTTTAGAATTAGATCTACAGGTCTGGGCACATGCTGGCTGTCAAGGTTCTAGCTTTGCTTGTTCAGCTGCTGACCCTGAACCAGGCACTGCTTCTTCCCATTGCCTCGCGGGCCCCCAGACCAGCATCACTTTCAAGTAAATTCTGATTTAACTGCACAAGCCATACAAGGGCACTGAGCTGGGACATAATGAGATCAGCTGAGCTGAGGACAACAGTCTGAGCCCCAGGGGCTGAGATGCAACTGGAGGAGAGCACACCTAGGCCCAGATAAGACCCCAGCCTGCTTGCCCTGCTCAGACTCAGTTTGTGGTGAAGCATTACTGATGTCATACCCGTTTAATGGCAGCTTTGGGGAAAGCAGAGCGCCGGTACATCTCATAACGGTTCAGCTGTTCTTCAGAAAAGGAAGAGACCAGTATTCTGCATGGAGAGCATTGATTATTTACAGCAAAAATTACAACAGAAGCCTGAAGCCCTTCAGGCTGCTGCAACAGTCCTGCAAAGCCCTTTGACCCTCCCAAGCCTCCTGCAACACAGAGCCAGGAAGGGGAAGGCAGTGCTTAGGTTTGTAACACAAAGGGGCTGGGCCCGTTCAGGAGGGATCCGGGATGGAGCTGAAGCCATTGCTCACCACGGGCTCACACACGGATTCAATCACAGAATTACAAAATCTCAGACCGGTTTGTGTTGAAGGGACCCTAAAGTTCGTCCAGTTCCAACCCCCTGTTACGGGCAGGGACACATTCCGGGGAAAAACTTATTCCTTTTATCCAACCCGAACTTCCCGTTTCAGTTTGATCCCGTTGCTGCTTGTCCTATCGCTACAGTCCTTGATGAAGAGCTCCTCTCTATATTCAATGATTACCGCACACCCAGCAGCAAACCCCGAGCACCGACGTCCCCCAGCCCCGCCGCGCTCCTGCACTCACTGCATTTTCTGGATCTCGTCCTCGTCCACCTTGTGCTTCTTCTCCTTCCTCTCCTTCAGCTCCAGCTTCACCTTCTTGGCCGCGGACGGCTGCAGGCTGGGGTCCTCCCCGTCCACCACCTCCCTCTCTGCGCTCCTCACCTGGGCGAGAACGCAGCGGTCGGCTCGGCGGCCCCGCAGTCCGTCCGGATCCCGCTCCCCGCGTACCCGGCATGGACCCACCTCTCCGTCCGGCACGTCCCCCTTGGGCTCCACGCCCCCACCGGCCTCTCCCGTTTCGCCCTCGCCTGCCACCTCGGCTGCTGCCGGCTCCTCCGCGGCCATGGCCGGGCCATCGTCCGAGGGGGACGGGGCCGCCGGCGGCGGCTCCTGCGCGGCACCGGCCCCGAGCTCCTCCCGGCCCGCGCCGCCAGGGTCCGCCATCGCGCTCCGAGCGGCGTCGCCTCCTGATGACGCAGCACGGCTGCTGCTGCGGCGGGGCGGGGCTGTCGCCAGGGCAACGCGTCAGTGGCTGCGGGTGAGGCGGGGGTAGGAAAGGGGGGACTGGGGTGGGAAGCGCTGGAGAAAGGGGGGGACTGGAATGGGAACGGGTGGGGAGGGCTGGGAGGACAAGAGCTGGGGCACTGGGGGCACTGGGGGCACTGGGGTGGCCAGTGCTGGGGCACAGGAGTGGCCAGGGGCAAGCAGTGGTGTGGGAGGGCGCTCTGGGAGCCGGGCTGGGGCCGCAGCGGGGCTGGGGCCAGGACTGGGGGATCCCCTCCAGCCGTGCAAGTCCTTAGCACTGAACTGTAGTCAAAGCTGGTTGTGACAAGGAGCAACGTTACAGCAGGTGTCCACCCACAGCCCCAGTCTGGGCCCAGAGGGGAGCGAGCAGTGACATGGACCTCCTCGAGGTATGGCTGTGGGTTTCCTGCTAGTTTTGGGTCTTGGAAGCTGTCGGAGGTTGGGGCAAGCTGGCACAGTCCGTCACTTCGCACCGTCCCTTTCCACGTGGTCCCCTCTGGCAGCATGGATCGTGGGTCGGGCTGGGGGAGCCACTCCTTGGCATGAATCTCACTCCACTGCTTTGTGTCTTTGTTCTGCTGGAAAGTGGGATAATGTTAACGTAGGACTGCAGGATTCATCCCAGCACACAAAGACCTGGAATTCCTTTGGCAAAAGATGCTAAACAGGTGAAATTTCCAGCCTTTGTGCATCATCCTCCTCGTCCTTGCGATTTGATGGTCCTGAGCCCCCGGGCATGAAGATAGCACTGCATGTGAAGGCTCAAATGAACACTCAGTGGGTGTGTTGGACACCAAGGCCGTGATTCCTGTGTGCAGGATCAGGACGAGCTCCCTTCACCTTCCTCAAGCGCAAACCAAACTATAAAGGGCTTCCCCCAAAAAAGTGCTGGCATCAACCCATGCTCATCCCCTTCAAGGGGGTGAGCAGCCATCTGTGAGGGCTCATACTGTTAATACTGTGTTCAAACAAACCACCTGACTGTATCTAAATGATTTTTTATGCTGGCTTGTAGCATTACGCAGTGGATAACAGCTTCTAACTTATTTGCTTCCTTGGCATGCAGTGCAGAATGCCGCGCACCCCAGAGACTTCCCTGTGGGAAAACAGCTGCAAAACTGCTCGTGATTATTCATCCTCCCAATAAACACATGGAGGGAAAACTCTGGCAAAGATATTCCTCTTTTATACACACCCTCGTTTACATGTGTTCCTCCTTTACATGCATACCTTCTGTATATACCCCCTGAGCTGGTGCCTGCACGTGGTTTACACCTGGCTCCTCCAGTCTGTCAGAGATTTGGGACATGGAAAATCCTAGAATCCCAGCCTGGTTTGGGTTGGAAGAGACCCTAAAGCTCATCCAGTTCCAACCCCTGCCACGGGCAGGGACCCCTTCCACTGGAGCAGCTTGCTCCAAGCCCCTGTGTCCAACCTGGCCTTGAGCACTGCCAGGGATGGGGCAGCCACAGCTTCTCTGGGCACCCTGTGCCAGCGCCTCAGCACCCTCACAGGGAAGAGCTTCTGCCTAAGAGCTCATCTCAGTCTCCCCTCTGGCAGGTTAAAGCCATTCCCCTTGGCCTGTCCCTACAGGCCCTTGTCTAAAGCCCCTCTCCAGGTTTCCTGCAGCCCTTTCAGGCACTGGAGCTGCTCTCAGGTCTCCCCTTCAGGAGCCTTCTCTTCTCCAGGCTGCCCCAGCCCAGCTCTCTCAGCCTAGCTCCAGAGCAGAGCTGCTCCAGCCCTCGCAGCATCTCCATGGCCTCCTCTGCCCTCGCTCCAGCAGCTCCACGTCCCTCTTGTGCTGCTGCCCCAGAGCTGGATCAGGGCTGCAGGGGGGGTCTCCCCAGAGCACAGCAGAGGGGCAGGATCCCCTCCCTGAGCTGCTGCTCACGCTGTGGGGGTGCAGCCCGGCACACGGGGTGGGGGCTCTGTGCTGTTAGCACACACTGCTTTGGCCAAACCCGGCTCCTTCCACACTGCAGCGCGTGCTGGAACCCCTCTATCATGGTATTCCCTTGCTGAAGGAATAAAACGAACTAAACCGAGCCAAAACACGACGCGCAGAAACGTCCCCCTCCATACAACAGCCCAGGGGGGCCAGGCGTGAGGGAGACCACGCCCCCTCCCAGGCGAAGCCCTGCCCCTCGGCTGGCTCCGCCCCGGAAGGCCGCGCACGGGGGGGGCGTGGCTCGGCGGGAGGCGGCGGCGGGCGGCGGCGGCCGGGCCGGGCCATGGGGAAGGAGCAGGAGCTGCTGGAGGCCGCTCGTACCGGGAACCTGCCCGCCGTGGAGAAGCTGTTATCGGGGAAACGCCTCAGCTCCGGCTTCGGTGGCTCCGCGGGGGGAGGCGGAGGAGGAGGTGGAGGCGGCTCCGGGGGGGGAGGCGGCGGTGGAGGCAGCGGGAGCGGCGGTGTGGGGCACCCACTGTCCAGTCTCCTCAGGTGAGGCGCGGCCTGAGGGAATGGGGGGGCGGTGGGAGTGGGGCTGAGGTGGAGGTGGGGGTTATCAGGAGGGGGCTGCTCTCCTGTGAGTAAAGGGGACGCCGTATGAGCTGGGGGGGATATATGGGGCCCTACAGGGCTTGGGGGGCTGTGGGTGAGGCAGGAGGGTGTGGGCTTTTGGGGTGTTGTAGGACTGTGGAGCAGGTTGGGAATGTGGAGCTATGGGGTGGTGTTTATAGGGGCTGGAGGAGGCAGGAGGTTGGGGGTCTGTAGGGGTTTAGGGTTAGAAGATGCGAGTTGGGGTGTGTGGGATAAGGCGTTGTGGGGCTGAGGGGATTGGGGCAGAGGTTGTAGGGAAGGGAGGCAGCTGTAGGAATTTGGGTGAGCTTTTGGCATGGAGGCCAGGGGTGAGAGGCTGTGGGGCAAGGGGGTGTTGGAGGTCTCTGGGGCTCAGCGGTGAGGGCTGGAGCCCCAGGGGACACAGATGTGGGCTGCAGCACTGCAGGGATAGGGGGACTGAGGAGATCAGTCCGCGAGGCGCCTGGGCCAGCGTGGGTCAGAGAAGGGGTGAGTTGGATGGGAACTGAGGGCTAGGGGGATGGTATGAGATATTGCAGTGGGCTGTGATGGATCTGGAGTGAACAGGGAGTGTGAGGACAGGCTGGGGTAGCCCTGAGGTTTTGGTGCTGCCTGTGGGACCAGCAGTGTGAGGAGGTTATGCTGGAGGGGGCTGGTGGTGGAGCCTGTCAGGCTCACATGCCCTGAGGTGAGGCATAGCAGTGACTGGTGGGCTGGGAGAAAACAGGAGGCTCTTTGGAGTGGGCACTTCCAGGGCTGGGTTCTGCTCAGGTGTGGCATGTCCCTTGGGGATCAAAGTGCTGCAGGGCTGTGGATGCTGCTGGTTACCATCTGTAGCTGCAGACTGGTGTGGCTGGGAAATGTGGTGTGTATGGAGGAGGACTCTGGGTCAGGCTGCTGACTGAAGCCAGGGCATGTGTATGTTCCCATGGTGAAGAGAGCTGCTGGGTGGATTTAGTGGAGCAGATGTGCAGCTGGGTGCTGGACAAGGCATCCTCTCTGCTCTTGTCCTTCCTCAGTGTTGCAGAGCTCCTCTGCTGTGGTTCTTGGTGGTGGCTGGTAGGGTTTGGGGCTCAGCACGCTGCACTGGGTGCTGTGCTGGGGCTGCGCTAGCAGATGGAGGGTACAGTCGTTTACTTTAGCATTTCAAGTACCATGCTGTGTAATTTGCTCTGTTTTGAAGCTCTGAGACCTTTGTTAGTTTTTTCTCCTTCCCCTTTTTTTTCCAGCATCTCCCAGTGAAACTACTTGCTGGTGCCTTTCTTGACTTGGAGCTTTTTGCCATTTCAGCTGCTCTGCTGGAAATGCTGCTGTTCCTTTTCCCTGAGCAACTGGTTTATACTGGGGAGGAGATCCGAGTCCAGGGCTGAGTGGTACTGTCACTGTAGGACCTGACTGTTTGGGGCGATATGACTTGCTCATTTGTGGCCAGATTTGATCCATTTTGTCTTTCACATAACCTTACCAGTTCTCTGCTGTTGCTGACTCGAAGAGCTTGCTCTTCCCCAGTGCACACGTTGCTCCTCCAAAATGTAATCTCAGGCCGAGCTTTATTCTCTTTTAATACATTAAATGCCCTGGGTATTTTGAGTGAGAGATTGCTCTGACCACTTCAGGCTCGTCTGCGTTAGAAGGTAGATGTACTTGCAGGGTGTTCAGATTAAAGTGGAGAGGGTCAGTGGAGTTAAATACACACCAGGAGTGTTACCAGCCTCTTGTTCTAACAGCTCCGCCGCACTATCCGGCAATGCGTGGTGATGACACAGCGACCCCTTTTCCCTGGTAAGAGAAGTGCTTGTGATTCCAGCTGGTCTGGGGAGTGGGGCAGGCTTTGATCTGAGCAGTTAACATGGTTTTCCACGTGTAAATGTGGTTTTGTGTCTGAAGGATGGTGAACCTCACTGCTGTCATTCATTGCTTCTGTGTTCATTAACTGTCTAAAATGTCTGTCAGTGAGACCCTTCTGCCACCAAATGTCCCAAAACTTCCCAGTCCCTGAACTGTGGGTTTTTTTCCCTGCTTCTGAGTAATGTCAGTCTTTTTGCATGCTCATGACAGTGGTTTTTATTTTGGAGGCGTGTTGCTGTTCCCAGCATGTTGGAAGTCATTGCAGCGCATCCTTAACTTGCTGTGTGAAATCTGCTGCAGCCTCCCTGGATTTATAAGAGTTTGCATGTGTACGGATGCTCATCCCAAATGGGATTGCAATCCCACGTGGGTTGTGGCCTCTCTACCCTGTTTGTAGAGTAGTGGCTGCAGTATTCCTCAATCTCGGTGTTCCAGATGCCAGGCAGTGACCCTAAGGATAGTCTGTGGTCACCTCTGGCAAACTGGTAGTGGTGGGAGAACTCAAGGGGCTGTGGTTGCAGCACTGGGAAGTAGGAGGTTGCTGGGGATTGTTCCAAGGCTTGGGTGCTGTGATGAATGCTGCATGTGAGATATCCAGAGTGGACTTTCAATGATTCAGAGGTGTTATGATTGCTTCCAGTGTTCTGTCAGCTTCTTGGGCTTTTACTTTGCCTTAGCTGACTCCACCTGGGAAGATTTCTGCTTGTTTTATAGTGATGAGGCTTTTGTGAGAAGCAGCTGCTAAATGGAGCTGCGAGGTGATTGTTTGAAGGGCAGCTTGGACACGCTGGGCAGGTTCAAAACTGTTTTCTGTAGTGTGAGCTCATCTAAGTGACTGCTCGGTGTCCTGTGTGGCTGTGCAGTGGCTCTGAGCTCATAGCAGCAAACTGCAGCACAAAATTCCTTTGTGTCACAGAATCCTGAAGTGGTTTGTGTTGGAAGGGACCTTAAAGCTCCTCCAGGTACAACCCCTGCCACAGGCAGGGACCCCTTCCACTGGAGCAGCTTGCTCCAAGCCCCTGTGTCCAGCCTGGCCTTGAGCACTGCCAGGGATGGGGCAGCCACAGCTTCTCTGGGCACCCTGTGCCAGTGCCTCAGCACCCTCACGGGGAACAGCTTCTGCCTTAGATCCAACCTGAACTTCCCCTGTTCCAGTCTGAACCCATCACCCCTTTTCCTATCGCTACAGTCCCTGATGAAGGGTTCCTCTCCAGCATCCTTGTAGCCCCCTTAGTACAGCAGCAAAACACTGGATTTTGAGGGTTGAGCTGCCAAGAAAGCCAGACTGAGTTTCAAAGTGGCCTAAGTGTATCTGAGGATAAATTTGGGCCTTTGTCTCCTGCCTGTGTGTCAGTCTGTCTCTGCTGTGGTGTTTTTTCCCTCTGCAAAGTGCGAGGTGAACTCCTGCCCCTGATGCCAAGCCTGGTTACTGGCTGCTTTGCTCCTCTCTGAATGTGCACAGTTCCTCTGGAGCACCTTTGCCTGTGGTTTCCCTGTGTCCCGGGGGCAGGGAGGATGTGGCAGTAAGTTTTCCACAGTAGCATGATATTTAATTATAGCTAACTTTGCCTTTCTGTCCCCCTTTACAAATGACCTCAAGGGTTTGGAAACAGGGAGTGTGACATTTGCTGCCTGACGCTTCATGGAAAGTTAAAGATTGGCAAATTAAAGGGACCTGGTGTTTGGGAGGAGGGTGGACGTGATAGGAAAAACTCTGCTTGGTGTCCACCCCACCTTCCTGGGAGTATGGCATCCAAAGGTGTGCAACAGGTCCATAAAAACTTTAAAGTTGAAGGATTTTCTCTCAGGTGTCTTATTCTTGCATCTTGGTTTATTTTGCTGATGATGATTAGATGCATTTTCTAAATTAAAACTAGTAAATATGGCCTGGACCTGTGCCCAGAGGAAGCCACAGTGCAATGAAGTGGAAGCATTAATGGAGGGAGTTGAAGGGGAAGGCCAAGGTGCTTCACTTGGAGGCCGTTTGTCAAGGTTTTGCAGTGCAGGAAAGCTGCTTGAACAATAGATGTCATCAGTGCTGGTGGCTTAAGAAATCACAAAATAGGTATCTGGAGCAGGGATTTCATTTTTTTGTGTTTCTGATAAAGCTGCATCTGAGAGAATTCAGGTTACAAAGCTTTCTCACTGAGACTTCCAGGTACTTAGAAAAGGGGTATGGCTGCTTTTCTCCTTGCTCAGAAGTGAGTCCTGCTGCAAATTTCTGGCCAAAATGGACTTGTATCCTTTGGAACAGCTGATCGCTGTTTCTCAGTTGGGCTCCTCTGAAAAGCATCTCTGAATCCCATGTAATTGCTTTGCAAAACCACAATTGGCCTGCATGACAAGAGGATGGCCAAAGTTGATGGGAAAAAGGCAGGTTGCTTGAATTTTGGGGATGGGAAACTTTACCAATGCCAGAAAAAGGGAACTTTTCTACTTAAGGGTTTCTTACCCCTTGGTTGTGATGGAGAAACCTGTCCTCAGCATCGTATGCTTTGTGTTTTCCCTTCCTCAAACAGCCTCTGTCAGCCTTTCTCTTTCTGCATGGTCATTTTCATTCCTGGTCCTGTATCTAATAGTATCCCCTCATAAGGTTGCTGCTAAGTTGACCTCCCCACCAAAGCTCATTCCAAAAACAGGGACATGAATGCTTGGCTGGGCTAGCAGAACTCCACTGCTCCTTTCTCCATCTGATTTTGGGTCCCTGGTGTTGGCATGGTATTTAGTTCCTTTTTAAAGTCTCACTGTTTGGATTACCTGTTCTCACAAGAGCATCTCTCCTTCTGAGGGGCAGATCCCAGCCTTTTCTCTGCAGGTCTGCAGCATTTCAGAAGTCTCAAAAATACAGTTTTGGATTAGATACAAAGGCATTTCCTGGAAGAAACATGTGTGTCCGTGGGCATGGTGTGGGAAGCTGCATACCCACTGTTAGCGTAGAATTATGGCATGGGTTGGGATGGAAAGGACCTCAAAGCTCTCCCAGTTCAAACCCCCCGCTATGGGCAGGGACACCTTCCATAGAGCAGCTTGCTCCAAGCCCCTGTGTCCAACCTGGCCTTGAGCACTGCCAGGGATGGGGCAGCCACAGCTTCTCTGGGCACCCTGTGCCAGCGCCTCAGCCCCCTCACAGGGAACAGCTTCTGCCTTATATCCAGCCTCAGCTTCTCCTGTTTCAGTCTGAACCCATCACCCCTTGTCCTGTCACTAAGTCCCTGATGAAGAGTCCCTCTGCAGCATCCTTGTAGCCCCCTTCAGACCCTGAAAGCTGCTCTGAGGTCTCCACGCAACTTCTCCTCCAGGCTGCGTGGAGACCTCATAGCAGCTGAACAGCCGCAATGTTCTCAGCCTACCTCCATGTGAGAGGTGCTTCAGCCCCTGGTCATCCTCATGGCCTCCTCTGGGGACTTGCTCCAACAGCTCCATGTCCTTCTTATACCTGGTGTTTGTGCTGACTGAGGGACTGCTCTGAGCTGGCACATGAAACAGTTTGTACTTTTTTTCTTTTCCAAAGACAGCAAATGCCAGTCCTCGAAGTCATAGAAGATGCCTCCAGCAATAAAGTCTGTGGAATGTGTTGTTTTATCACATAAACTTAACTGTCCCCCATGTTTAGTTTAATTTCAATGTGAACTTTGTCAAGGTCTGAGGCTTTCATACTTCCTGCTTAGATCACTGAGCTGAGTCCTGTGGGTGTGAGACCTGCACAAACTCCACATGAAGTCACCAGATTCTGCAGGTAAGCAGGAAGCAAGTTGTGATAAGCCAAACGAAAAGGAAATGCAAGGACAATGAAAGATAAAGGCTCTCCCTGGGGGTGAATGTGCCACTGTGTAATGCTACAAATATTAGGCAGGAGAATAAAGCTCATATGAATGAGAGAACACTAACAGCAGGTTGAGGTATTGGGAAGGACATGGGGAGGACAAGAAGCAGTAGAGGAGAGGGAGACCAATTTCTGGTTTTGCCAAAGCAGATGGTGGGGCTTACAAAGAGGTGGTGGTTTGCCAGGCTTTGGGGGAGGTTTGGCTTCATGCTGTCATCCAGAATCTGATCCATTCAGGGCCTGGAAATCTGTGGAAAGCCGGATGCAGGAGCCTGATGCAGATCCCTGCTCTTTGAGCATACTCTGACCTGCCCCATTTGCAGAACATCTCTCATAGAGTATGGGCAAAAGTGGCTTTTGGAGATCAGTGAGCATCTGGAGATAAAAACAACTTAATGTAACTGCAGCTTAATGCTTGTTAGAAATGCTTTGTGAATCCATGAGGTTTAGTAAGGTTTTGGGGGTACTTCTGCACAGAGGATGCAGAATTAGTATTTCTTTTTATTTATTCTTTTTTACTGCTTCACTGAAGTTAAAGGCAGGAAGTAGCAAACCAATCTGTGGCCTGAAATATCAAGCTGCATTCAGTAGGTCTTGCCAGGAGCAGTAAGGGATGAATTGTGTTAAAGCCAAATCTGCAGAAAAAGCTTTTTATGTTCATCTCTTGATGTGAGAAGACTGGATCTTTGTTGGCGAGAGGGGAAACTGAGGCTGCCGCTGAGCCCCAGCTTGTATACACCATACTCTGTAAGTTAGCAAGGAGAAACTGCTGTGGATTCAGACTTTTTTTGTATACATCTGTTGTGGGAAGGGATTTGGTTGCTGCTTCACAGAATCCACAGCAAGCGTTCTACTCAATCTGCAGCAGTTATTGCTGGTGACTATTTGGTTTGGTTTAGGAAACATGGTGTAATGGGTGAACACTTCAAGGAGCTTCAAACGCTCTAAATATGCTTAGCAGACAGGAAAATGATTTCTGTTTTCAAAAGAAGTGGGGTTCCACACTAGTTCTTGTGTGACTGGATGATTTAAAGGAATGATGTGTTAGTGCTACATGTTCTGGTGATCTGAGGTCTGGCTGCAACCTTTCTGCTGCCTGTGTTCCCATTTGGAAGGGAGGTCCCACTCCGATGGTGCAGCCAGCTGGGGAGGAGAGCAATTGCTCTTTACATAGTAAGGAAAAGGCTGTTTGTGTGTCTGTCCACTCTCAGGTGTGTTGTTATCACATTGTGTGATTAAGAGCTAGCCGTGCAGTGTGTGGCTGAGATAGGGAACAGCAGCTCCAAGGTCTGAGCTTAAAGACAGGGAAATACTCTGCTTGTACCTTTACACTATTTTTCCCCCATAGAAAGGAGGTGCTCCTGGTTTCACATAAACCAGGCTGTGTTGAAAATCACTAGGCCTTTCACTGCTCTTGGGGCTGTGATTAATAATCTCACCCACTTTTAAACTGTCTTCTATTCCACACCCTGCTTGCAAACAGCGAAGCAGGACAGAGCTCTCTTTAATTAGGTTCTGAACTCTGGGATTGGTGAGAGTATCAGTGCCATGGGCGTTAGGTGTGCACCAGCTCTGTTCTGTGAATTGTTTTCTAAGCACTTTTTAAATCTTTCAGGAAGGCTGCAGTTATTGGCTGGGACTCTGAAGTGTTTTGGATCTTTGGGATTGTCTAATTCAGCTTTGGAACGTTTTATTTGCTTGCGTTGATGGGCACAATTCTGTGACTGGGGATGTGGCTGGGGTGGACTGGGGTTTTCTTGCCATAAGTTTGCTGTGGGACCTGCTTTGCTCACCTATTTTCCTCTTTAGAACGGACTTTTTTTTTTAGGGAGCACCCAGGGCTTGCTTGGAGTGCACAGGAAAATTGTTGTGTAGGTGGTTTTCCTTTCTGGGAAACTCCCTCGGGAGAGTTTTGTCCTGCTTCCTTCCAGACAGACTGCACAGGCTGAGGTTTCCATGCTGTGCATGCTGGTTTGCTTGGCAGTGGACAGGAGGGGCAGTGGTGCTATGGAGGGTGTGAGGAGCTGAATTCAGTGGGTGAGGAGTTGGGAGCAGATGTGAATCAGTTGAGGTGTCACAGCCTTCAAGCAAAATGCTTTGAGCACAGCACATTGGATAGAAATCTCTGCTAATGCTGAGTAAAAGTGTCCTAACTGTGTGGGCAGCGACTGATTAGTCTGATATTGGCACTATAATATAGGAGGGTGTCCAGGCTGGGGTGGATTCTTCTGGCTGTTGACTTCCCATCAGTCTTTACCCACATGCCAGGTCCTCCGGTGTCCTGGGACTTGCTCTCTTGGGAACACCAACGTGTTTGTGTCAGATGGAGGGTGAGAACACATTAGCTTAATTCTTGCTTTCCTTTGAGAATTTCCCAGCAGAGTGTTTTGAAGTGCCAAACAGGTTTGGGATATATCCATATGCTCATATTTGAAACACTGCAAGAGGGAGTTACTGTGGTCTAAGATGGGATTTTAGGAGTGGTAGGTGGGTCAGGATGTTAGATAGGTCAGCTTATGCTGAGGATGTCAGAACCAAGCCAGGCACTGCCTGGTGATGGATTCAGGATTTAAATAGCTGCAGTATCCCCATGTGTTCGGGGGCAGGAGCAGGGTGAGGAAGCAGCGCTCCTGAGCTGCTTTTCCGATTGCTAGGTTACACTCCTTCCCAGGAGCATCATTTTGCAGCTCTTAGTATTCACAAGACACACAAGATTTGTGCTTTGCCCGATCATGGGAGGAACAGTGAACTGCATCCCTGACATGCAGTTTACTTACTTTCCATGCTTTGAGCAAGACTGGCTTCAGAGCTGGCTGAAGGATCCCAAACAGCTCTAGGAAGCCTGAGGACTGAGGAGGTGGTTTATGTTCAGGGTGCCTGCAGGGGCAGTTTGAGCTCTGCACTGATGCTTTGGTTAAAATGCTGGGTGCAGGCTTGAAATCTGCATCTTGAAGACTTTAGGGCTGGCTTTGTTGGTGCTGAAATTAGCAGCTGCCTTCAGCACTTGGTGCAGGGGGTGTCTCTGTGTTTACCTTGGTGGCAGAGTGGACGCTTGTGGCGCTGGAGTGGACTGAGTGCATGTTTGTGAGAATCCCTGATGGCTTTTCAATCTATATACCCCAAGTTATTGTCCTACCATTGAGCTCTGTGTAGGAATTTCAGGACCCAAACCACAGCTATGCATGTAAACAAATATGGGATGTTTGAGCAATGAGATACTGGCATTTCCACAGCTTCATTCCGCTCTACTTTTGTCTGCAGTCCCAAAACTGAAGAAATGTCACTGCAGATATGAGTACATCCAGAGTGCTCTGTTTCAAAGGCAGGAGCTGTGCAGTGTTCAGCTGGGCACTGAATGCTCAAAAGATTTCCATAGAATCCCAGACTGGGTTGGTTTGGAAAGGACCTTGAGATCCTTCAGTCCCTACCCCCTGCCACGGGCAGGGACCCCTTCCACTGGAGCAGCTTGCTCCAAGCCCCTGTGTCCAACCTGGCCTTGAGCACTGCCAGGGATGGGGCAGCCACAGCTTCTCTGGGCACCCTGTGCCAGCGCCTCAGCACCCTCGCAGGGAAGAGCTTCTGCCTAAGAGCTCATCTCGGGTCTCCCCTGGGGCAGGTTTAAGCCATTCCCCTTGGCCTGTCCCTACAGGCCCTTGTCCAAAGCCCCTCTCCAGGTTTCCTGGAGCCCCTTCAGGCACTGGAAGACTGTTATAAGCTCTGTATTTCCCTGCACTTTGGTGGTAAATATGGCAAAGCCCGCCGGGTTTCTCGCTGGCACCCTGTGCCAGCGCCTCAGCACCCTCACAGGGAAGCGCTTCTGCCTCATATCCAACCTCAGCTTCTCCTGTTTCAGTCTGAACCCATCACCCCTTGTCCTGTCACTACAGTCCCTGATGAAGGTCCCCTGTTTTCTCTCCCCAACAGTCATTTGTGTTGTGGGGCTGTTCCAGGATGAATCACTCCGGCTGAGCTAACAGACAACTCTTGTTTCATGAGACTGCGCAGTTCCTAGATCCAGTAGGAGGGAAATGGCAGAAACCTGCAGGTGACAGCACAGAGGAGCCCGATCTCCCTTTCCTTTCTCCTTTGCCTGGGGAGCAGTTATCCTGCTGCTGCTGTCTATGTAGTAATTCAGATCTTCATATGGACTGTCTAAACAGCATGTATTGGTGGAAGTTGAGCTGCTCTACTTCATGATGTAGGTCCTACTCTGGCTGATTAAGGCTGTTTGGCAGATAGCTGAAATTTCTGAAGATGAATGTGTGAAACAGTATTTGATCTTTTCGGAGCAGCTGCACCAAAAAACAATGTTCATCCAGTAGGATTTTTATGATGCAATGCATTGTTTTAGTGAGACTGAAGGAAAAAGCAGGATGTTAAAGATGTAAATGAAAGATGTGATACAGAATATGGGTAACAAGTGCAGTTCATCTCATACCGAAAGGGAAAGCCCTCTCCCAGCTGCACTTGGACAAGGATAAGGCAAATTCCTGCAGGCTTGCAGCAGGTAACATGTGCTAATTCCTTGACTCTGTGTGAGCCCTTTGCCTTCCATGAGGAGCTTCCGCTGAGCCACATTCAGCCTGTGAATGCAGCAGGTTGTGGGGACTCAATGATGGTCCTTCTGCCTGCATAGAGGGTGTTTGACATCTGGTGGGTGCTCAGATGAGCTTTCCCTGCATATCCATGGTCTTCCAGGCTGTGCCAGCCACATTTCTGCTCTTTTCCACTTCACAGATACAGCCACAACTCAGTAACACTTTGCACGAATCGTTTCAAGGTGAAGTGTCCTCTTGAAATGAAGAAGGTGCTTTTGAATAAGAGTGATGGCCATTTCTTTGTATCACTGACACCAGGTATGAGGTCCTGTCATGCTGAGATGTCACTGTCCCAAAGAGCTCACTTTGGAGTACAGCTTAGTCATGGAAATAAATCCTATTTCACAGAAACTGGTAAAATAAGTGTTGAGGATTGGTTTGTTTCTATAGCAACAGCCTAGAGAAGCTCATCCAGCTGCTTCTGCAGAAGGGAGGAGAGCAGGAATTGAAATGTTGGTCCACCTGGGACTGTAGCTGTCAGCAAGAGGAAGGTCTTTGGTAGACTGATGAAGGGGTAAAAAGCTTAAAGGCAGAGGGCAGGAAGATGAGAGCTGTGTTTGGAGAGGAATTGCTGCTGGAGTGTGTGAATGTGCCCTCTTCCTCTATGCCAGACATGGAGAGCCTGTATTAGGTCCTCAGGACTATTTATAGCCTGTTTCCCAAAGGATCGCTTTCTGAACTTGCTTGCCACCTCACATCGGTGGGGAAATGCCCTGCTTAAAGCAAAGCAGAGCTTTGATGCTGTTCAGCACCTGAGCATTCATCATTTCTAAACCTGGATTTAAACCCTTTCTGTCCTGCAATGACTCTCCAGGGCTTACTTGAGAAAGTTCAAGGTTGATCAGGAAATCTCTCTGTGGCATGGGCTGGGAGGTGACCTTTGAAAAGTTTGGATGACTAGCTGAGCTAAATTTGCTTGATTCCCTTTAACTCAAGCTGAATCATAGAATCTCAGACTGGGTTGGGTTGAAGGGACCCTAAAGCTCCTCCAGCTCCAACCCCTGCCATGGGCAGGGACCCCTTCCACTGGAGCAGCTTGCTCCAAGCCCCTGTGTCCAACCTGGCCTTGAGCACTGCCAGGGATGGGGCAGCCACAGCTTCTCTGGGCACCCTATGCCAGCACCTCAGCACCCTCACAGGGAACAGCTTCTGCCTTAGATCCAACTTGAACTTCCCCTGTTCCAGTCTGAACCCATCACCCCTTGTCCTGTCACTGCAGTCCCTGATGAAGAGCCCCTCTCCAGCATCCTTGTAGCCCCCTTCAGACCCTGGAAGCTGCTCTGAGGTCTCCACGCAGCTTCTCTTCTCCAGGCTGAGCAGCCCCAATGTTCTCAGCCTGGTTCCATACAGGAGGTGCTCCAGCCCCTGATGGTCCTTGTGGCCTCCTCTGGCTTTGCTCCAACAGCTCCATGTCCTTCTTATGTTGGGGGCACAGGCCCTGCACTCAGTGCTGCAAGTGGGGTCTCATGAGAGCAGAGGGGCAGAATCCCCTCCTTCAACCTGCTGCTCATGCTCCTTTTGATGCAGGCCAGTTTGATGCAGCCTGATGCTCCATAGCAGTGTGTGCCAGGGCAGAGTTTGCTGTGAATGTTTGTATCCTGGAGAAAAAGCCCAGTAAAGCATCCAGACTGCTGGATAATGGGTTTGGATTTCAAACTGGTTTTATCTCTACAGTGTGAACATTTGTGTGGTGTTTTACTTTTTCTTAAACCAAGCCTTTCAGCAGACTTTAGCCCATACAAGTGTTAAGGTGGCTGTTTTCCCCCACAGTTAGTAAAGGTGAACTCCTGTCTGGGAGGCCCTGAGATGCCAAGTGCTGAAGCCATGTACATTGTTGACGATGAATCCTACCTTGCCTGACTGTACCAGTAAATGCATCTGAAACTATCAGGATGTTGATGAAGTCATAGAAGTTGCTTTTGAAATGGGAGTGTGTGTGCCCAAGGCTTGCATAAGGTTTTCCCCAGGCTCTCAGAATCTGCTGTTTAGCTTAAGGAAAGTCAGAGCTCGAGTTCATCTTGTTCAGGTTTGGTAAACCCATGTTATGCTAGTGCTCTTCCCTTGTTATTTATAGACATGGTTTCTTTTAAAGGGAAATTAAAGTTGAAAATAAACCTTTTTCCAGCTAAAAGAAAGTGTCTGTAGTGCCACATGCTAAGGACACGAGAACACAGCCCTGTCTAAAAGTGAGTGCCATAAATTTTATGTAAATGCATGATCTCATTAGATTTATATCTAATCCTATTGCCTGCTGTTTTCCAGACTCTTGGGGCAAGCCAGGCTGAAGATGTGATAGATGGTCTTTAAATTTAACCTTGAAGTGGGCTGGAAATCAGGTGATATGACTTTTGCCTCATCCTAATTAAGACACTATGAAAAATCCTTTCGAGTTTGGGATCACAGAAAATTGCCTGGGTTTAAAATGTAATATGGTTAAAGGTGCCTGATAAGGTTTGAAGTCTGTCCATGCAGGGATGCAGATGGGCTCCCAGACCCTTCCTTACTGCTCTTAATTTCAGAATCAGAGCAAACTTTTTAGGAAGCAGGAACAGGATTATGTTGAAACCTTGAATTCTGGAGACTTTAAAGCTTTGCATTCTGGTCTTGGTTCTGTTGAAGGACTGGGAAGTCCATCAGAAGATCTAAATAAGGGACCATATACTGTGTTCAGCTCTGGGCCCCTCACTACAAGAGAGACATTGAGGTGCTGGAGTGGGGCCGGAGAAGGGCAGTGGAGCTGGTGCAGGGCCTGGAGCCCAAGTGTGATGGGGAACGGCTGAGGGACCTGGGGGGCTCAGATGGAGAAGAGAAGGCTCAGGGGGAACCTGATGGCTCCCTACAAGTGCCTGACAGGAGGATGGAGCCAGGAGGGGCTGGGCTCTGCTCCCAAGGAACAAGGGATGGGACAAGAGGAAATGGCCTCAAGCTGCCCCAGGGCAGGTTTAGATGGAGCTGAGGAACAATTCCTGCCCCAGAGGGTGCTCAGGCATTGGAACAGGCTGCCCAGGGCAGGGCTGCAGGCACCGGCCCTGCAAGTGTTCACACAGTGTGGAGACAAGGCCTCAGTGCCATGGGTTAGGGGTGGCCTTGGCAGTGCTGGGGTGAGGGTTAGACTTGGTGATCTCAAAGGTCTTTTCCAAGCTGGATGACTCTGTATGTCCAGTGGACTTTTTTTCTTTTTGCTAGTAGTTCTTTGCAGTGTTTTTTCAAGCCATGATTTCTCGCTGCACAGTGCTTGATGTCACGTAAGAGTTGTTTAAATTACCTCAGTTCATCCTGAGACCCCCCATGGGTGATTTCTGGTTGTTTTAGAGTGTTTCGGTAGCTACCTTTGCATGATCTAAAGTGACTTGCATTCCTCTTGTGACACTGGGCTCTCTTTACAGCCTTGTGGAGTCTGAAGCCATATGTCTGAACTCCTGTGGCTCATCTTCATTGAGTCAGAAACAGCTGAAAACACAGAGAACTTTGCCATGCATAATTAGTGCTGGATTTGGCATTTGGAGACTTATTTCCTTTAACCTCAACAGGAATTACTTCACAGAAGGAGTGAAACAGGATGTCTTCTTGACATTCCTTTCTGCTGAGAATAAAGCCCTAAAAAGAAGAGAATTGGTTATAAAAAGCAAACTGCAGTCTTTGTGCTTGTCCAGCTTGGAGGACGTCATCCAAGCATGGTGTTGGGTGTCTGTGCTGAGGGTAGTGCTGAAACCACTCAGTGGTTGAGCTGCTGTGAGGAGTCCAGCCCTTCTTTCTTGCCAGGCCTAGAGAAGATAGCCCAAAATGCTGTAGGTTCTAAGTACAGATTCAGAATGAAGATTCTGGGGTTCTCTACAACTCACTCATGCTTCACTTATGCTTTTTGTTTTAAATTCCTCAGGAAAGTTGGGTACAATTTAATGGTCTTCAGTGCAGCTCCAAGGCAGCTATGGAGAGCTGCAAAAAGGACTTTGTGCTTTCCATCTCAAGAGCTGTCACTGTCAGTAGGTAAGCACTTGAAGCCATCTGAAATCCTTTAGGATCTTGATAGTTCTGTGGGTCTAAGTTGTCACAGCTGAGATACAGTTCTTTGCTGGGATAGAGTTGCAATGACCCTGAAATTGTTTGAAGTAATGGAGAGTTTTATCCCTGCATAAGTTTATAATTTAGGAGCCTGACTTGCATATAGATATTCCTTCTGTGTGTTAAAAATGGTAGGCTGGGAAAGGCTGTGCCGCTAGAAGCAGCTCCTGGCTGGGAGAGCTGTATTTGTCAGAGGAAAGAGAAGCCCAGAACTGTTTTTAAATGCTTTCAAATAAGTAGGCAGAAGTGCTTTAAGGGGTTTGGAGCACATTATTTCATGTTGTGTGTGTTCCCCAAAGAAAATACGTTTTTTTTTTTTTTTCCTGGTGAAGAAAGAAGCTATTTGAGGCTGGTTTGTCATCTTGGGTGAAATCAAATGTGGCAGGTGGATAAAAGCTGGAAGCTGAAAGGTGCACAGTGAAATGTGTGGGAAAGAGCTCTCTTTGCTGCCTGATCCAGTATTTATTCCATTTACTGATGCTGGAGATTTCCACAGATACCTGTCGGCTCTCTGAGGAGCTTCCTGCCCTTCTGGCCTTCCCCACAGCTCTTTGGAGGCAGTTAGCAGGGAAAGGACCTTAGTTAGCATTTAATACATATCATTTTGCTGGCTCACTTATCCACCCCTGGTTTTCAGCTCAGACCTTATCTCTGTTCTGCATAGCGTAGACAAGTAATGGCAACTTTATAGGAGCTATCTCAGGATTTGGGAATAACTTCCTGCCTCGGCAGTTCACTCTTGTGCCTGCTTTTTAACAGGCTGGGTTTCACAGATGCTTCTTGAGGAAAAGGACATCCTTTTTCATGTCCATCCAACTTTTCTTTAAGCTTTCTTAAGAACTCTTGTCTTGTCTTAAGTTGATGCTTTCTATGTTTGCTTGAGGCATACCGAGAGGGAGCGGGAGCTTATCACAGTGCTCTTTGAACAGGATGGGTGAGGTGTGTCCTTAGAATGTTCCCATCCAAGCCACTGCAGGGTCACTTTTCTGTTTCCCTTCTTACCCTTACTGTCTTTGCTCTCTTGTTTCCTTGTTACTTGCTCTTTGGGCATCCAATTAAAAAGCTCATCAAGAAAGAATTTCATCTGGAGTCAGAGCAGTGGCCTGTTTGTGTCCCGCATTGTTGCCAGTTAGTCTCTTGCTTGGCCCTGACTTTCTTTAGCCTTCAGGGACCTTCTGATTATGCCGGAGCACTGGGATTTGATACATGCTTAAATTGAGCTGTGTGGGTGAAACAGCTCTGCTGCTGATGTGGGTTGTGTTGAAGGGCAAAGTCTGCTCCAAATGCTTAAGTGGAAGCTTTGTCCTGGCTCTTAATTCTCCAGTCTTGTGTTTTGTTCCTTGAGGGCCTCTTCTCCCATCCCATTGCATTTGGTCTTCAATATCAGAGCAACTAATTTCCTTTTTACTGAAGCTGAATGTTGTCTTGATGTACAGGGATTGGCACCCTGTGGGTCCCTGCTGAAGGCATGTGGGGTCTCTCCCTGCATGTGTACTCCCCATCTGTCTCAACAATTAAGCACTTCAATGCCAGTGTAAATTAAAAGCCTTCATGTCGCTGATCTTCGCAATGTCACAAGGGAAATGGCATGTTCTCATTTCTTTCAGTCTCCCTAAGGCAAAAGTGCACTCCAGCTGCAGTTATTGATACAAAATAATTGCATTTGCTTTTTAATTGATGGAGGGAAGAGCTGATTCAGTCTCTGGATCTTTGTTTCTCTGGCTCTGCTTTACTTGGCCTATTTCCCTGTTTCTCATCTATGCCAGGTCAGACACAAGCGTCGCTCTTCAGTGTTTTGGGCATCAGTTCTAGGCAGCAGCCTTGCTGAAAAGGAAGAGCTGGCTTGCTGTGGGAGTGAGTGGGTTGATGTAGTTCCATGATGACCTGGGGCGGAGATGGCTTTGCTTGGGCTGGAGGGCACGGTGGCCAAGTGGAGCATCTGAGCTTGGCTCTCATGGGCCAGAGTGGGGAGAGGACAAGTCTGTTTGGCACTGAGGGATGGTGGAAAACATGGAGGTGTATTTAGTTTCTCTGTATAGAATGTATCTAAGACTTAGCCACCTTTCCTTTATGCTTCCAGGTGCAAGGTTCCCAAATTCCCACTGAGATCGTGTTGGATCAGATCACCCTGGGTGCTAGGAGAAAAAATAGTAACTTTGACTTGTTCTGATCCTGTTGATTTCATCTTACAATGAATATGTAGCTGTCCTGCAGTGTAGACAGCTAGCAGAGAGTGACACATTATCTGCCATCCCAAAACACATAATTGGTCCATCAGTTCCCCCCATACAGGACTAATGACAGGCCATGGGAATGAAGTGCACCCTGCCACAATGGTTTTCTGCACAACTTCCTTTTGGCAACACTTTCACTGCAAACTCAGACCTTTTGTGTGTCTGTCAAAAGGGAGCAGCGCAGATGGACATGTACAGTTCAAGCCACGTTGCTCTGTTTCTGTTGGTTGGTTGTCATGTCTCTTGGGATGCTGTAGCTTGTTAAATCATCTCACAAAGGAGAAAAGGGGGAGGGAAAATCCAGTGTTGCCAGCTGCAGCTTGGTGGGGTTTTGATTAGGAATTTGTGGTTGCCCAGGCAGCTTGCTGCCATTTCTCTGGAAGCTCTGGACGGAGGGAAGGCAATGGGAAGGTCTTGTACCTTTCTAAGGAATTGTGCTTCAGCACAGCCCAGCTAGATGTGCCCTGCTAATTGTCTCTGCATCTAATTACTTACCTGTTAATACTGCATTTTCTTCCACTTAGTTGCATCTTCTCCATTACTGTGGCAACAGCAGAGCTCAGCTTCAAATGAAGAGTGAGGAATGCTTATGGTAGCAGCGCTGCTGGTTCCAGTTTGCAATTCCATGAAATTGTCAATTCCAGGCTCTTGTATCTGACCTTCATAATGCTGCTCAGTTTATTGAGTTTCTGCAGGAATGTTCTGCTTGCTCCTGTTCCTCAAAATCCCTTCTAGTCAGGTGCAAAGGAAGAACGCACCACAAGCCTGGTATTTGGTAAACCTCCTTGAGCTCTGTGGGCATTTTCTGAGCAAATCTCTATACTTTCTTAGAGCTCAGTTTCCTGACCAAGGCAGCTTTTTCGACTTCAGGGCTTCATATAAAAATCCCACATCTGTGTGCTGCATGCTCAGGGTTTGCTCCCTGCTACATACAGGCACTCTGGTTTGAGAATACTGTTGTTAACGTAGTAGTAGAGACTGTGTCCTGCTTTCAGTTATGTGTGTTAGAAGCTAAATTCAAACTCTCTTTTTAAATGACTCCAGTGGGCATTTTCCTTCACTTTCCGTCTGAAATCTCCTTGCCTCTTCTGAGTTTTGCCTTCAGTTGAGCTAAGTGGCAAAGTCATCAGGCAGGGTAACATTTGTGACCTGAAAACGTGAAGGACCTGTGGCTGATGCAATTTTGATGTTACCTTCCTGTTATCCCTTCTCTTCCCCTGGGAACAGGCTGCCCTTGGACATGCTTGGAGAATGCAGTGCTCCTGACACTGTACACATCAGAAACGAGAGCTCCTGGCTGCTCTCCCATGGAAGACACTGGTTGGCTTTCCCTGCCTTGATGACTGAAGCTTTTTGCACTTCTTCCAGAACAGCTTTGCTCAGATCTGGCCCCTGTAGTCAATGCCAGCATGTAGAGCCTGTGTTGTATGTGAACTCTGCTCTGTTGCATGTAATCAGCTGGAAATGCTCCTGTAATGGGAGCAGATTGCAGAGTTGAGTGTCTGTAATGCTTTTAAAAATAAAGGGCAGCGTATGCGCTCAAACCAGACCTGGTTTTTTCCTCTCCTGCAGCTATTTATTTTGCCTCCTGCTTGGAGGGATTCTTTGATGTAACATAACACACGCGCCTGACCCTTCCTTTCTGCCTCTCGTTTCATAATGCAGGTGACAGAGCCCACTGTCACCCCCCACCAGACATTAAAGAAATGCATTTCCACTGCCAGGAGCTATCTGTGATGCTAGGGCTGCCCTCTTCCTAGTGGGGAATTTTAGCTTGGATGGATGCTTTTCTATTAGCAATGCCACCCGTGTCTTGTTCCTTTATAGTGTGAGCCTGCAAGCCCAGAGGTTAAATGTGTGGTTGTCATAGTTCTTGTGCCAACCTGAAACAATCTCCTGAAATGAGGAGCAGGAGTTGGTAGGCTGGCTCTGAGAGAGAGAAATGAGCTTATCTTTTGCCTCTTATGGGTCCTGATCTGGTCCTTCATGGGGTTGCTGTCACTTTGAAAACTCATGCAGGTTTCTTGCTGCCTGCTCTTCACTACTCACTGTATCTGAAGAGCCAGTGGTTCTTCTCTGTTCATGAAGAGAAGGAACAGTCTAGCCATTAGAGGATAAGTTGCTGCATGGTGTTGCTCCACTGGTTGAACTGCTGGCTTTTTCACAGTATGCTGCTAACCTTACACTGGCTGTTCGTGTTGGGCAATGAGTCTGGAGCTGTCAGCAATCTTTGTTCACAACTATTGCTTCACACTGAAAATGAGCTGGCAAAGTGGAAACATTTGAGGGCTGGGAACTTGATCTTGTACTGTGCAGAGGGCCAGGCACAGTCTGACTGCTGCTGTGTGACAGCAAGTGGACTGAAGCTGAGCATTTTCACCCAAATCCCGTATCAGTAGCTCTGCCTTCACTCCTGGGTATCTTGAGAGCAAGCCTCTGATAGCCTGAGCTCCAGCAGCTCTGGAACTGGGTTGTGGTGTTGTGCAGTGTCAGCTGGGTTGTTTTCACATGTCCTGCCCTTATTAAGGTCCCTGCTTTTTCCCATGCATCCCCATCGTGTACTTGAACTTGTGATCCTGTGACTTTTTTTTGCTTTGTTAGCCTGTCTTTGGCTCTAGTTTATCTGGTGGGATGTAGGGAAGGGGTTTGGCTTTGTCCTCTCAATGTTCAGCTCTGCCTCTTGTGCTGCACACATGCAAAGTTGGTGTTGCCAAATAATTGCTAAGTGCTAAAGAATAAGCTCTGAGGCTTTCAAGACAGAATGGCCTGAAACTTCTCATTCTGGTCCTGGTGCTGTGGAAGGAAGCGAAGGTGAAACGGCCAAAGGTTTGTCTTGCTGCTCAGACTTTACATGGCATCAGTGTACCCCGTAGCTGCTTTTTCAGTTGTGCTCACCATCAGCTTTGTCTTGCAGGTATTAACACATAACTTCCGTGTGTATTTCATTTAGTGTAATAGGATTAAGTCTTTTAATGTCTGTCTTGTATATTTGGTCTCACAGTTTAACATATTAGTAGTAGTGTGGAAAGTACTACAGGGAATGTGAGCCTTAAATGTGATGTTAGCCCTATCTGTAGATCAGTAGTCCTGTAATTCCCACAGGTGGAAGCACGTGCCTTTACCCTTCTGCATTGAAAATAGCATCTTCTGCAGTGAGTTAGATGTGACGTGGGATTTCATTGTGGTGGTGGGCATTGAAGAGTCACTTGTTTTACTTGGAGGAAAAGAAACCCAGGAGAATTTTGGGGGGAGGGGAGAAAATGCTTTTGAGGCTCCCCTCCAAGATGTTGGATGCCATTAGCAAGTTGATGGGTAGGATGTGTGTAGTGGTTTGGGGTGCAGATACCAGTTGAATAGGAGCACAAACACCTTCTTGCTTGTGCAATCACTGAAGTCGTCTCTGGAGAGTAAAGGGAAAAGAACCAAGTGGGGCAGTGGCCAAAATCCTGTTACAGCCTCAGTGCAGATGAACGCTCCATATGTGTTTGGAATGGAATGTCCATGCTCCTTGAGGACTCGGTGATCACCCTGATGCTGTTGTTCCTGATGGGTGCATGTGGAGGTGGTTTGTTTCCACTGTTGTGTTTGTCAAAGACACATTCCCACCATCACCCCTTCCAAACACATGGCTTCTCCTCTCTTGGGAAACTTCAGCACTGCATCTCACGGTTGGGAGCTGGGTGAAGGAAGTGATGTGCTTTCTCATGTCCCAGACCTACTTCTTAATGGCCAACCTTTGAAAGAAAAGGAACCCAGGGGCTTGTAGGAGTTCAAAAAGTCACTATTAAAAGCTCACCTCAATTTTACTTTGTAACATTACAGAGCTCTGCTGTAGCTTCTCTTTCCAGCCATGCTCTTTCCTACCAGAGAACCAGCTGAGGTGGGAGATTTGCTCTCCTTCTCTCTCAACTTGGCTTCTGTAACTAACTATGAATCATGTTTGATGTGATGATGAAGTTTTAGTCTCGCTCTTACTTAACTGTCCCTCTTCAAAACTGGGGTGCCAGGAAAGTTTCGGTGCTGTTTTTCATTAAAAGTTGCAGATGTGTAGTTAAGATTTGCTTAAAGCTGAAGCTGTCAAATACTTCTTCACTAAGATCTTGATCTAAAATCACTGGAACAAAGTCCACTGGGAAGTGCAAGTTGATACTGCAGCTACTAGATGAGATGTATGTGCCCCCTGCCATGCAGAGGTGTTGTGTGCAAACAGACCTAGATGTGAGAATTAAAGGGAGTTTTGTGGGTACAGCTGTTGAAAACAGTTATTACTCCCATAAAACTTCCTTGATACACAAATGCAGCTACAAAATAAATTCTTCCTATGAACATGTCCATAAATCTGAAGTTGCTCTTAGGTGAAGTCACTACCTGCTGAAGGAGAACGTTTAATGCTGCAGCATAATGCTGTCAGCAGACTTCCACTGAGTTTAGCTGTCAGGATTTGTTAGGTATCTATGCAAAGGAATACAAGCACTGGAAAGTTCTTACTTTTCATGTGCTTGAAAGGAATTTTCTGGAAAGAGCTGCCTGCAATTAGAGTGGGAAAAGCACCTCCAGCAGGCACTGAATTAGCGCTGCAGTGTGTATTCTGCATGTCTTTACCTGTTAGCTCTACTTGGAAACGCAGTTGTCGTTTCTTGATAGACTGAGTGCCTGACAGCTCTGGCTGGTGCAAGCTGTGAGGAAAGAAGGTATCTTTTGACAGTGTGGAAGAATGGAGACAGTGAGATCTCGTATCACTGACTTGTGAATCTCTGAAAACAGCTTTGTGTAGTGCTGGCACAACATTGATCACCGTCTCCATAGCTGTGAGATGAAGACTTCAGCTGATAACTGGAGTTATCCCACATGGATGGTGTCTTGCTTGCAGAGCTGTGTCCGTGCCGCTCCTGTTGCAGTATGTTCTGTCAGGTCAGGAGTGATGCTCACCAGTTGTCTATGTCTTGGTTCAGCAGTTCAAGTGGCTGCATGTTTAATGCATGTGCCCCTTACCTTTGACTTTAACCTATGCCCTGTGTCTCAAGTATCCACATTTCCTGGAATGGTGTGTCCAAATCCCAGGAGGATCAATCTGTCTGCTCTGGCGGTTTTGTTCTTTTCATGTTTGAAAACTGGATGCGTTGCACAGATGTTTGTGATCCCAATGCTCTTTCCTTATAGGTGTTGCTTTCCTGCTCTTGTGTGTTCATTGCAAGGGAAATTGCTGCTTTGCAGCCCGGAACTAACAGCATCTCAGTGGTGATTTTTCACATACCACAGGCTCTTTCCGGAAGGAGAAGTGTAAAGCAGTATGTAACTCCGTGCTGGTGCTGTAACAGCAGGGCTGTGCTGTACTTTCCAGTGTGTTAACCCTTGTATGTGGGGTCAGTGGTCTCCCATTTCCTCTAATTTCAGACTTTTAAGCACAGCAGTGAGGACATGGTAAATTCCAGCAGCAGGAGACATAGGCAGAAACACCTCATAGTCAGCTTACAATGATGTTACTCAGCATTGCACCTTTTGCCCTGTAAATCCAGATGTGCTCTTTCATTTACTCCTAATCATTCAAGCTTATATTCATTTTGAAATCAAGATCTATCCAGGTAACTTACTGTTTGCATGAAGGATCTTTCCAGTCTTCCCCCGATAGCTCTGGCAATACATTGCTCTAACTTCCTTGCTCCTTTCAGTGTGAAAAGCTGGTTGAGAGCTTCAGCTCTTCTGAGGCCTTGTGGGCTGTATGATCTATGGATAGATACATCCTTGCTGACAGTTGTTCTTGCATGTGTTTTTGCCAAGTCTAGAGGCACTTAAGAAGCACATGTATTAGCTCAGATCATTCAGCTTCTTCCCTTTCATTTAATCCTCTGAAGTTGCATTTTAGCCTTGTCAGTCAAGAAGAAAACTTTGCTGTGAATTATTGCAAAAAAGAGAGAGAAAAATCAAACCCAACAACTGAACTCCAACAACAAATCAAACCAAACCAATCTGTACCTCTCCCCTTTGGCCCCATGGCTCTTAACAGTGCTCTTCTGCATCAGGTAGAATGTAATGTCTGTGTCAGGTTGTAAAATGCTTGGCAACATCATCATGTTTGAAGTGCTGAATGTGAATGACTGTATTTTTCCAATAGCAAAATGGAGGCAGCAATGTTGGAGAATTTTATATACAGTAAATGCTTCCTGCCTAGGACTGGAATGTGAAGTGAGACTTCTGCATGCATTTAAAATGCCTGCATTCCCTGCAGAGCATTATGTCATTAGCCTCCATATTAAATGGCCACCCACATTTTCTATAGTACGTCTGAGTTTGGTTTTGTGACTGATAATGGCAATGCCAAACTCTTCAATGTTGTGTTTCTAGAGCTGCAGTTACATGAAAACACTAACAAAGGCAGAAAGGACTTTTTTGTGTTCTGTTCTGCAATGAGCTGGAAGTGGTGGTCAGAATGAAGCTCCTGTTGAGCTTAGGTGCTCTCTGAACTCTTCAGGCCCTGAGCAGAACAGACCAGGCAGATACACAGATTGTATGTTCCGTGGTTTGTTGTGTGGGAAACACTTGTGTTTGAAGGGAATGTGCTGAACAGAGAGGAAGGGAGGATGTGAAAGGCGTAAGAGGATGATGGTGAGGACAAGCATATAGGAAGAGAGCAGCCAAGGGGTTTGGGTGGGAGCAGTCATCCCAACTGACTGCTTTTTTTCCTTAATATATATAGCAAAGAAAAGTCTGGACAGAAGTTCAGTGTAGAAGCCATGTATCATCTGTCACCACTTTGGCTTCCTTTGCAGCCTCTCCGCTAGCTGGAATCTAACCGGGTTGCTCTCCACGTTCTTTACTGAAGCCTGCCAAAAGGGGCTGAGAAAGTACTGCTTGGGATGTAGCCTCGTTCTCCCTTGCCCCAGGAATCCTCTGCTTTAATCTGCTCCAGCCTTGCATCAGCAGTTTATTTTTGGAAAGGCTGTTGTATTATCTTGTAGTTGAGGCACGCAAGGAGAGGGGTCACAGCTCTGTTGTGAGCCCTACTCCATACACCAGACCCCTTCCCATCAGTGAGATGGGTGTAGTGCTCCTTTTCTCCCTCTGCAGAAGAATTTAAGCACACTTTGTAAACCTAAAGCCTTGCACAAAGCCTGTGAGTTGTTTGCATTACCAGTCTATAAGCAGGAAATACCAAAAAGGGGTTGTGTTCCTTACAGGGATCTAACAGTTGTATGGATATTAATAGCTGAGATGTGTGTATTGACTTGTGATGTCCTCCGGGCAATGGACTAGGAGTTAATCTGCCTCCAGCCTCCACTGCCCTTATGACGCTTTGTCTCTAAGGCATTGAACTAAAGCTACAAACATCTGGGACAAGTTCTCAGCTACTTTAAACTTCCTTTGTGACCCTGGGCCAAGCCACTCACGTATTCTGGGTTCTGGTTTCTGAACCAGGGATGGCACTAGTTTTGTGCTTTGTGTCTTTAGTGTTGGGTGTGTAAATACAAAGGGTAGCAATGGCCTCTGCTGTCTGCTCTGCACAGGTAAGAGTACTGGTCCCTGAGGTCTTGGCGTGCTTCTGTAATCCATGCAAGTGAGACTATAAATTAGCTTTAAAGACTTGAAAGCACTGAGTTGTTCTTTCAGTGGCTTGGCCTTTGCTCTAACCCACTGCTTCAGATGATTCTGTGAGTAAAGTTACTACAGTCAGGAAGAAATAAATGGAAAAGCAAGAGGACAAATATGGTCTTGTTTAAAGGAAATGCTGGGTTTTATCGTGACCTAAAGCAATGTGCTTTATTCAGCAGTTTTTACAAACAGGAAGCTTTATTTAAAAAGCTCCAGCACTTGCTGAATCATGGAGCAAGAGAAAGCTGAGAGGAGAATTAGCTTAAACGGAGCAGATTTTGTAATTTTCAGAGCTTTTCGTACATCCTTAATGTTATGTCTCAGTTGCCTCAAACAGATAAATCATGGACATGGTTAGAATACTGCCGTGGTGGAGTAAAAGGGAGATGAAATCAGGTAATCATTTGAGGAGTTTGCTTTCATAACAGAGACTGCTAATGTGAAAACACCCCCCCTCCCCCCCAACCCCCTTGATGTGATGGGGTGGTAGTGGAATTGGCTCCAGCTCTTCCCTGAGCTTTACTGGAGACTTGTATTTACAGCATTCTTCTGGGATCTGTTGTTCTGTTTAATCACAAACAGCCCCAAAATCATGCTGTACATAGATAGTACTTGGCTTTGTACTCTGCTTCTCTCAGTTCTGTATTTGATGGGAAAACTGAGGTCTGGAAGTAGAGCTTTCCCCAGGGCTATGTAGCACAGCAGGGAGTAAAGCCCTTGTGATTCTAGAGTCATCATCTATGCCCTGGCTTGCCAGGCTCGACAAATATCACACAGTGATCTGGTGTTAGGGTTTCCTGGCATTTTGTTCTGTCTTGTCTATTTTTGCTGAAGGCAGAGTTCGTAGTGCCCTGTTCTGAATTACTTCCCCTCTGCCTTGTAAAATCAGGGCAGCAGGTCTGTAAGCAGGTATTGTTAACATGAACTGATTCAGGCTTTGCCACTGCATGATCTCACAGCACCATAAATAAGTGCTCATCTCTTTCTCATTTAATTTCTCATCTGTAAGCCATTGGAGTTAATATATTCTAGGTGGAGATGCAGCCACTGGCCTTGATGTGAGCATCTGTGCCTTAGCAGGAGGTTAGTGGCTTGAAGGGGAAACCCCTCTAAAGGGGATGGAGCCTGCCCAGCTGCTGCAGATGCCTCATTTCCCTGCAGGATTTCTGTGTCTCTATAAAAGCAGCTTGCTTGATTCTTAATGTAGCATTTTTATTGTTCTCCGTGTTGTGAAATGTGCTCACACTGAGACTCTTCATCAGGGGCTGTAGCGATAGGACAGGGGGTGATGGGTTTCAACTTAAACAAGGGAGATTCAGGTTGGAGATAAGGCAGAAGCTCTTCCCTGTGAGGGTGCTGAGGCGCTGGCACAGGGTGCCCAGAGAAGCTGTGGCTGCCCCATCCCTGGCAGTGCTCAAGGCCAGGTTGGACACAGGGGCTTGGAGCAAGCTGCTCCAGTGGAAGGGGTCCCTGCCCGTGGCAGGGGTTGGAGCTGGAGGAGCTTTTTAAGGTCCTTTCCAGCCCAAAGCAGTCTGGTTTGTGTTGCACACTGTTCCCGTAAGAGCTCCCAAAGTGGGGCTGGATGAACAGGGCTTCATGTACCCATGAGCCTGACATCTCAAAGTCTTGCTGAATTGCTCCTGTTGACATAAACCTCTCTAAATTTCTTTGTCTGGCCTGAAAGACCTGACAGACCCCTTCCAAAAATGTCATTTGAATCCCAGAGTTCTCGCCTCCTTCCCAGAGTGATCTGAGGGGGCTTTCCTAATAATACCTCAGATTAGAGCCTGGGCTTTGTTTCCAGTAGTTCTGCCACAGTTCCTACAGAGATGTCATTGAAATCAAATGCACCACACACTGCAAACAGTGCTGTGAGGGACCTGCTGGGTCTTTCAGAAGGGACATTCCAGTGTTTTTCCAACTCCTAGTTTCTGCAGACCATAGCAGAGTTATTTTCTGGTGCTTGATCTAAGTTGGGATCTTCCTTGTCTGTCACTTTAGTGCTGTGCATTGCATAAATAAAATTGGGATGGAAGCTTTGGCTTCTGTTAACTCAGGAGGTGGTGGCCTTCCTGGCAGAGCTGGGGAGGAAGAGGAGGGAAGAGACTGACATACTTCAGCGCAGCCCTCATCTAAATATAAATAGTTCTCTCCTTGGATCCGTTCAGTCTGAACTTCTGGGTCATTTGACCTTTCTTTGATAAAAGCTTTCTTTATTTGCAAGACTAAAAGGGCAGAGGGGAGGGAAGGACACAGCAGATTATGTTTTAGTTAATATCTTAAAATCCTGCCTGTCGGTTTCCGCAGTGCCCGGCGCTTGCTGTGGAACCAGTTCCATCCTGGCTCCAATTTCTCTCCTCCGAGTGCCTTGAGTGAACTTTGCTTTTACTCTAAAGCATTAACCTGAAAATTTCTCAGGAAGTTTATGGAAGCGTGTTCTTTATGGAATTGTGCTTTCCCATAGAGAGACTGATGGGGACGGATACCCTGTGCTCCAGTCCCCAGCCCTGCTGCCGGAGCAAATGGCTTGGTTTATGCCCATTGTGCCACTAACTTGGGTTTTCCTTCATAACTTCAGCTGAAAGAAATACTTGCATTAAATGCTGCAGGTTTTTCATACGTGCACCCTGAAGCTTTTTGAGCTCAGCATCAAAACACAGCTCTGTTTAGGATGTAAAACCACTGAACTCTGGCTTTGGTCTCAGGTTAGCAGCCTGTGCAAGGGGATGTGCAGGTGCAGCATTTAGAACTGCTCAGACTACACGCAAGTCTTTCTGGCACTAGTTTTAACCATTAATCACCACTTTAAATCCAGCAATAAATTATTTGGGCGACCACACTGCGTGAACCCACTGCCAAGAATAAACCAGGGCCTGAGAATTACTCAGATCCCCTTCATACCTCAGGACTGTTGCTGCTGGATGGGGAAGGGCTCCTCCTGGACTCAGTCTGATTGTTTTTTGTGGTGCATATCTTTTGGATGTAGTTGAAGCCATCATCCTGCAGATGATGTTAGTAGCAGTTGAAATGCATCGCATGCATGTGTTGGTTTGCTGTTTGCTTCTGAAGTGAGTGGTGGTGTATGGGAATGCTGCTGGATAAGCAGCCTGATCTGTTGCAAATTGGATTTTGTGGCTCACTTGCCTGTCCTCTTGGATAAAGTTTTCCCTCAGCTGCCTCTCCTCTAGTGGAGCTTGTGTCTGTCTCAGGCCTGCAAAGCCTTTTATAATGCTCTGCTGGATCAAGAGTTACTCAGGAGGGGTTGAGACTTTCCATTTCAGAGTGTGCTTGTGAATCCCACCTGAAACATGCTTAGTTTACTCCTCAATTTCCACTTGGTCTGCATGAGATTCCCTTTGGTTTGGTGCTTTTCCTGCTGCTTCTGCACGCTGTGGTGTAGTGTTTTTTCTGGTTGGGAGTCCTCTAGTTAATGACTGTTAGGAAACCTGGTTACTGCTTGGGCTGCCTTTGTATCCTACAATGAGTCGTAGCAGTTACATGCTGGGAAGGAAATGAAATTGTCAGGAAAGGCCTAATTCATAAAGAGCAACAGTTGACTTTATTTTAAACCAATTAAATGTGGGATTAGAGAATGCTGATAAGTTCTACCCCTAGTTAAAGAAAACAGTGCAGGCAAATGTACTGTATTAGCACAAGCATGATTGTCCAGGCTTATAATAAATCCTGTATAATTCCTGCCAGTATTAACATGGGCCAGCATACAGGGAAGGTGGGTTGACAGAGGGGTGAATGGTTTCAATTTGCTTATAAGAACATCTTGATGTGTGTTCACGTGCCCTTTCTGGGAGAGGGTGGTAGCACTGTGAGGAGTGGTAGCAGAAGCCCACATCCTTTAACAGCAAGCTCAAGAGCAGTGCCAGCTCCTTACATGTGTTTCTCCACTGGTTTAAATAGAACATCTTGCAGGGGTTAGAGGGAAGATTAATGCTCTACGGGGTTAATCCCTAAATCCTTGGTGTTCAACTTCTGAACAAGGGAGGGAAGTGAACAATATCCTTGAACCTCAGAGACCACCTACTCTTTCATATCCACTGCAGCAGCTGTCAGATGGAAGTGATTTTTGGACAGTAAGAAGTCTGCAGGGAATCACACTGGTGACCCAGAGCAGGCTCTGTACCCCTAAGTCTTAGACTTCCACTCCTAGTGACTCCTGCCATGGAGGGAAGAGGGTTTCCCAGACCCATGAGTTCTTCAGAGGGGTGTGAATTAGCAGTGGGTTGATGGTTTACTGTCTCTTGTGGTTAAATTTAATAGACACATGCTCCTCTGAAGGGGCTTTTTGGCAAGCACATATATGGCTGAAAGACGGTCTAGTAGCAGGAGAACATCCCTGATTTAAAACCAGGATGGTCTGAAGAAGCACAGAGTGGTGAATTCCTGTACCAGTTGTGTGCTTTGTGCCACTAACCCTTCTGCTTGGCTCAGTGCTCTCTGCGGTCTGTACTCTGTATAACTGCTCTTAACCACAGCTGTCCAGCCCCTCGTTTGCTTCCAGATAACCAGCTTGGTGTGAAAACTCTGCTCAAATTTGTCCTTGCCAGCTGTCCATCCGTTTGGTGTATGCCTAAGTGTTCCCTGTACGTTTTCTGTCTTGCAGCATCTGGAGAGGGCCAAATGTGAACTGCGTTGACAGTACTGGATACACTCCACTGCACCATGCTGCTTTGAATGGTCATAAGTGAGTCATCTTATAATGCCTTTGATTTAGGGGATACTATGTGCTTTACAAGCTATGGTTTCTGTGTAATTCATTCACCTAATGAATGTAATTCATTCTAATGCTGTTCCCACTAAAAATGTGGCAGTGGTGCAGCACTACACCATCTTGAGGACAAGAAGTGAAGAACATCAGTGCAGTGAAGCTGTAGAGGCATTGCCTGCTGCATGCACATTTAAGAGATCGTACATCTCTTAAAATTGGGCAAAACACTGAATTTTTAAACCGCTCTTTTATTTATAGAAATTTGGATAAGATATAACAACATATTAAAGGTGGCTTCTCCAGTAAGAGTCCTCTGCAGCCTGTCTGGTGTCCAGTGTTCTGCTGTGCCTGCAACACTTAAAGCTTGTTTTCAAGTATATGACATTTTAAAGTAACTCCAGTCTTCAGCGTGGTTAATCTCGTGTTGTTCATTGCTGCTTAAGATATAGGGAAGTTGAATAGCATTAAAACCTTTGTCTTCATTGTTCTGGTGCAATTCACTTTTCACCAGAGTGGCTTGTGGATGACCTCAGTCCTTGTTCAGCTCCATTAGTATGAATGTAACACAGATCTTCCCTGAGCTCATCTCAGCAGCCTTTCATTTTCCTTGGGCAGCATTTAATAGGAATGCTTTAAAAACACATTTCAAGAGCATCTCTGAACTACTCCCGTTCAGATTAACCTTTTGTGTAACACTTGCTGCAGAAGCTGTGGAACAAGGACTGAGTATTTTATGGGCTGAAGTTTCCTTCTCTTGCAGGGATGTTGTGGAAGTTCTGCTGCGGAACGACGCACTAACCAACGTAGCGGACTGCAAAGGCTGTTACCCTCTTCACCTGGCTGCTTGGAAAGGAGATGCAGACATAGTGAAGCTCCTCATCCACCAAGGACCTTCACATACCAAAGTGAATGAGCAGGTCTGTGTGGTTTACTCTAATATACTATTGAATTGTTTTCCTTGGATGGAGAGAGACTACGTCAGCTGACTCTTGGCCGACTACTTCAGCTGTCTCCTGGCCCTTTTCAAAGGTGTAGCAATGGTTATAAAGTCCTGCTTGCTAGTGGGATAAGAAGGGCACTGCCTAAAGCAATATTTCCAGTTCTGAGTTAGTGGTTGAATGAGTAAGGAATATATGTTTATAAAGAGATAGAGAAGTATGAGAACCGCTCATCCCCTAGGAAGTGGTCTCCTGCTTTTGTACTGGGCTTCTGAAACTAACTCGCATTTCCTTTCAGTTGCTGGATAGCAGAGAAGGTTTCAGTTCTGTCAAAAGATACGTTGGCTCCCTTCTTTGGGAACTAATCAAAGCAGCTTTGTTTAGTCTTTGTTTGGCCATGCTCTCTTAGCTACTCTCCTGGCTTGTCTCTAGCACTTGCTCCACTGAACTAATTTGTAAGTTGCAAGATAACTGTAATCCTACTTGCCCCCAGATTAGTCCCTAGCTTAATCTTAAGAAATTGTTTCGCAATCAGGCAAGACAAACAATCTGGTGGATTCCTTCCCTTTGTTAAGGTGATGGTTTTTGGTCTGGGATGCAGAGGGATTGATTGGTATGAGACAGCTGTTCTGTACAGTGGCTGCTGTGTCCATGTTGGGGGGCTGGCTCCATGTAACTTCCCTGTGGAAGTCAGCAGATACCTTTCAGTGGGGAACTTCTGGAAAGCTACTGCTGAAAGACCCAAATATTGCTCTTGTTGAAGAGTTTTAGATAGGGGACTGGTTTACCGAGTGAGGCCAACTGAGCAGTGTTACTGAGCCACTTATGGCTGAAGGAGCTTGGGCAGACATGCAGTAACACATCCAAATCAGGTGGTTAAAGCTACCATAGCCCTTGGTTGTCTTGTCCCTGAGGCAGGAATGTCTAATGTCCCTGTGAATCAACTCCTAAACCCCTCAGGTTTTCATCCAGGAGGAGAGGAGTAAAACAGAGTAAGTTTGTCTGCCTTAGTAGTACAAGGCTAAACATGTTCACAAGTTAATTCCCAAGTAGGTCAGATACTCAGGGCTCAAATTTAGCAAAATCAGTTAAAGTCCAGATGAGCAGCTGGTAACTGTGGGTTTTGATGTTTAATTTTGATGTAAGGTGAATACTTTTCAGACACTGAGGAGTGAAAACTCCCTTTGGAGTTGGGTTTAGGAGTCCTAATACTGCTTCCAGCCACACTTTGTGGCAACCAGAGAGCCATGCTTAAGTTTTCTTAAGTTTTGTTCCTTGGTATAAGGTGGCTAACTTGACGCATTGGGCTGCTCAAGGGCTGAACAGTTGCTTCTGAAGCATCACAGAATGAGTGATACAGTGGTAATGCTATTCGCTACCGTTCCTCTATTGGAATAAAAAAAGGGGGTGTGTTTAATATCTGTGGATAGGTTTCCACTTTGGGGCTGTGGTTAATAATGTCTTCAGGCGCAGCTGCAGGCAGTCAGTCTGTTCAAATAGATTTGAGATGTGTAGTTAGCTGTTTGCAATCTGTCTGATAAGAACTGACTGAGGGCCCTGACTGTAAACTCTTCTGCTCTGAGTAGAACAGGTATAAGGCAAGCCTTTGCAAAAGATTAAAAGCTTTAGGAGTGTAATTCTTCCAGGTAATGTTTCATTAATGTCTGATTAGTAGGAACCTTTCTAAATGAGAAAAGTCAGCTGAGTAGCCCGTGCTGCTTGTGTTTGAAGGCTTGTCAATGAAATGCACAGTGGGTCAAGTTACAGGAATCAGCAGCTGGAATGGCTTCTGCTGGTAATAGCTTTGACTGGAACAAGATGCTGTGTTCTGTCATTTCCACCCCTTGGGAGTCACCCATTGCTTTGTTGCTTTATCTCACCCATTTCATTATCACATTTTTTGTTTTCTTTTTCCTCTTCCTTTTTGTAGAATGCTCTTGAGATCAAAGAACTCAAAAAGTACGGCCCCTTTGACCCATATATCAATGCCAAGGTGTGTACTTTGCTGTCAGCATTTCACTACATCATTACTCCAAGCTGCAGTCGTGTGCTTCCAGGTGCAATGTCATCCAGTTGCAGTTAATACCTGTTCACTTTGCAGCAGCTTGGGAAAAATATGACAATTTATTTACTGTGGGTTTCTTTCTTCAAAGCAGTTATAGAAACATAATTTAAGGGAAGCTTTTCCTTACTTTTCCTGGGGGCTCCTTCAGTGCTTAGCCTTGTAGGACTCACGGTGATGGTCAGTTTGCTTGATTGGGCTGGATGACTTCCAAAAGGTAATGTTATTTCCATTAAAAATGCTTTAGGTTTTGTTTCGTGTGCTAATGTTGCTGATAAATGCAAAGAGATGGATTTTTTTTTCCCTGCTTAAACATGGATGTGTTTTCTCTGTGGGCTGTTTAGAGTGGATTTTCCTGCCTTTCCTCCTACAAAATGCTCTATTTGTTGTTTGAATGGACAGTTAACTCTGGTGGTGGGGAGAAGGGAAGGCAGTAATGTTCATGCCTCCCTTCCCAAGTCCTTCATGTCCTGCTTATTGCATCAGTCTCTCTTTTTTTGAATGTTAAGTCTGTTGTGTCGTCTGACCCTTCAGCCCTGGTCTTCTGTTCCTGTTTTCTTGCCTATTTTGCTCCTCTTGCTTTTAGTTGTTCTTGGGCTACACAAAGACCATGGCATCAGCACTTTAATGCACTGAGGCTGAGCAGTTGAGGAAGCAGATAAGAGTTCTTGATGGTGTCTTCTCAGACACCATTATTCATTGTTATTTATAGTGAAACTGCGGGCCAGTGGTGGCAGAAGAGTCGCCGATTTATCATGAGGTTCTTGTGCTGTAAGCCACCACCTCACTGTTGTTTTCAGGTAGTTATTTGGGTTCCAGCCATCCATGGCAGATTAAACTCTCAGTTTAGTTAGCACTTTCACTCTGCTCTATCTGCAGTGCCTTAAATACATGTATCAAAGTTCCTGAGCTTGCTCACCACTGGGAATTGGGTTTGGGTTTGCAGACCTGTGTTTCAGGATACTCCAGTGCATACCTCTTAAGCACAAATATATCTACATACACATCAGTGATTTCTACAAAAATCCAGATGGGAATTTTTTGAACAGTGGATGTCTTCTGTGGAAGCATCACAGTTGAGCAGTTCAGTTGCCTCAGAGGAACTTTCTGAATCATTGTCAGTAACAGAGTAAAATCTTCCTCACTCCAGTATTAAAATGTCGAATGAATGAAATACGCAGTGCGCTCCCTTTCTGGTGGAGTTCTTACTGTGTGTTCTAATTCGGGCTTTATGTTTTTGACAAGTGCCTAATTTTAAACTTCCAGTTCACTTTCAGAGGTGGCTGTGGTGCTTTTGAGAAGAAGGCAATGTGGTTTTGAAATCTGTGCCTTGGTTTTAAGGATAGAGATGATTTATACACAATCTGTTAGGTTCATCACAAGTTCTGACCAGCTTTCCACCAGGTTCTCCCCAGGGTTGATGAAGAGCATGTGGAGTCTTATCTGTCCTGCAAACCTTGATGTTTTCTCGATAGCTTGGCTGCAGGTGGGAGAACCACAAAAGGTCCAGGTGTAAAGTGTGAGTGTCATTCCTTAGTTGGTGCTTTCAGCTTCTCCGCTCCAATGCAGAATGGGATATCACGCAGGAACAATTGAGAGATATTTCATCTTTCCAAACATTTTGGGATATTTAGGAGAGGGAGGAAGCATTTATATAAGGCTGGACTACAGTCTAATACCCTGTTGAGGAAGAGATAAGAAAGCCAGAAGCTTCTTGCTTTCCTAAGAGCTAAAGCAAATAGCTAAGCTTCTTTTTATGTCCCTTTTAAACATCTTAGTTCAATAGGAGGCCCCTGCAATATGTCTGTTATGGGACTTCTAAAAAGCAAATGGTAGAAGCAAAGGAGATAGAGCAGCAGCTTTGCTTCAGTACCTCCTGCTTTCTTGAATTTAGTTTTTTAATTTGTATGAAGGAACCAACCATTTGAGCAGAGCCAGCATAGAAAAGGCTGTCACACAGCTCAGCATTGTGCACTGCACAAACTACCTTTGTGTTTTGTAATTGGAAGCAAATGAATCCTGCAGATTGGGTTTAAGGTGCTGTAAAGGAAGGAGGCCTGTTCATCCTTCCTCTGCTCCTGGCAGTGCTGTGTGGGATACCTGTGGAGACCACATGCTGCAAAAGGAGGAAAGGAGCTGGTACAACTCTTCTGGCCAGCTTTGTGCCTGAGGTGGTGATGTCCTTTAGGTGTTACCTGCTGTTGAAGTTTGGATTTTGCTTAATGTGTTTTCGCTTTTATGCCGGTGAGACATGGCTGTTCTGTGCTTTAGGATCAGATTTAGGCTGAGGAAGTTGGGGCTGTTAAGCCTGGAGAAGAGAAGGCTGCATGGAGACCTCATAGCAGCCTTCCAGTGTCTGAAGGGGGCCTGTAGGGATGCTGGGGAGGGACTCTTTGTCAGGGACTGTAGTGACAGGACAAGGGGTAACGGGTCAAAACTTAAACAGGGGAAGTTTAGATTGGATCTAAAGAGGAAGTTCTTTCCTGTGAGGGTGGTGAGGCACTAGAATGGGTTGCCCAGGGAGGTTGTGAGTGCTCCATCCCTGGCAGTGTTCAAGGCCAGGTTGGACAGAGCCTTGGGTGCCATGGTTTAGTGTGAGGTGTCCCTGCCCATGGCAGCGGGGTTGGAACTGGATGATGTTGAGGTCCTTTCCAACCCAAACTATTCTATGATTCTATGTACCGCTGGGGCAGCAAAGTAGCCTTTTAATAAGGTAAGGCTCTCTTAGATGTGTATACACTGACATAAGACCTCCACAGGGATCTTAGCAATCGCTTTGATGGGACTGAAGAGTCCTATGGCCTCTTTCCCCCCCCGAGGCCAGATCATATCTACATAAACCACTGCTGACCAGTGTTTGTGTAGCAGCTTCTCGAAACCCTTGGAAAGGGACAGCTCTGTAGTCTCCCTTGGCGGTTTATTCAACCATTCAAATCTCTGTAGGTTAGAAAGGTAGAAACCTTTCCCTTATTTAAACCCAGTCACCCCTGCTTCAGTCAAACCTCTCTTATGGTGCGTTAGAAACAGCGGTGCAGACCGGTATACTTTAAGCTGTTATAGATTCTCCATATTAGCATCTGATGAGGAGTATAAGGCCTATGGTAGGTAGTATTCAGTTACCAGGGCTTGAAAAATTTGATGGAGCCCATATGAAAGCAGAGGCATTCCTTTTTGTATTCCCATTTTGTGGGCTGTCGGGAGGCATCTTATGAGCCTTTCTTCTTGCTCCCAACTGTGAACTGGGGGGGAGATGTGAGGATTCTTGCACGAGTGCAGCCCCTGGGCCCTCTTGAGTGCTCTCTTTTTCTAAGAAGGTTTGAAATTTGAAGCCATTTGCCTTATGGCTGCTGGAAAGGAATTTTCTTTTTCCATCTCCAATAGATATGTATGTGTGAGAGCTCATGCGTATTGTTCAGGCTCCACTCCGGTTTGTGCTTGCAGAGGTGATGTGAAGGGAGGCAGCCTCCCTTGCCGGATCAGCTCTAGTATTTGTGGCTGCTCAAAACTCTCCCAGAATGGAGGCAATAAGGACTTAGGCAGCAGTGGGGGTTTCCAGTCACAGTCTCTGGTGGTGGTGGTGGGGGGACCTGCTGGAATGATTCAGGGGATTTTACCACCTGGGATCTCTACTGCCGGAGGAAGGTCTGGGGATCTCATCCTGAGCCTCAGAGCCCTGGTCTGCTTAGGGAAGATCAGACTAAATTGCAGTGAAGATGGGGGAAGCCTCCAGCAATTGCGTTATTAAAGGATGTTGTGTTCCATTCCTGAGCTACCAGGCAGGTGTTTGGAGTTGTCGTGTGCTTTAAAGCACCCTTGAGGGATACGGTCTCTGTGCTAGGGAGGGATGAGAGGGGAAATCCCTGGTAGCCAGGGCTATGTGGCATAGGCAGTGCATGTCCGCCGTGACTCTCTGCAGACACCCACTGCTCCAGAGGGACTGGGGTTATCTCCTCCTCCTGCAGGAATTAGCATTGAGCCCCCTTTATGCTATGGGGCAGGCTGAGTTCCTTGGTCTTGTGCTGTGGGCTCACTGATACCCAGGTTCCCTTCCCTGTCAGTTAATATGTGATTTACCAACCTTAAATGCTTTGAGAGCAACAGCTTAAACTGATTGATAGGTGTGATCTCTGTAGTTGTCTATTCTCTCCCCTTCTCACTCCATATGTATATTTTATGTGCAGACTTCTTTATTCTACAGTAACTTCTGTCCACATATGTGTGCCTTCCTTCATCATGGCTGCCTCTGCCACTCCAAGTATAGAGTCTGTTGTTTGACTTTGACCTTCTGTGCTAACAGTGATGCTGTGCTTTCCTTGCCTTCCTAAATATCTCACTCCTGCATGTGGCTGATGCTGCTTCCTGCCTCCTTAGGCTTTGCTTTTACACAAGCTGCAGCTGCACAGAGCCTCTCCAGAGCTCCTCACTTCCCTTCTGCTTCTCATGTGGCTGAAAAATGATGCACATACCAGATCCAAACAAGTGGGGGTTTGCATGCATGACTCCTGTAATCTTTAGAATGACTTACTATGGTAATAAGATTAAAGTACCTGTACAATGGAGTAAGTTCTGCAGTGTGTGGTTGTGAAGTGGTGCAAAATACTGACTGTTCCTACAAGCTGGTATCCAAGGAAGTGCATGTGAAAGCCAAAAGGAGGGTACTTGTGATCAAATTTGGTCTCTATAAAGTAGTACCTAAAACTCCTTCAAGACAGGTCTGTTCTCTGGTTTTGTTTTTGGTTTTCAATAGGAATTATTCTTCCTGTATAGGAACTAAAATGACAAATTCAACTGTGATTCTTTCAGCTAAAGTTGAAGTGTGTAACAGCTTGTACTAAAGTTTTTTTGGGGTCAAATTGTTAGATAAGTATTTGTTTCTAGAGTCCTAAACCAAAATCCCTTTGTGTATAGTGATTCTGTAACACACAGCAGTAAAACTAGAAACTTGAGGTGAATTTAAGAAAAGGCTTTCTTAAACCTAGCAACACTCTGATTTTGCACCTGCAAGTAGAGTGTGTTGGGCTGCTTGTCTTTCAGTGCTTTGCATTGCTGATTTTTACCCTGCCGAATGCTGCATGCATTGGTTGGATCTGGCTTTCACTGTGGAGGTGTCCTCCTGTTGCTTGGACGTCTCTTCCCTCAGCTGAACTGAGACCTTGGCTTCTTAATGGAATGATCTGATTGCACTTTAATTCACAAACTGCATGTAACTTAATGCACCCTTTCTTGTGAGCTTTGGAATTGCAAAGGTGGAATGACTGTTATAATCAGGATAAGTAGGATTTGAAACAATTGAAGTTTAAATCTAAAATGATGACAGTTAAGCTACAGCAGATAGAAATCATGCTGCAGTTTGCCTGTCATACATTGCAGCCTTCTATTTTTGTGGCACCTCCAAGTGTGGGATGCTGCCAACAAATAACAGACTGCCTTTCCCAAGTGCTAGCAGGATTAATGGGAATCCAGATCCAGCTCAGCAATCCCTTCCTTTAACCTTAGCATGGTCCCTTGATTTTGACCTTAGTGCTTTGAAAGCAGGCTATTGCACATATAGCACCTATTTCCCGTAGAGCTGATTTATGATATCTGAGTAAAGCTTGCTGTTCTGGATGGTTTCGAAGCTTTCACTGGGTGGTTGGTTGATGAGTTCATGAGGGGATGTCTGTTCCTGGTAAATGGCTACTGAGATGGTGAAAAGCTCCCTCCAGGCTGTTTCAGACTGGGCTCTATGCTTCTCAACTGCCTTTTTGGTCTTGTTTTTGCATTTAAACTTCAATGGTTTGAGCGAGGCATGAGGCAGCTCTGTAATGCCCTGTTCTGATGCACTGGCATTTGTGACCCCCCCCAGAACAACGACAATGAGACGGCACTGCACTGTGCTGCACAGTATGGCCACACAGAGGTGGTGAAGGTCCTTCTGGAGGAGCTGACTGACCCTACCATGCGCAATAACAAGTTTGAGACTCCTCTGGACCTGGCTGCACTCTACGGGAGGCTGGAAGTTGTGAAGATGCTCTTGAATGCTCACCCCAATCTCTTAAGCTGCAACACTAAGAAACACACTCCTCTGCACTTGGCAGCTAGGAATGGTCACAAAACTGTAGTCCATGTCCTCCTGGATGCTGGCATGGATAGCAACTATCAGGTATCTGGTGTGGCTGTGTGTGGAGGGCTGGGGGATAGAGAATCCCTGTGGTTACCATACAGAGAGCTCCACCTAACCCTCTTCCCAGAGGGATCCTTTATGAAAGATAAGCAGTAGCTTTGTTTGTTTGCCTCTGGGCTGTTTGTTCAGCTCTTAGTTGCTCTGAGAAGCTGCTCAGAGGGGTTGTGGTGCTGTGCATGTTTCTTGCCTGCTTGGTAGTTGGATAAAGAGCCCCAGACACATGGCAAGGGAGAAAGAAAGCTGAAGCTGTTCTGTCCCGCAATAACGTGAGCTCTTGATAGTGATGGAGGCAAACTGTGTCTCTTCCTATCAAGCCATTTGTGAATATGCTGGTTTTGCAATTCTATCTTGTATGGGGTGGTCTTGTCTTCCTTTTCCAGGACACGACCTCTCCCTAAGCTGCACAAAGTCCTTTCTTGGTCTTTAACCTGGGCCTGCATGTCTCTGAAGAGACCATCCCCATTTTCCATTCCAAATTCTCAGCATTGTAGTAAGGTTGATAGCCTGTCCTCGGGTATAGATGTTGTTGGCCGTGCTTTGTATATGATGGCATATATTTATTGCTTCTGTAACCTTCTAAAACATGCCTCCATCCCCATTCCCAGTCTGGCTTCATGCTATTTTTCCATTTAATTTGCAGACTGAAAAAGGCAGTGCTTTGCACGAAGCTGCTTTGTTTGGCAAGACAGATGTGGTACAAATATTGCTGGCTGCAGGTGAGAGACTGATCCCCTTTCGAAGCAATAACATGGTGATGCCTTCAACCAGAACTTGAGGAAACCCCATTATAGTGGCAGCATGTTTCTCCAACCAGCTACCAGAGTTCCTTGGAGAGAGCTATAGAAGTTCTCTCTCAGTGTTTGGCTTTAGGTCTGCCTCTCTAGAGCATTTTTTAGCTCCCCCAGTGATGATCACAAATGTAAGATCTGACTTAACATGAAGATGTGATTTTGCTCATAGTTAGAAGATATTCTTGCTTTTGCCTTCTCTGCACCTCTTGCCATAGGTATTGACGTGAACATAAAGGATAACAGAGGACTGACAGCTCTGGATATTGTGAGGGAGCTTCCCTCTCAGAAAAGCCAACACATAGCAGCTCTTATTGAAGGTAAGTGATGTAGCTCTGTGCGTGGGGAGAAGTTTGGGGTGCTGACTGTGCTAGTGCACATACAGGATTTTGTTCTGTAGTCCTGGAAGATGCTGGAAGCAAAGCAGCTTCAGATCAGGTCCCTCAATGAGAATCTTACAGGTGTAGGAACGAATGAGGCTTCAATGTTCAGGTGAATTGTCTCCAGACCAAACACTTGCAGGGGGATGTTTGGGTGGGCTTTAGGGGGATTGGCTCCTTTGCTGAAGGAGTGTGACATAACTTTTACAGTTCCAATGGCTTAAGTGAGGTTTGTTTAACTCACTTTAGAAGTTATTGAAAATTAAAGCGAGCCTTAATCTGCTTGCAGAAAGTGAAGTAAATAGCTTTAGAAATGGTTTTAGATTAGCTGTCCCTTATGTGGCTATGTAGGCAAATAGTTGTCCACAGATCTTAAATTCTACTCCTCACTTCATTCTGAAGCTTGGGCATGGATTTTTCACAGATGAGATTTACAGAAAAGGCCTTGATTACTTGTGGCTTATTAAGGAGCTTGGCCCATTGTGTCTGTCCGAGTTAGGGAACGAAATGTGGCACTTTAGCTAAATTCATACCTTGTAATTATGCTGTCTCCATTTCCTCTCTGCTGTGGGGAGAGATCAGAAGTGTATGCAACTGGTGTGCATTATTCATGCTTTGCATTTGAGAGCTTTACAGGTTCAAAGCACTTTGCAGACTTTTAATTAAGCTTTGCCTGTGAGGCTGGTGGGTATTATCTCTATCCTGAAAGAGCAGACAAAAAATGGGCTTTATAACTGAAGTTCTTGCAGGTAAATGCTGTTAGTTTGCTCCTGTGAGCTGGCTGTGTGAGGTGTTGCTGGCTGACTTTGTGCATGTAGGTTTAATGTTTCTGCCTTTGCCTGTGATTTGGATCGTGGCTAGAGTTGGTTTCTCTCTTATGACTCCAGAAAACCAGACTACATATCTGTTCAGTGATGTAGCTTGTGTCTACAACATGAAGTAATCTGCTCCTGACGCTGTGTCCATGCAGGAGCTTTGCAGCTTTCTGATTAAAGACTCCTGTAAAAGTTCAAAGACCCATCCTTAATCTTGTGTGTGGGATTAAAGAGGTCTCCTGCTTCTATTCTGGGATCTGAGCTGCAAGTTTTAATAATGGGTTATTTTTTTGAGAGTTCATAAGCTGACAATTGGCCTTCCATCCACAAGGGAGGAAGTAGCATATGCTGAAGTGGATGTAAAACTAGACTGACACAAACTGACCCTGTCATCCCACCTCACTGCAGATTACACCATCGGGAAGAAAAGTGCCAAAGCTGCAGAGAAGACTGTTCAAGCACCACTTGTTCCCCCCACTGATCCTGTGGGCCGGGTATCTCAGGGTAGGCTTCATACCACAACAGTCACTAGCACCCTTCTTCAAGTGCTGCCTTTCCACAGGCAGAAGCTCTGAGTGATGTCTTTGTGTCTCTCCTCCTCTCCCAGGTGATGTGGAGAAAGCAGTTACAGAACTGATCATAGACTTTGACGTGAACCCAGAAGAGGAGAGCCCGTATGAAGCTTTGTACAATGCAACGTCCTGCCACTCCCTCGACAGCCTTGCCAGTGGGAGATCCTCAGATCGAGAGTCTCTGAATAAGGAACCTGAATCAACTGGTCTCAAAGCAGCAGGAGTCAGGCCTGTATGTAGTTATGTGCGCTCCTCCCTGCTTGCCTTAGGATAAGCAACTTGCCTTCAATTTCATGATTTTGCAAAGGCTCTCAGTCCCTCAGCTTGAGGAAGTCTTTAAACCCATCCCTGACATTGATTGCATCAGGCAGGTACCTCTCCTTTTCACTGGCCTCTTCACATAACCCCTCTTGTATTGCCTACAGATAGCCTCTTCTTTGTGCTGATTTTCACCTCATGTTGCATCCATCTGTTTTCTGGCTGTTGAATTTGGGTGCCAGTGGATTTGGGTTTGTCAGGACATTACACTTAGCTGAAGGGCTAACTTGTGTAGAAGAGTGCTTTGGAAACTTGTGTGCAGCATTTTTCTCATCTCTCGCTCTCTGCTTTGCCCAAGAGAAGGCTCTCAAGAAATTAAGAATGTCCCATTGGAATCTAGTTGGCAATGGAACCTTTTTGGGGTGTGTGTATTACTTGCAGAGATCTGTAGAGGGTACTCAAGGCTTTACAAAGCAATGCAAAGTTCCTGGAACTGTCTACAATGAAGTCTTACTTATCTTCTGTTAGTTGCATTTGCTGCCCCCTTAGCAACCAGTGCCTATGGGGCAGACGCTGGCCTTGCAGCGTGCTGTGTCAGCTTCAGGGATGCTTTTCTGCTTAGTTGTACAAAGCCTGCTCTGTGGATGCAGTTCTGGACAAAAGGCAAAGAACAATTAAACTGCTGCTCATACAGAAACCATGATTCCTCTCTCTCTGCAGAGGGGCATTTTTTTTCCTGTACTATTAGCAAATAGCACAAATAGTAGCAAATAGTAGGAATGAAACAAAAGCTCCAGTAGCCTGACATTTCAGACAGATCTCTCTAGAATGTGCAGTACACTATCCTGTTACTAACTGAATCTTGGTGGCTTACATCCATCTATGCACTGTCCTGTGTTGATGGTGTCTGGTGTGAAATAAGCTCAGCTCTGTCACAAGTAAGATGAGAGGCTGAACTGCAATGAAAAGGGAGGAGGGATGTGCTCCAGGAGCTTGCTGGAGTTTGTCCCTCAGCTTGCTTGGTTTTGGAGTGAGCAGTCCCCCTCTCCGTCTTTCCCTTTGCCATTAGATGGAGCTGTTGCAGGGCAGGAGATGACCTGGAGTTGTGTTCAGCCCTGCATGGAGGCAAAGCCTCGCAGCTCTCGCTGCCCACCGGCAATGATGGGATGTTTGAGGAATGCGGTGCTGCATTGTCTCTTGATCTCTAGGGTTTTGCACTATAAAAGGTTCTTCTGGAATCACTGTTTTATTAAGACACAAGTGATGTCTTCTCTTTCTGCCCATTTGCATGATTTCATTACTGACCGGCTGTGTGTTGCCCTGCCACTGAGATTACCAGTCTGGGTCTGAATGAACTGGCTGAGGTAATGAAGCACTAAGCCTGTGTAAACAGCACCTTCCACCCCAGCAGTTTCACTCTCCTGACAGCACAGTTGGTGCTCACGTGGGCTGGAGCTGGCCTTGTGCAGTGTCACCACTGCAGAGCACAAGTGGGTGCTCTGTTATCAGCAGCAGTCTCAGGCTCTGTGCTGGTAGGAATGAACTTCTCCACCCACGTGAATTTGAGGAGGTCCTTACCATGCTGCATCCGCAGCAGCATAGGCACAGTGGTGGGAGCAGAAGGGGATGTGCTTTAACACAACGCAGTTGACTGTGATCTTCTAAACCACAGAGGGAACGTCCACCGCCACCTGCCAAGCCACCACCTGATGAAGAGGAGGAGCAGCATGTGGAGAAGATAGGCCATGGTGCTTCCTGTGAGGTATGTGCGGCTTGATGTGGGGTGTTTTACAGGAGTGTGGTGTAAAGATCAGTTTAATTTGGGAGGAGCCAACTATGATATTAACCTTGCAAGTTGGGTTGTGAGTGGGAAGTTTTCCTTCATTCCAGCATTGCTGCTGTCACTTGCCATGGGAATTTCCTTTGTGCAGTTCTTCCAGGGCACCTCTGTGTTGCCCTTTAGCCTTACTTTCCTTTTCTTGGCTGGGAATTCCCTTAGGAAGAGGTTTTTTTCTGAATCACATTGTGATGTGGACTGTTGCCCATTTGTAATGATCCCACCAAATGCATCTTCACTTGAGACTGAAACCCAGGGGGCCATTAGTTCCTGTTTCCACTGAGCTTCCAGATGTGGAGGAGTGGCGTGGGCTTGTGGATCCCACTGACATGAACAGGGATCAGGAATTTGAATTCAGCTGAGAATATAGCCCAGCATATGTTAAAGCTGTCTCTGCAGAGGTCAATGCATGTGAGATGCTTTTTGATGAAGCTAAAGCTTTCCTATTCTGCATCTTTGCTACTGGGCTTCCAATTGCTCATTTTTACTCCATTTTACATTACTTGGATGCGAGGGCTCTCCAGGAGACCCATCTATGGGGGGTGTGAAACCACAAATGTGTCTTGGCGACTTCTGACACTCAGGAAACTCTTCAAAGCAAACCCAGATCTTGAGGATTTCCTTGCTTTTCTGAGTGCGGTGGGTTGTATGTAAAACAAGCGGAGTGTGTTGTAACAGCCTCCCATTCACCAGATGCTTTGCTTTGAATGTGTTGATCTGCTGAAGTTCCTACAAGGCAGGAATGTGATCTGTTTTCTGAAGTATGTCACATCTACATGAGACATGAGTAAACATTATTTGCTTTAACAGAACTGGCTTTTTCTAGAGAGTAAAGCCCCAAAGAGTGCATAATTTCACCTGAAATGTGAAACTGTGGGCTGATCTCTCCACTGCTGTTGAAATGGCTTTGCAGCGTGATAACCAGTCCATGGCTGGCTGGCAGCAGAAGAGAGCTGGGGAGCAGGTCACAGCATAATTGGAAGCAGATCGTGTTCATGATGACAAACACGAGGGAGGGAAGCATGCACTGACTGCCCCTGCTGAGTTATTTTGCCATATTTAATTATCAAGCACCTGCTGGGTTGTCCTGGCTTTAATGGCTTTGGAAATATGATCCATTAAAGGAAGTCTTGCTGGCAAATAGACTTGCACAGAGTGACTCGCTGGGGAGATCTGGATTTGTCACCAAGTTTGCTGATAGAACTTACGGGCAGTGTGTGTGTCGCTGCCTTCTTGGTGTACTGATAAGGCTGGTTTGGCTCTGATTCTTTGCTACTTCTGGGGTGCTTTGCTTTTCTGACTCCTGCCCCTTATTTGTCGTCTCAGTACATGTTCTCCCTGGGTTGGGCAGGCGTGAACAGGAATAAGCTTAGGGAGTGCTATAAACGTCTCATTGCAGCATCCTGGTCTGATCCTCTAGACCTGTCCTCACATTAGAGCCAGGGCAGTCAGTCATTGAGTATTCTGGGGTTGGGCCAAGCTCTAGTTTGGAAAGTAGTCTTTTATTCAGTTGCCAAGATGGGGCTATCAGTCAAAACAGATGTGCATAAACAAGAAAATTTTCACTTTCATCATGGAAAAACATGAGTACAAACAGGCAGAAGAGCTGATTGTTTGAGGTGCCCGAGTGCCGCCTTCCGCTATCTGCAGAAACCTTCTGGGGTTGGAGCTGAGTAAGAGTCTGCGTTGGCAAATGAGGCTGCAGTTTCACTTGTTTACTCCTCATCTCCAGAAGGGAAGTGCAGATGAAAGACAACTGATTGTTCCAGCAGCTTGGTCTGCAGCTCTGCTGAGGGAGGAGAGAGAAAAGAGATGAGTTACCCTTTCAAAGTCTTCCAGAGTTCATTGCTGTGGATTAAATACTCTTTGAAGAGCATGCTCATTATTAACAACATCTTATTTTTGGGCTTTGCTGATAGTGGCTATTTCTACATGCTCACCAACGTGTATAAATAAATGAAAGATGAACTGGAAGAAAAGTTGATTTGATTTTGTTACTCCTGGTTGCAGGGCCTACAGAGCAAGCACAGTTCTCTAGCAAACAATGGTCTTCATTTTAGGTGAATTTAAACCTGAAACTCTATTTAAAAATTCTATATAGAGCTTGGAAGGATAAGAGATGGAGAAAAGAAAGTGTAACCAGGTCTATAAATACATACACAAACATTTACAAAGCAAAAGCTGGGAATTGTGTATTGCTGAGGAGCTATTTCCTTCAAATGTGTTCAGTGGATTTGAAAGAGGACAGCACAATGATCATCATCTGCAGAGTCTGAGGAGTATCCTAGTGCCTGCTTGAGGTCCAGGCTGCAACTGCTCTGACAGGCTGCTGCTGTGCTGTATTTTTCCAAGCTCTCTGGCAAGAGCTTGTCACCCACTGTTAAAGTCTGATGGTTTTGTGCCACCATCTGGTCAGAGCTTTTGTTCCTTAATTTGCTCATGATGAACACCTTCACCTCAAAAGGAGCAGCTCTGCCTGACAGCTCCCACTCCAAGCAGGTAAAACAAAGACTTTCTTTGCCGGACACGGCCCATTTCCTCCCATTGAGAAAGTTGATTTAAAAGCCAGCTGGGCTTTGCAGGAACAGTGCACGGATGTTGGAATCCTGTCTGTGCTGCTGGCTCCTGGTGCCTCTCCAAGACTGCCTAAGCTTCCAGAGGTCCTGGCTAGATTGCTGTCAGGTAGGTACCTATTTGCCCTTGAAGCAACTTGGATGCTTTCACTTTGGGGAGGAAATTGGAGGTGGTGCTTAGTCTGCTGTCTAGACAGTGGCAGTTCCAGAGAAGTACAAGAGCCCTCTTTGGGGGGATGTCTTGTTCAGACCTGTTCTTCCCTGTTTTGCAGCAGGTCAGGATCACTTGTTTTCAGGCTTTGGTTTGGCTCCACCACCCTTGACTGTAGGCACACATGGCTCCTGAGACAGGGTTGCATCAGCTCGCCAGGGTCTGGCCAGGAGATGGTGCTGGAAGGCAGCTGACCATGCAGGCAGGGTGCCCTGCAGCCCAGTTTAGTCCAGTTAGCACTGGGATGGCACATGTGGCTCTGTAAGGATGTCAAACCATTGGCATTGAGGTAGACCAAAGTGTGTGTCTGTGGCAAGACACATTTGGATCTTGCTTCAAGACCGTGCACATGGATGATGGCTTTCCAGAGCAGCTTGCTGGAGGGTCTCGCAGTATTACAAACAACTGCTAATCAGAGACTTTTTGGGATTAAATTGAGCACAATCACTGCTGCACATCCTGAGGTTACACTGGGTTTATACAGTGTTGCCTGAGGCTCTTTAGTCCTAAATCCACTGTGCATCCTGAGGTTAGGAATGCTAGAGCTGAGACTTCTGAGAAGGAGGAAGGGATTTGGGCTTTTTATTTTCTTTAGCCATGTCCCAGTAGAGCAGCAACTAAATAGTGAATGACGATGCAAATTATAATAGCAACAGTAAATCTGATGAACAGGAATAATGGCCTCGGCTCTTTTTCCATCTCCAGGCTGCAGACCTGGCACAGTGAATCTGTCAGTGATAGAAAGCTGTCAGCACTCTTAAATGCTATAAAATAAAGGGGGTTTGGGTGGCTTTTTGAGGGGGTAAAAAAAAAAAAGGAGTATTACATTTTGGATCCCACTGTGCAGCGAAGGTGTTGCATCTGCCAATTCCTTGCTTAAACCATGGCATAAAGAGGCCTTGTGCTTTATTGCTGGGATAAATAGCACTGCTTTGTGGAGCTCTGCATTATACTGTTTTTCATTAGGCCTCTGGTGCACGAGGAAAGAGCAGGGGAAGTGGAGCTGAAGAAGAAGAACACCCTTACGAGCTGCTGCTTACAGCAGAAACTAAGAAGCCCATTGCAGTGGATAGGAAAACGAAAGGTAAGTGCCCACCCCTAGAGCACAGCTGTTTGCTTAGATGCATTTAAAGGAAAACATAGAGGGCAGAGAGTAACTGGAACAGTTAAATTCTTTGTTGGGTGGCGTGGCTGGGTCAGCATTGCAATTGTTTTGTTTCCTGGTAATCTTCACTTTTAGAAAGGAGAGATCTAAATGTTCCTGTACAAAATGTACACAGAGGAAGGGCAGCTCTATTCTGACAACTAAGAGATTGCAAAGAGTTCTTCTGTTAACTTGGAAAATAAGCAAATCCTGGGCAGAGTCAAGTGAATGCAGAGGGGTGGGAGAGATGAGCTGATACAAGCATTCATATGAGCTGTATTCTCCAGCCAGCTGAACTTGAAGCCCTGCGGGCTTCACGTGTTTATACCAGCAGATGATTTGCCCTGCTATCCTGGTCTTAAAATCAACATCCCCCTGTGTATTAAAGCTAATTTGAGATGTAACTAGCAAAGGAGGAAAACAAATGTGTTGAGCAAGCCCCTTTCTAGAACTGACTGAAAATCCGCTACATAGCCAGGTTAAGCATCAAACTAGTCTCCCTTCTCCCAGAGGGACTTCTGTGCTATGCAAAGGATCTGGGGACACCTTGTCTCTTGTGCTTGGCTGGTGCTGGGCTTTTTGGCTTTCCTTCAACAACAACAAAAGATTAAAGGAAAAAACATCTCTTGCTTTATTCAGAAGTCCTGAGCAGGAATTTTGAAGGATTTAATTTGGACTGTAAACCTGGAAACCATCTCACTGAGGATGAACAGAGGATAATGACTTGATGTGATGCCTCATTGACTGCTCTGTAAGACCTGCAGCTTTTTTTCCTCCCGTCCTGCAGCATGATAGCTTCCATTCCCTGAGTCCTGCTGTACTCCAGGCTTGGATAGGGTGGCAGAAGAGGTCATTGTTTTCCCACCAGCACTTGCCAGAGCCACTTGCTGCCGGAGGCAAAGTTAGCAAGCAAAGTTGGTGCTTTGTGGTCTCAGCCAGGAATAGTCCTTGGGTGACAGCCATTGAGCCAGAAGCTTTCAGGCTATCTTTTCAGTGTGCAGCTATTGCTGGTTATTCAAGTGTAATCTATTCCTGACTGCTTTGCTCCTTTCTCTGGCTACTGTGTCCAGGCTTCATGAATATGAGTGAAGGTGTGTCATAATTGTGTGTCAGATTAAAATAAAACCTCAAAGTAATGCATCTGCTTGTCCTTGATGCAAATCTCTTTCCCTGAACACATGAAGACATTAGTACTGCAGGCACCTAAGCCTCATTTTATGGAGAGCTTACAGGAAGCATCTTTAGCCTGTTAAGGATCTAGAGCAAAGTCTTATAATGAACAGCTAGGGTTTGGTCTATGGGCAGTGTTAATGCGTTTGTAGCAAACCTAGAGCCCTTCTCACTGTTATAGTGGGAGAAATCCAATAATGCAGTTGAGTTTTCTCATCTTCTAGGACTTGTCTGCTCTCATAAATGCAGTTAGCACGAACTGATGCGGTGGAGCCATGGATCTGGTGGAGGTGAAGAGCTGCTGCTTGGGAGAAGGGGCCCAGGCAGCAGATTTCTCATCCCTTGCATTTCAGCTTGTCTGGGCCATCTCCTGTTGCTCTTCATGGTGGACCTGGAGAAAGAGACATGATTGGTTGTCCCCCTTCTCCAGAGGGTACCAGCTGTTTTCCATGACATCCCAGAGTGATCCCTGTGCATATGTGTGACCGTGTCCCCAGCTGGCAGCTTTTCTTGTACTGCAGGAGCTGCTGAGCTTTGACAGGGCCCCATGTCATCTTCCACCTCTGCTTGTGGACTTCAGGCTTCTCAACCCTAATACGAAAAGAGACACTGACTACTTTTCTGGTGTGTGGTGTTCACCCCTTCTTTCTGTCCCAGCCTTACAGGTTGCTTCTTTCTGCACAGGCGTTTCCTAACTGCTCTGGGAGGGTGGATCAGCTTTGAAATCTGCTTTACTATGCTGGGAACAAAAGCAAATGTTTCCTGCTTTTGCAGTACTTGGGGTCAGATGCCAGGAGGACATGTGGAAGTAGATGTAGCAAGTATGAAATGTGAGGTATATACTGATAGGATTAGGGGAGAAGATGCATTTAGGGAGTAGCAGAATCATTTTGGCAAGAAGTTAAACAAGGGCTGAAGGAGGTACTAAGGCCTTACTTGGGGTGTTAGAGAATTTTCCCACCTCTGGATCAGAAGGGTCCTGGAGCATCAAAGGCAGCAGCTCAATCCCAAGAAAAGGAACAGGCTGAACATGGCCTTAAATTGTTTCTTGGCTCTTGATCTGAGAGACTGGGCTTCTAGATGTTACTTGATGCGTTCTGGAGGAGCCTTTGGTCAGAAGAGGAGGACTCTGATTCCTGTGGGGGATTGAGAAGGGCTTTTGAGGGCAGCTGAAAGGCTGAATTTCAGGCATGCTGGGTTTAATGGTGCCTTTCATACGGGATAGCTGTCTTTGTTTCTCTGGCTGCGAGTTGTCTTGTATGCAGTGAGGAGATGAATGTGGTATTATCTGCCTGGCTTTGGTTGCCCTTTGTGTCCCTTGCAGCAGTTTGTTGTCACATGCTGGAGCACTGGGCAAAGTTGGCCTCATGTTTTAGGCAGAGTATCAGAAGTGGTTGTAGCCAAATGCTTTCCCATCCCCTTTGGTAAGGAAACTACGTGCAATCACATGCATGAAGTCAGGGTGTTCAGGACTTGTAACTAGGCCAAGGGTGGTGAACTGTGTGTGGACTGACCAGGAGGCGGCTGTTCAGCTCCTGCGTTCAGATGGAGGATGCCTGCAGAAAACACTGCTGAGTTTCGATGTCTGTCTTGCTTCTCAGGAGAGTCACCCACAAGGGCTGTCCTCAGTAACCAGCTGCAGGTAGGACTCAGTTGGCTCCTTCTGATAGTTTTAAAACCTGGTATTTGTTGAGGTTCTGCTGTGCTGCTTCCATAGGAGGCTCAGCAGGAAGTGCCTACTTTGCCCTTTCTCTTGCCGGGGTTTTTCTTCGTGGTTATACTGGTTCAACCAGATGTATGACTGAGCTCCAAACCAGGGTCTGAAATGAGGCAGTGATAAAAACCAAAGCATGCTGCAGAGAGGTTTAAAGGAACTGTCTCTCCACAGAGCCAGATTATGACCACAGGAACAGCGGGATGCATATTCACTGTAGGGAATCCTTGGGGACACATGGGTATCACAAAGAAAGGTTGGAAGGGATAGAAACCCCTTGGTTTACCATGAAGTGAATGATAGTGTAGAACCAGAGCCTACATGCCTTCTCTTGGTTTCATCATGGCTGGAGGACAGATCCCTTTCTATGTCTCAGAGGTCCAAGCCCTCATTTCTGTTGCCATGATGTATTTAGAAGCTTCTCTCCAGAAACATATTAAGCAACTGGGGCAGTCTTTTATTGCCCTTCCTTAAATTTTATTGCCCTTCCTTATTCCCCTCATTCCTTAAAAGGGGAATAGAGGAGGGAGTACAGAAGTTCAGGTAGCTTTTGGAGAATAAACTACCCAGCGTGACTGAGCTTGGCGAGACTAATCCAGGAGCACACTGTCCAGGTCTGGATGTCACATGCAGTGCTTCACTGTAAATGAGCCGTTGGTTCAGTTTTACTGCAGCTGAAGGTTATTTTTGCACTTCTGAAGTGCACTCTAAAGGCCACTTTCCTCCTTGCTGGCTTTCTGTGCCACAGGAGATAGATTTGCATGCTCCTCACTTGACAAATTCTGACATGATGTAGCAGAGGGAGCCTTTCCTGTATCAAAGTTAGAAGCTAGGGTATGCCCTTGCTAGGTCTAAGCTTGGGGAGCTTAAGCAAAAAGCAGCTGCAATAACAGCTTCATTCTCCTAATCCAGGGACACGAAACAAATCCTGCTGATGATATACAGAGAAAGAAATTCAATAGAGGCAGGGCAGTTGCAGCCCAGTGTTAGGAGTTTAGGGAAGTGCTTCGTATCTGGGATCATCAGGCTGCTGGCAGGGAAGCTCGTAACTGAACCCTGCCTGGGAAGCTGACAGGCTGTACCCAGAAAGGGGCTCCTGTTCCTGTTGGGTGCTGGAAGCAGCCTCTCCTGTTGGTGAAACCTGCAGCAGGTGTTGGCTGAAGAAGTCAGGAGCAGTCAGATGTCTGTGTTTGGGTGTAAGATCAGCTAAGGGAGCCGGACAGAAGTCCCTGTATTAAGGACGTCTGCCTTTCTCAGTTTAAAAGTGTAGCTGTAGGAGGGTGCTTTCCCATCCCTCAGGGTGCAGCAGATGGATGGAACTGGGGGCTCTCTGCTTTTCTAGCACCTGAATATTATTTTTCCCTTCTCCAAATTCTCTACACCCTTGAAAAATGACTGCTGTTTTCATCTTTGTGCCACGAGGAAAGTGATCAGCACATCAGCTACATCATGTCAGTAACCTATCCTGAAAAGAGCTATCTTCCTGACGTGGCCAGTGGTTGTTCTGGCTCATCCTGAGGCCCCTTTACTTGAAACCCCAAGGGCTAAGGCCTGGTTAACCCTCAGGGTTCCTGCCACGTGCACCGAACAGTCATCTTGTTCCTATATGACTGTTCCTATATGAGTTCTGTTCCTATATGAGTTCTGTCTGCAGCTTTCAGGGCAGGCTCTGAACACCTCCTTCCTGATGTTCCTCACATCTTCTGAGCAAGTGCTGTTGCTCTTGCTTCATCCCTTCCTTCCCTGGCAGCTTCCTTGTGTTTCAAGTCCTTCATGGGCTCGAGGATGAATGGTGGCTGTGATTTCTGTTCAACAGGAGTCCTTTTGTGAGGCTCTGGAGCTGGATTTGGAGCATTTTGTTCTGGCTGGACTCAAGTGTTCCAGCACGTGGCACAAACTTTCAGCAGCTGCCTGCCTGCCTTCAGCAGAAATGTCAGTAAAGGTTAAGCTGGGGCATGGAAGAAATGATTCCCAGGGAAGGAAAGAGTCTGAGAAGAAAGACTGTTGATTTTGCAGGACATTTTCCCTCCTCATTAGGTCACTGTGATTGTCCCTTCAGTGCTGTGTTCCTCTTCCCAGGTCGGTAGCTTTATCTTATTCAGACCAGTCTGTCCTGCGAATGCAGCATGTCTCATCTCCTCTTAGGTTTCTCTCCAGCATTAGAGCTTCATAACTTTATGCAAAATAACTAAACATAGTCTGGTCTTTTGATCTCCTGACGGGGTGCTGCTGTTGGCACTCCCCGGTGTTGGGAATGGTGCTGGTGACGCCACCTGCCTGCAGGGAATGTGCCTCCCCCTTGGCAACTTCAGCTGCACAACTTGTGGTTTATGTGCCCGTGCAGGATCATCAACAACTACTTCATTGTCCTGGAATCTTTAACTCATAGGATCCAGACTGCAATAAGGCCCCGCATCACTTGATCCCAGTGGGAAGCGTGGTCTGCGGCGCACTGCCCGGGCAGTCAACCTCCGCTCGGGCTTCTGCTGCTCCTGACTCAGCTGCCAACTGAGCAAAGTGCTTTGAGCATCTTGTGGAGTAAACACATGCCTGTGAGAGGGACCAGCTCTGCTCAGCACACGGGGGCACAGTACGGCCCATCCGAGGTGGCTTGCAAAGACCAGTGACTAATTTTTCCTACCTCATTCCTGGTATTAGGACAGAAAACCAGATGGGTGTTAGTGTGTGAAAATGACCTGGTCAAGCTTGGTGCTGGGAGGGGTGCTTCTGGGGAAGGAGTTGATCTCCCTCGTGTTGCTAATAGGCTGCTTTTAGTTAAAGATAAGTAGAATTCATTACTGTATTTTGCCTCACTGAAATGAGGATTCCTTTGCCTCGGCTTCCGAGAGCTGCTGTCTTGCAAAGCAAGCAATTTCCTCTTCACATCTAAACATCCTCCCTGTGTTTGAGCCATGTTATCGGGGTCTGAACATCCTCCCTGCATTTCAGAGCCATGCTATGGGGCTGCCTTTCTTTATTGTTCTTTTTTTAGTCTTCAGAATGAAGGGTGTTTCTTCAGCACTAAATGAAAGTGGTTAAAACTTACAAATACTTATGGGTGCATATAGGAATCCTTGGTGAACTAAAGTTATGCTCTTAGCTTTACAGTCTTGCTTTTACAGTTCACGTGCACGTTCAACTGTGACCAGGGTGAGTGCGTGCGTATCTGTGTACACACTTGGCAGTAGGGATCAGTGAATTATTCATGATTGATGCAGGAGCGTGGTAGCTGATATTAAAGATGTTGGTGTAACAGTGCTGTGTTTCTGGGACAGCCGGTGCTCCGCTGCCTTAGCAGATGAGACCGCTCTGTGTTCAGTGCTTCCCTTGCAAGAGAGAGGCTTCTTGAACAAGTCTTTTTATTGCCTCAAATGTTTATTTCTCTCCCCTGAGTAGGGAGGAGAGGTTAAACTCAGAAACCACTAGGGAGGAAAGCAGCGGTTGTTTTTGGGGGCTGGATTTTGGAACTGGCAGGTTGATTACAGTCCAGAAGCTTCCCCACCCTGCAGCTCGTGCCAAGAGCAGGGAGCGCTGCTCTAAATAACACTTTGGCCTTTATGGAAATCTATCAGATGTTCCAGGAGCCTCCGACTCTGCTTCTCCTACCTCACTTGCTCTCTCTGCAGGATATAGTTAGCACTTCTCTTAGCCTTATATAGCAAGGCCTGATAGTTAGTGTTAACAGGAATAAAACAACAAGGAGAGCTGCCAGATTGCATAAATCAGGCCAGTGTTTGGAATTTCATAAATGCCATGACTTTGGGTACAAGTTGAGCACGCGGAACAATACGGAACTGTTCTCTCTTTATCTCTGCCTCCCTTGCTGAGGGAAGGCAGGGGGGAGAGATGGAATTTTGCTGCTTCTTCCATGTTTTTAATTTCCTCCCCCCTGCCCTGTTTTCATCTCCTTGAAGACCACAGGAGGAGCAGTGGCAGCCGCAGCCAGGACTCTGCTGACGGTCAGGACATCCAGGTTCCGGAGCAGTTTTCAGGGTTGCTTCACGGTTCTTCCCCAATCTGTGAGATAAGTGAGGACCCTTTCAGGCTCGTTTCCTCCGTGGAGAAAGGAGGCACGGAAGCTACAAGCCAGGCACGTGCTATGCAGCTGGAGGATGCTGCCTTACCTGCCTGTGGCTCGGTACGGACCAGCTCTCCAGACCAAACCCAGAAAGTGGTCTACGCGACCGTGCAGCACACGCACGTCAACCGGGCGGATCCTGGAGCTGTAGTCACGCCCCACGTGCCCCAGCACCCCGGCGGTGCTGAGGAAGAGGGGGACAGAGCTGTGGGCAGAGCCCACCCAGGCAGCAAACCCAAAGCTGAGCTCAAACTCAGCCGCAGCTTGTCGAAATCAGACTCTGATCTTCTGACCTGCTCTCCGACAGAGGACGATGCCATGGGGAGCCGGAGCGAATCGCTCTCCAACTGCAGCACTGGGAAGAAAAGGCTGGAGAAGTCCCCGTCCTTTGCTTCCGAGTGGGATGAGGTAAGGCTGACCTTGCTTAAGAGCTTCTGTGCCAGGATGAATGTGTACAGCACGAGCTCCTCCATACCACACAGGTGGGGTTCTGGGTGGTTCTCATTACTTGTACTAACTCTCACATTGTATTAAGAGGCAGTTAGCTGCAGTGGGGGAGAAGCGGAACTGAGGAAGTGAGGGGCTTTACAAAGTTTCTCAAATTCAGGGTGTGATTTCTTTTTGGCAAGCCAGATGTGGCTTTACATCCCCAGAATGAGGGAGAGTTGATAACGATGCTCCTCCCAAATCTGTGTTGACCTCCTCTTTCCAATTCTTCCCTATGCACTCGCCCAGCATCCAGAGGGGAGATGTTCTGGCTCTGGGTCCCTGCTGCTGGAGGGGTGAGCAGTGTCCTCTGTTCAGGGGATGGAAGGAAGAGAGTAATTAGACTTTGTTTCATGTATTTACTTTCTCCCACTTTCCTCTTCACATACTGATTTCAGAGGCTTGTTAGCAGTCACTTTATTATAGCACAGGAAGCCTATGGATAGTTAAATATTTCATGCTCAGAAAGTTGGCTGTAGTGAAGCACTCGGGCGAGATTAAGTGTCCCTCTGAAATTCAGCACCGCAGCATTACTGAAACATTCTTTGGAGATGATTCTCTGCTGGTGGAGCAGCAGCACTGCACAGGAGATAAGCTCACATGAACCACTCTTTGTACACTGAGAGGAAATACCCCCCTGGCGTGGTGCTGGGGGTGTGGAGCTGTGTGTGCTGGGCATGGGCTGGTTGTGCCCCTGCTCACCTGTCCTCTGTGTGCTGAGTGATGCTCAGCTGCCTCTCTGGTAGAGATAAAATCATCTTTTGTGGAAGAGGGAGGTATTCAAAGGTGCTAATAGCAAAGTGGGAATCCCTCCTTGGCACCTGGCTATACTTCAGTTCATACTCTCACTCACTACAGTGTTTCAGTGGCCAGATAGCTCTATTTTCCTCTGTAGCTGTTTTGGTTGTAGAGACTTTGCTGTTAATCACCCGGGTCAGTAGGAGCATGATGTTAGTGAGGGAACCTGTAGCAGACGCCGGAGTTGAAAGGATGGGGTAATTCTCACTGTGCTTTTCATGCTGAACTAAACTGTTTACAGCGGATATTGAAAGGGAAGAAGCCTTTGGCTTTGCAGTGCTGCATGACTCCAGTAGTAGCAGAGGTCAAGTGTTAGTGTGCCTGTGCTTCCTCTGCTCAGAGGAACAACCCCCAGATCTGCTTCCCTGCTTGTAAACAAAGAGCATCATTTCCACCCAGTGTCAGCCTAACAAGCCACAGGAGGAAAACCTGCTTTTCCTTCCCATTCTGTTGAGGTGAGGAAAGCAGAGAAAGAATGTGAAACATTCTCATGTGGCTGCAGCGGGGCAGGTCTACCTTAGATTTGTACTCTATGTACAAAAACCTGATGGTTTTCTTTGTCTTCCTGCTTTCTGGTGCAATTTAAACAATCTGTGGAACTGCTTTAATCGGGGAGCAGCATCCTTTGGCTAAAGTACTGATTCGCCTGTCATGGACCAGCCAGAACGAGCTTGGACAAAGGTTTCTCCTCCCTGCCTCAGTTCCCCCATCTGTGAGATGACAATAGCCTCTTCTTGCAGGATGGTTTTGTTCCCACTGAAAAACAGTATGGAAAGTGAAATACTGTCATAAGGAAGGGGACAAGCCATCAGCTGGTGATTCTCTGCCTTTACCTTGATGTGCTCTTTGTCTTCTACAGACTATAGAGGCATTTTGGGTCTTCTGACTCCTGGTTGCACTCTGCTGTCAGCAGGAGTGGCATGGTTCACAGATCAATCTTCTATAGAAGCAGCATAAAATGGAGCTGCTGATAGGAGTTTGTATGGTAAATACTTTTGTAAAATAAGCCTTTTATGATGGTTAAGAAACAGTAAAGATACTCCTTTGGGGAGTGTTTGGGGTTTCTTTGCGGTGATTTGTATGTGTGGTCATAATGGCAGCAGTGAGATTTAAGCATCAGTTAGTGCTGTGCTTGGAGGTTTCATTAATTCCCTGAATGGGATAATGCAGCTGCTCAGAATTAGGATTGCAGCCTCTGAAGTTACCAGGCTGATATAAAACCTTGTTGAGCCAAATCGTTGCTAACTGGGGTGGCTCTTCCTGTGTGTTGAGGGGAGCAATGGCAGATTTATGGGCATTATTCTGTTAATTTTCATAGTCTTTATGCAGGCAACTGGAGAGGAAAATGATCCATGTGCAGCTCCATGCAAGGCACAGCTGCAGCAGACAAGCTATGGGTGTTGCCCACTGGCTTTCCCAGCAGTAGGTGTGTCAGTGGGGCCCTGGGGATGTGGGGAGGGACCTGTTTATGTCTGGGCAGATAGGATCCATGGGATCCAGCCAGCATCTCTCTGGGCTGTGGGTGACCAGGGACAGCAGGAATATCTGCTGCTTGGAAGCAAAGGGTCATGTCCCTTCCCCAGCCGAGCACTGCCAATGCCCTTTGTTGGAAGTGGAAGGTGGTGCTGGCTTTGCCAAAAGGGTGGGATGGGGAAGAAATGATTCACTTGGCAAAGCTCATCCCTGTTCCCAGTTGCAACTCCCCTGCTACACGGACCCGGCCTAAATAACAGATGCTGACAGCGCCGCTTTGTGCTCCGTGCTGCAGAGGAGCCTGTTGAGCTTGTCCCGTCTGCCTCCTGACCCACCAGCTCCTTCATGGGAGCAGGGATGTGTGTGGTGCCCCCTCAGCTGCTGTCCCATGGGAACTCTTTGTAAGCCAGAGGAACTAGGAAAGCAAACAGCAATGTATTGCCCAGGGAGAGGGGTGAGGACGGGAAATGCTTAATTCTTTGAGTGGGAAGCAAGGTGGGGCAGGGGAAGTGTGTGAGAGGGGAGAGCTCCTACTCAGCATAAATACTTGAATCCTTCCAAACCTGGCTGAGGGTTAAATAGATCGGGTTTTCATCATATACACTTAGCAGATGGGAGATGAGTGCGGGGCAATGGCTGCTCACTGTGGGGTTTGTATAGGAGGAGGAACTGTGTGCCCCTGAAGGAGGAAGGGGGGGTTTGGTGCCTGGCTTGGCTGCCAGCCGCCTCCTGTGGTGGGTTAACTCACCTCTGCTCTGCCTTCCTCCTTCATAGAGCAGCTGCAGCCCTGCACATCTGCCCAGGTTCATGGACAAGCCCTGTTACAGGCAGGCGAACCTCATGTGCTCCATAGTGGTACTGGAGTCCCTTGGTGTTTGCTCCGCAAATTCTTCCACCAGGGTGTGATCCATGAGGAGCTGACCTGATTTCTCTCATGATAGGCTGTTCCGGGTCTCTCTGGATGCAAGGCAGCATACACGTCTGATATGAATAGTATGCTGTTAAACAAAGACTAAGGGATGTGTAAGAGCTCTGCTTTATTCTGAGCCTATGCTGTCTCACCATCCTCAGCCGGGTCTAGGTGTTGAATGGCTCCTTCTCCTGCCCCAGCTTCTATTGTGTTGGGTTTTTTCTAGCTTCTTATATCCATTTGATAGATCCGTTTGTGCCAAAGGAGAGGGACAGACCAAGGTGAAGTAGAACTTTATCACAGTCACTCACTGAGCTACCACAGCTCTGTTGGATAAGCAGCTTCCTGACAGTGAGAGTAATCAGTGGAGATGTCATCTCCTGGGAGAAGCAGCAGAGGGACAGTGCCTGGGCTTGAGGAGGGTGTCAGATAGTCCTGTAAAAACTGTGAAGAAGCTGTGGCAAACATTTCCTGTCCCTTAAATGCTGCCAGGTTGATAAAAGCCATGTGCAGGCTTTGGGGAGCGGTGTCCCACACAGCATTGCTGCTGGGCACTGGTGAGGCCGCATCTCGAATCCTGTGTTCAGCTCTGGGCCCCTCACTACAAGAGAGACATTGAGGGGCTGGAGCAGGGCTAGAGAAGGGCAGCGGAGCTGGTGCAGAGCCTGGAGCCCAAGTGTGATAGGGAATGGCTGGGGGACCTGGGGGGTTCAGTCTGAAGAAGAGAAGGCTCAGGGGGGACCTGATGGCTCCCTACAAGTGCCTGACAGGAGGATGGAGCCAGGAGGGGCTGGGCTCTGCTCCCAAGGAACAAGGGATGGGATAAGAGGAAATGGCCTCAAGCTGCCCCAGGGCAGGTTTAGATGGAGCTGAGGAACAATTCCTGCCCCAGAGGGTGCTCAGGCATTGGAACAGGCTGCCCAGGGCAGGGCTGCAGGCACCGGCCCTGCAAGTGTTCACACAGCGTGGAGACGAGGCCTCAGTGCCATGGGTTAGGGGTGGCCCTGGCAGTGCTGGGGTGAGGGTTGGACTGGATGAGCTGAAAGGGCTTTTCCAACCCAGCTGATTTTATGATTTGATGATTCTTGCAGCACTAAGTGGGGTGATGAAATGAAACCCCCTAAATGCAAATAGCAGAAAAATGGGCTTTGTAGAGGAGGAAGAAGAGGGGAGACGTTTGGCTTTGGCAAAATGCAGAGGCGTTAGGCAGTATCTTGGCTTCAGGAACTCGGGTTTAGTGGTTTATAATAGAGGTTTCTGATGTGCTGCAGCTCCTGTGATTTATCTCTGTTATTCCTTTCTGCTCCTGCCTATGCAGCCATGACACCCTGCACCAGGGCAGGCTGCTTTCCTTTGGGGTGTTTTGAGGATTGCAGTGAGGTTGTTCTTGATAATGACCTGATCCAGGAGATGCACCTGTGCAGCCTGATGTCACCAGCCCGTATCAGTATCCATGCTCAGAGCAGAGGTCTGGAGGTGAGGCACGGTGCTGGTCGAGTTTCCTGCTCTTCTGGGTCATAGGTGTTGGTTAAGAAAAATGATCTGTGCAGTGTTTAGGGGCAAGGAATGAGGCAGGCTACTGAGAATTAGCCTCAGATCTGGCTCCTGACATCCCTTAATCCTCCACTTCTAACTTTGCTCTCAAGTGAGTGGGCTCTGGTGGTGAATTTGTAAGGAATGTTAGGGCTCGGATGTTCCAGCATCACTGTCACAGAACGAGGTAGTTGCTTTGTGTTCTGTCTTTAGCTCTTTTAGGATAAGATGAGAAGCAGAGTCTGGCACTGTTGCATCCCCCCCCCCCCCCCCCCCCAAGTGAATTAGTTAAAGAATTAATGACTATTCTGCAGCTCATTATGACACTGGACAGCCATCATCTCCTATGAATGATTGCAGTGGTGCTCCATGTTTCGCTATGCCCAGAAGGGATTCTTTCCCATTTGTGGTAACAGTGGATGTGCTGTTTTACCTGATGCTGACCCATTTTGGGGGGCTCTTAATGTCACATAAAGATGGATGCCAGGAGTAAATGGCACATGTGTCATACCTTCCATTGAGGGTTGTGAAGAGCTGGGGAGCAAGTTGTTAGAGACTGTGGCTGCTGTGGGATGCCTTAAAGTACTCGAGCTCCATTAACCTTGGGCTGCTTGGGTGCTTAAGTACCTAGTGGAGCTAGTGCCTCAATTACAGGCTTACAGCTGAGGATTAAGAACATTTGCATTGAAATGTGAAACTTTCAGGAAAAGCTCTTGATGTAAAACCTGCTGCTGCCTAAAAAGGACGCCTAAAAGTTGAAATTCAGAGCTGCCAGCTTGCCTTGAAAGAAAATGCAAATATCCTCCTTGTTATTCAGGGGGAGAGCTGCTGGTTTGTGCCTGGGGAAGTTCAGTGGGTTTTGTTCTGAGAAGCTCATGCAGCTTACCTGGTGATGGCTCCCATATGGCCTAAGCTGTGGGTTAAAATCCTGGTGTTTAGGTGAAAAACAAGTAGAGAGAACGTGTTCATCCTCTCTGTATCCATCCCACCTGCAGCATGCAGGCTGGACATCTCATTTCTGGCTTGACCCGGTGTGCTTACACTTGCATGGGCCAAGGACCATGCCCTGTGGGTCACAGGGCTCCTTCCTTGCTTGCCAGCAGCCTCTACCTCCTAAAAGGAGGAACCAGAGTCTGGTTCAGGTGTTTGACAGCTCACTTGCCCTGGGTTTAGATGGTGGGACTAGGCAGAGCCTGTTTTCAGTGTGGAGTGGGCTTGGTGTGCTTCCCTTGCCTAAAGCTTCCCCTTGTTTCTAAGCTCTCATTCCAGTTGTCCCTTTGCCTGTTTGAAATGGTTTCTAATTGTGCTTTGTTTAGGGGAAAGGCAGTGATGTGGTCAGTATTTTTGTTCTGTTTCTGCTCTTCTAAACAAGTGTGTCCATCAGGATCTGAATCAATTATTAGGCTGATTATTCTATTATCTCCATATCCCAATGTTTCCTTTTGCTTTTCCTGCGCTAAGGTCAGGAATTCTTACATCATCTTTTATGTCTCTTTTCCCTTTGCCTGCAGTGCCGAGATTTCCTCCATCCTGCTCCACTTTTTGAAGTGAAAGCTTTTGTGTTTCTCCTGCAAATGGCTTGTTAAAATCATAACCCAATAGTGAATTAAGCCATGCCAAATGAAGAAAATGGACTGGTTTTATAGGTAAAATTGGTTGGTGTTCTGGTCTGGATAAAGACTTTATTCCTGTATTTAGCACCAAGGTTTAGACACTGTAAGAATATTTGTTAGCCCTCTGAATCCCATCAGTCCGTCTGGAACAAGAGGTATCCAGGGTGGCTCTCCCTAAGGCAGGTTTGCAAAATACAATGAGCCACTGCAGCTTCTCAGTTCCCCTGTGTGTGGCAGATGCCTCCATCCACCCATTCAGAAGGATCTGTGAAAATGCCCTCAATACACAGAGATTTCTCCCTTCTGATATTTGTAGGTCACTAATTGGAAACTGAACGTGGATCTAACTTAATCTGTGTGCATCCAGTGCGCTAGAATAATGTAACTGTCCACATCTCTGTTTCTGTTCACTTTTTAGTGTTTCTAAATCAGAAGCTTCTGATTCTTCTATATAAATTATTGATGCTCTGATGGATACTTTAGTTCTGTAAATATCTTGTGATTGTTGGTTTCCGGGACACTTCTTCAGGAGCAGAGGTGTCCAGCCTCAGTGTCCTTACTAAATCCAGTCTTTCATTAGGTTCTCTTCCACTTTACATTACATCCTCCAGCACTTAGTTTTAAAACAGGGTTTCTGTAGCTCTGTCTCAAGTCTCCAAGTGGGCTTCCCCATGCCCTGTTGCATCCTGCAGGCTGGAGGCAACCTTTGCACCAAGATCCTGGCATTTTGGCTTTGGGAGTTAGGATGTGAGAGCATGAAAATGCAGCTGTGAAGACAGTGAATTGATTCAATATTCTTGGGGGGGGGGGGGTGTGCCTATTTTTAGTGTGAGTTCAGAATAACCAGCATCCAGCCATCTCACTGCTGTGAGCAGATGCAATGTGCAGTGGCCACTTTTCCTGTCATGTTAACAGCAAATCTTACCAGGTGTTTGTTAAAAGAGCCCTGCTATTTGGAGGGCTCTGAAACTGCAGATCCACCACATGCTGCTTGGGAAATGCAGATTTGTACCCGAAGCTCCTTTCCTTTCGGTTTGTGTTCAGATCTGTACAAAAACATAGACTGGAGAATGCTATGAAGCAACAGTCCCTGAGCCTGATCCAAATGAGTTTCTCAGAGACCATATTAAGCCAGAAAATGTGTGTGCCCTGATCAGTAATGAGCAGTTGCAAAACATCTAGAAATACAACACAGGGCTCACTAACACTGGTATGTATGTGGAAAGCATGTGCTGCTGGAGGAGGATGGAGCATGGGAGCTCAAGTGTTGAAATAACCCCCAAACAACTGGCTTGCTTTTGTAATTTAAATTGGAATTAATAAATTGAGCATTATTTTCTCCAGGCCTTTGGTATTTGTTACACTGAGCTCATAACACAGGCTGGTATCTTTTGTATACACAGAATATATTGAGTGATGAAATATTAGGCTTCTGCTCTCTGGGATGGTGATGTTGAGAGCACAAGCTGAAGCATCGTAATCTAAACCAGAAGTGGTTTATGTGCTGTCACCAATCTAGAAATGAGGTTCATGGCCCAGATCCAAATTTCCCAGGACTGCACTTGCACTAAGGAGCCAGCAGGTATTGTCCCTGATCCTGCCCACTCTTTATTTGCCTTTCAGGCGTCCTAGGGGATGCTGCAATCCAGCCATCCCCTCTGCTCCAAAGGACACATCCCAGGTGGGTGTGAGGAGCTTTGCTTCCACCTTTGGGGTGCAATGTCATAGAATCCCAGCGTGGTTTGGGTTGAAGGGACCTTAAAGCTCATTGAGTTCCAACCCCTGCCATGGGCAGGGACCCCTTCCACTGGAGCAGCTTGCTCCAAGCCCCTGGGTCCAACCTGGCCTTGAGCACTGCCAGGGATGGGGCAGCCACAGCTTCTCTGGGCACCCTGTGCCAGCGCCTCAGCACCCTCACAGGGAACAGCTTCTGCCTAAGAGCTCATCTCAGTCTCCCCTCGGGCAGGTTCAAGCCATTCCCCTTGGCCTGTCCCTACAGGCCTTTGTCATGAAATCTCTCCCGCTTTCCTGTAGCCCTTTAGGTACTGGCAGACTGTTAAAGGCCTCTCCTGAGCCAGTTAGTAATATTGGGTATCGTTAACCAAAGACTTTGCTGGGGATAGTTCCTTAGGTCACTCATGCTTTGCATCAGCAGGGTAAACAGGGAAGCAGGCAGGACCTTACTGCTGGTTGAAGCAGCACCTGCTCTACTGTCTGCAGATGAAGGTCTGCACACAGCATCTTCTTGGCTTGCCCTCTTCCTGTTAGCATCCTAATCAAAGTGGTGTTTTGAGCCTGTGACATGTTGGCTTTTAGAAAAGCTGCCCCTAGTTCTGTTGGCTTTGCCCCTCTGTTATTGTCATGTCAAACCCCAGTTATTGTGCAAGGTTCTTGGAAGCTGCAGCAAGTTCAATATGCATCCCTATGCGCTGGGCGCGCAGCAAGGGTTTAGAGATGCAGCTAAGAAATGTGAAGCATCATGTCCAGTGTAGTGGACTTCATTTTGGCAAGGCTGCCTGAGGTGTCTTTTCAAGTGTGTGTTTCTTAAAAGTGAAATGAGAAGCAGGAGGAGTTGGGCTAGTGTGATTAGCACTGCACTGAGAAGCCTGGAAAATCATAGCATCGTCGAATGGTTATGGTTGAAAGGACCTTAAGATCATTCAGTTCCAACCCCCACGGAAAGTATCAGCTAAAGGGCATTATTACCATTGATGGGTCTTGTGGTATTAGTTTTGAGATGCACAAAAAGCCTAACTAAAGCTGTTCTTCCATTCAGTCCATTGCTATTCCAGGTTGGACAGGCCTTGGGCATCATGGTTTAGAGGAAAGTGTTCCTGTCCTTGGCTGGAGAGTTGGAATGGGATGATCTTAAGGTCCTTTCCAATCCAAACCATTCTGTGATTCTGTTTTGCAGGGTGTTGGGTGTTCTGCACCATTGTGCAATTCCCGCTTGAGTCATGGGCTTGTGCTGACCTCTTCCATCCCCTGTGGACCGCATCCTGCATCTCTTGAGATGATTTCACAAGTCAGCAATTAAAAAAGCAGATCCTCAATCTTAATTAAATAGCTCTGCTTTCTTCTTTGTTTTTCCAAGCAACCCCAAAATAACTTGTTGCTGTTTACTAGAAAACCCACAAACCAGTTGGAAACAGCTTGGAGCACCTTGTAACTGTCCAACACGAAGTTTCAGCCACACTGTTGATGGTTCAGAATCAGCCTTTGTGTGCAGGAGGGATCATCTTGTTCAGGCAACGGTACCGCTCATGCTTGATCTTACCTTGGCTGTGTTTGGGGTTTGTGGCTGTGGTATTGGTATGGAATGGAGTTGTTCTGAGCTTCCCCAGCATCACGCACTGACCTATTGCACCCTTCCGTTTCTCCACTGCTATTTAGAGCTAACTCATTAGACTGTAATAAAGCTGGTGGCTTTGTCATTGGGGTGTTTGTAGTACTTAGAGGGGTTTTTAAGCCGTAGAAGCAGCTTGTCTGGGTTTTTATATATATCTATATAATTTAAATCCAAATCTGCCCCATCCCTCCACTGTAGAAGCTTAGAAATAATGAAGTCTTAACCCTTGCCACTTACTTGGAATTGCAGAAATTTCAAGTAATGATAACCTTTAAACCCAACTTTGTAAGTAGCTTTCAAGACTAAAATATGCTGCTGAAGCTGTTACCTTGTCTGCTGAGCTCTACCCCTGGGCAAGTTTGTACAATAGGTTATGAACCCCTTAATAATAACAATTTATAATGGGAATCCTGATTCTTAATTATGCCTGTCTGCAGGGTGTCATTATAATGCACTAATTCCATACATATGGTAGATACCGTGCCACTTGTTTCTCTGGATTTATTTCATTAGAGACACTTACCTGAGTAACTATTGCTCAGTGTTTCTGGTTTTGATGTGTGTGCAGGTGTTACAGCTTATCTTCCTTGGGATCAGGCTTCTGGATTTGTGGGTTTTAAGCTGCCAATTTGGGAAGGGGGCACAGAGGAAGCAGAAGGCATTGACACACACACACACACACACAGAGGGTTTTACCTTGTGATGTGCAGAACTCAGGTTGATGGGCAATGGTTTGTGGTAGCAGAAACTGTACCACGAGGGAAGGTAAGCCCAGGAAGCACCAGGCAGGGGAGGTTTTGGGGAGAAGCCCTGTTACACTGCCACCTAATGCTCTTTGTGATGGCACAAGCTGACAGAGGTGGGGATGCTGCTGTTGCCTTCAACACTTGAGGCCAGGTTGGACACAGGGGCTTGGAGCAAGCTGCTCTAGTGGAAGCTGTTCCTGCCCATGGCAGGGGTTGGAGGTGGATGAGCTTTAAGGTCCCTTCCAATGCAAACCAGTCTGGGATTCTATAACCCTAAATCATTCCTAGATGGTAACACAGCTCCCTGTTCAGGCTGCCCAGGTAGGGGCCTGTGAGGAACCTCTGAACAGCAGTAGAATAAAGTGATTTGTCACATCTCATTCTGTTCATACCAGATTTAACAAGTCTGAAGTTGTTACAGGGATTTAAGAGGAAAACTCTTCAGTAGAGTTTTCCTTCAGTGCCCCTCAGTTAACTCCAAAAGCTGTTTTTCCAGAATAAGAGCATCAGAGGGGCTCTCCTTGGATATCAAGGCATATCTGGATTTTAAGGTCGTATTTGGCTTCTCAGAAATAAGCTTCCCTCACACACACACACACACACACATTCCTTTACAGGAAGTGTTGGAAGGAGGGAGTGCTGCATGGAGAGGTGTCAGACTTCCAGCCTCCTCGTGAGCACACACAAACCTTCCAGGTTAGCCTCCTTCATATGGAAGCAAAGAAGCATGTCCTTGAAACAGGGCTGCTGTGTAGGACTGAGAGCCCGGATCGTGGTTGGGATGCAGGGTTACACCTGCAGAGCTGCAAGACAGCAATGCAGATCATTGGATGCTCTGACCACCTATTGCTATCAGAGGGAATGGAGAGACAGGGGGAAACCCTGCTTATAAACCAGCTGGAGTAGGGTAGTTGTAGCTCTCACCAATATCTGATCATCCAAATGCTGGCATGAGCATAGAATCGCATCATAGAGTGGTTTGGGCTGGAAAGGACCTAAAGCTCCTCTAGTTCCAGCCCCTGCCGTGGGCAGGGACCCCTTCCACTGGAGCAGTTTGCTCCAAGCCCCTGTGTCCAACCTGGCCTTGAGCACTGCCAAGGATGGGGCAGCCACAGCTTCTCTGGGCACCCTGTGCCAGCGCCTCAGCACCCTCACAGGGAAGAGCTTCTGCCTAAGAGCTCATCTCAGTCTCCCCTCTGGCAGGTTAAAGCCATTCCCCTTGGCTTTTGCCTACAGGCCCTTGTCCAAAGTCGTTCTCCAGATTTCTTGTAGGCTCCCTTTAGGTGCATGTGTGTGTTTTTTCTTCTCTCAGGACAACCTTGCTGTGTCCTTGGGAATCACTGGTGCTGCATACAGAGACAGAACAAAACTTCTGCATTTGGACTGATGGTCAGTGTAAGGACTTCTCAGCTGTAGGTGAGGTTTTACTAAGCCCCTTCCAGAAAGCTGCAGTAGCATAAAGATGCTCCCAAACGGGGGGGAGTGTCACACTGATGGAATGCTGCTCAGTTTTGTGCTTTCTGAATGAAGCTTCCTTTCTCTGCATGCAAATAGGTTGCCGCAGGCAGCTCATGATGCAGGAAGCTGTCTTTTATATTGGTGATAAAAGCCCCCGGATCTTGTTTAATCTTCTTCTGTCTCTCTCAATGGGCTCACTGGCTCCAAATTTCAGTGCTGGCTCTGGGGAGAAAAAACTGGATTAATATGGGCACCATGGCTTCATGTCCATCAGGGCAGGGGGTGGAAATGGAACGCGTCAGCCCTGGCTGCTGCAGAGTGGTGCCTCTGCAGAACTGTGGCTGGCGTTTGAGGAGAAGGGGCTCTGGTGGCTTTGATGCCCTGTACCTGGCACCAGTGTTGTCAGAGCAGATGTGGGACCCATCCATCCCTGTGTCCTGCTGATCCTGGGGGTGGTGTCAGATGAAAGATTTTTGCATCCTGCTCATGTAGAAAGCCATTAGATCGTAGAATGATAGGGATGTTTTACAAGGGCCTGTCAGGACAGGACAAGGGGGAATGGCTTTAAGCTGAAAGAGGGGAGATTTAGATGTGATAATAGTCCTTCTCCAGTTTCCTGGAGCCCCTTTAGGCACTGGAGCTGCTCTCAGGTCTCCCCTTCAGGAGCCTTCTCTTCTCCAGGCTGACCCAGCCCAGCTCTCTCAGCCTGGCTCCAGAGCAGAGCTGCTCCAGCCCTCGCAGCATCCCCATGGCCTCCTCTGCCCTCGCTCCAGCAGCTCCAGGTCCCTCTTGTGCTGCTGCCCCAGAGCTGGATCAGGGCTGCAGGGGGGGTCTCCCCAGAGCACAGCAGAGGGGCAGGATCCCCTCAGAGCTCAGGCTCTGGGAGTGCAGCCCAGCACATGGGGGCAGTCTGGGCTGTGAGCGCACACTTCTGAGTCATGCTTCTGCTGTGAGCCGTGTGAGCTTGGAGTTACTCTGCAGGACTGTGGTGTCAGTGACCGACCTCTTGCCAGCAGAACAAACCTCAGCATCCACTGTGTCTTCCAAGCTGGCTTGGCTTTTACTGGCCTTCTGCAAACAAGTACCTTCTGCTCTATTAGTCAGAACTCGGTTTGTTTTAAGATAAAGTTCTGTTTTGGAGTAAATTCCCAGTTGCTATGTGTTGGTGGCTGCCTGCCTGCGTGGAAGAACTTACCACTTCCCAGCCCCAGGGGATGCTCAGCCGCACCCAGCTCCTGGTTTTGGGGTGTTTTTAGTTTTCATCAGGACATAGGCAAATGTGAAAATAAATCCATCTGCATCACTCCTGGTAACTGCTTTGCAGCTCCTTTCCATCACATCCCTTGGTTTGGGGTTTAATGAAGGACACTCCTTCCTTGCAGCCTTTCCTTCTTTCAAAGTATTTCAGCTCTGCAGTACTTTGTTCCCTTTCCTGGTGGGGTTTCAGGGTTCATTGGCCAAGATACCGTTATAGTATGGAGCCAGCTACCTCTCTACATTAAGAATAACAGATATGATTGTATTAAATTGAGGAGGTTTAGGTTTATTTCTGTGGGTAAAATAAACCACCCTATAACCTGTTCAGAGATGGATGCTTGGTGCTTCAGTGGAAAAAAACAGGTTAAGCCAAAACAAATCGGAACTGAGTGTTCAGGCTCCAGCTAAGTCTGAAGTGCAGTGCTATATTTAAACATGGTATTTTTGTATTTTAATAATTAACCACTGGGAAAGAACAGGCTAAGAAACTGGCGTAGGCTATTTTCAAGGTATCTTCTCTTCTAGACCCCTCTTAGTGCTTTAGAGTGCAGCTGAGGACCAGTTGTGGAGGGCAGGGATGCTTTAAAGCGTTCGTTCCCTCCTTAGGATTGTGTCCTTCCCCTGTATTCTTGTTTTTGCAACCTCTTAACTGTTAAATCTAGATGATGAGCACTAAACCAGTGTTCGAGTTGGTGTGTAACTTGAATGTGCTTGGGTTTTGTGGAGAACCTTGAGCATAAAGCGGGATTTCCCATTGCATTCATTGTAGCACAGCTCTGCCTGTGCGTAGCCGTGACTGCCTCCAGATCAAACCCATGTTTAGCAAAGGATGGGTTGTGAAAGGTAATCCTTTGCCATGTAATTATTTCATTACCATCCAGCTTTATATAGCACTAGGCAATTCCCTGCTTTTGAGGAAAAGTTCGTGGGTGTTTCAGTGCTGAAGAAGCACCTGCAGGTCTTCATTGCTGCGTTCTGAGTGCAGAGCTGTCAGTGCTGGGGTCTGAACCTGAAAAGCATCAAGTCCCTCTCGTACTAAGGGAGGGCAGTGTGATGGAAACAAGTGAACTTGGCCTGCTGCTCAGAGTTAATTTGCAGTTGGATTCCAGCTATGGAAGAAGGATACAGGGAAGGAAGCAAATTTTTCATGGTGTCAAATCATGGCAACCTGCCCTGGGCACGGAACTCCTCTGGTGCACTGGGAACAGAAACCTGGACTCACGTTGTCCTCTGATCTGCAGCTTTGGAGCATCTGTTACCTCCATGCATGGGGAGAAGTTGTTGTTTGGAAACTCTTATCTACATTTAGAGAAAGGGAAAAAAGAGGGAGGGTCCTTTTATCCTGCACTGTCCTCTCCAGGTTACAGTACTGCAGCAGGCATTGCTGCTTCCCACACAGCGGAGGAGCTGGCCTTTCTAATCCAGTTAAAACTTTCTCTTGTACTTTATCCTGCATCACGTAAGAGCAAAGCTGCAGGTGGGTAAGGATGAATCACAGAATCATAGAATGGGTTAGATTGGAAAGGACTTTAAGATCATCCAGCTCCAACCCCCCTGCCACGGGCAGGGACCCCTTCCACTGGAGCAGCTTGCTCCAAGCCCCTGTGTCCAACCTGGCCTTGAGCACTGCCAGGGATGGGGCAGACACAGCTTCTCTGGGCACCCTGTGCCTAAGTTCTAACCTGAACTTCCCCTGTTTAAGTTTGAACAGCTCTGAAGAAGGCCTCCAAGCATGGAATATGGTGGGGGAGGGCAAAATGCTGCCTCTACTACTGCAAAAATGCTGGAAAGTAAATGGGATTCTTTTATAAAGAGCATCTGATGGGAGGAAGCTCACCTGGCTCTTGTCAAATAGCATTAAGAGTTGTATCTCTGAGCAAAGAGGGGCTGCAGATGCAGGGTTTGAATCAGCTTGGCAACATGCTCTTGTACTCTCTGCCCTCCCCAGCAGCACCGGCAGCAGCCCCCGTATGTCCTCAGAGCCGTGGCCCTGCACAGCTTAAGAGATCTGTCCACAAGCACTTTGCCTCTGTTGCTGAGAGACACTGGAGGGAGCTGGGGCTGCTTGAACAAACACGCTTTTCTGCTGCCTCCTCTCTGCCCTCCCTAGCTCATTTTTCCTCTTGGTGGCTGGTTGTTGGAAGAGCTGGGCTGGAACCGAGGGATTCTTACTCCGAACATGATGGTGCCTCCTCCTTGCAGGCTTCCAGATCCCCTGAAGTAAGCAGCACTCAGATAAAGGTCCCGGACAGGCTCAAGAGCAGCTTCGGCTTAGAAATATGTCTTGTAATGAAGCTAATGGACATAAATCTTCAAATCTTAATGCCCTTAAACTTCTGGAGCTTGAACTGAATTGACCTCAAGACCCGAACTCTGTAGCCAGCCCTCAGGATTGTGGCAGTGTCCCAGAAATCCTGCCACAGCTTGGGATCAGGGCCTGCCTGTGGAAGTGAATAAAACAGTACCAAAGCCCTTGGTCTTATTAGGAAATGAGGCTTGTTTTGCACTGCAAAATTCCAAGGCCTTGCTGGGGAGCATTTGCTGGTTTGGAGGAACAAAAGCAGGTAAAGCAAATGGTTCTTGCTGGAATGGTGCCTGGGCTCCTACCAGTAACCTCTGCTGAGAAATATGAGGCAGTTCATGCTTTTCAGTTATTTCACATGTCCACAGGCTTGAGCAGGAGCTGCTGCATCGCTTGTGCATCCTTCAGGTTCCATCACAACTAATGAGAAATGGGAAAGTTCTTTAAACCGGAGCCCATGGAGGAGAGTGGGGCTGGGGGAGGGAAGGTGGCTCCCACAAGCACCTCTAACACAGGGAAGCAGTTAAAAGGCAGAATTGGGGTAGAATCAGCTCAGCATCACAAGGCAGACTTTGAATTCCTCTGAACTGATTCTACGTCAGCTGATCCTCTGTTTCTGCTGCTGATAGTGCAGAGTTGCTGATTTACACAGAGCCTTAGGTTAGATGACAAAAAATTCCCACTTTCTCTTGCAACTCTCAAAGCTGTATTTCTGGGGCTTCCTTTTTCAGCCAAAATGAGTCTTAAACAGCACGATTGGATGATGTGATGCCTCGTGTGTCATTTTGAGCTGAAGCAGCGGCTTGGGCTGCGAGCAGCTGCAGAGTGAACCACCCCGTGTGTGATTTCTGTCATTTAAGGGCTGGCTCTGTCCACTTGAAATCAGGATATTTTTACCTTTCACTTGGCCTCATCCTTTTTTAGTCTTTTTAGTCTTAAACCACAAAAATCCCATGTCCTGGACAGCTGACTTGCAGGTTTGGATTGAAGTTCTGAGTGACTTCCGTAAGTGAAAGCTTTCACGTTCCAGGCTTATTCTATCAGTTCTCCTTTGGCATTTTTACCCTCGTATGGAACAAGGGGTCTGACTGCTCCTCCTGCCACCCTGTTAAGTGACTCCGGTAACCCTTGTGTCAGCGTTTGATGGTGTTTGGCCTTTGTCTGAGACCCGCATGGCTCCTGCGCAGCCTGATGGAAGCTCAGCATTGCTCCAGCACTGGGGTATCTGCCAGCTCTCATGCTCAAGTTGTTCTTGTGTCCAGGGGCAGAAGAGCAATGGATGCTTTTTCCTTAGTACTGCAGGGCAGCATGTCGGTGGTAGGCTCTGTGTATCCAGTGACTTAAAACTCATTCTTTAACTGAGATTTCTTTTCCGAATGTACTTCCAGACATGTTGGAATGCTGAATTCTGGTTCTTTTTTTCCAGGCTGCTCTTCAAAGCTCCCAGTACTGTAGCATTAACTGTATTTCAAGCCAGTAGAAGTGCTTTTCCTCATGGTTTTCTAGGGGCAGAGGATCCGCATCCTTTAATGACTCTTCTATAGATTGCATGAATGCCTTCTCCCTGGTGAGATTTTACACTACCAGTGCCCTGCCTGTGTGCTCCCCACGAACAGGAAGACTTTGTTGGAGATCTGACTTGGCAGGAGCCTTTTAACACTGTCTGGTTTTTCTGTTGTTATTGTTTCACCAAAATAAACCCCTGTCTGCTGGAGCTCGGCTTCAAGCTGCCATTGATTTTGAATGGAAGTCAAAGTCCTGGCCCCTTGCAGTGTTTCCAGGAGCTCTGCTTGCTCGCCGGGCAGTTTTGGGAGCTTGTGCAGCTGCACCAAGCAAAGCATCCCACTGGGATGCAGACAGTGCAGAGGCGGCTGCGGGATGAGGTCAGGAAAACTTGGATGTCTTCCCAAAACCTATCCTTAAAAGACCAGGAGGAAAAAATTTGCTGAAGTTGATTTCCCCCCACTCTTCGTTGCCAGTCAGTGCTTTGCATTCAGCAGCAGTGCACTCAAGTGCCTCACAGGGAGGTTTTCTTGGGAGATTCCTCTCAGGATTCTCTCACTGGGGCTCTTTAATTTTCTGCTTGGTTATAGGTTGAAAGCGGGGGTAAGCAGCCAGACCTGAGCCTCTGCAGTGTCTCATTGCTCTTTGGAAAACAGTGGGCTTTAGTGCTTTGGATCATTTTAATTCTGAAGTGGCTGAGGTGCAATTTATCAGGGTTTTCATCTGAACAGAATTAACCCGGTGCCTGTCACTGTCGATTTTCCCTCTGCAGCACTGCATTAGAAAGCCTCAGGTTACAAATTCTGCTCAACAATTGGCTTGGAAACGTTTCTCTTCCCATGTAAGAGAGGATCCTGAAGGCTGTAGGAAAATTGCAGCTTGTTTTTTATTTTTTTGGGGTGGCCCAGTTTTGTGTCAGCTCTTCCATACACTTGGAAAAGCACCCTCTCAGGCAGGAGTTTTTACCCTTTCTCCTTATTGCATGTGGTTTGCCTTGAGCTCTTCACTGTGAATCGCTGAAATGAAGGGATGGAATTGTCTTTAGCTCCCTCTCCTGGGTAATTGGGGCATTTGCCCCCATGCTGCTGCTGCTTGATGTGCTTGCAGACTCGTTCTGAGCATCTCTGCTCTCAGTGGGAGCAGTGAGGAGCGCAGCGCCTGTGCACAGGGTTGGGACATGTGGTTTAAAACCCCCCAGACCCCAACTAACCAGAAATACCCAATAGAACCAGGGGGAGGTGACGCCAAGTTCCCTTTGTGCTGTGACAGAGTTGGGGAGCTGCTTCTCTTGGGCTCTGCTGCTGGTGGAGGGGGCTGCATGTTTGTGCAGGGCGAGCAGAGGAGCCCGGAGTTCCTTTCCTCCTCCCTAATTTTGTGCTCCAGAGGTATGGCTTTGCCAGAGCCATTTATTTTCGGGCACTGGTAGGTTTTGGAAGGGAAGGCTCTGTGGAGTCCCAGCCTCTAAGGATCCCTCCCAACCGGGCCTTTTCCAGGCAAGGTGTTGAGGGTACCTTTTCTGGGTCAGCGGTATCTCGCCGTCCTTTCCTGGGTTTCTTTGGCAGTCACATGGCAGGAGAAATCCCAGGGCTGCCTTTCGCTTTTATTGAGGCTTTATGAATAATGCAGCATGTGCTTCTTTCCCTTTTCAGATTGAGAAAATCATGAGTTCCATCGGCGAAGGCATTGACTTTTCACAGGAGCAGCAGAGGATCTCAGGTAGTGTACCCAGCTCGTGTGTGTCTGAACAAAACTGAGATGTGGCCTCCTGTGAGCATATCTTTTAACCTGCTTTGGCTCCCAGAAGGGAGGGGAAGGCTCTGGCACAGACGGAGCAGACCTTGGCTTCCCAGTCTGGTGCTCACTGCTGCTACCAGCAGTCTTAATTTGCTACTCCCCTTGGTGAATTCATTTAAGTCGAGGTCAACCCCTTGGCTTTTTAACATAAAGCAGCTGCCCTTCCCTCACAGTAGGTTTTTGGGGTGAAGAGCATTGCAGCTGGTGCCCCCATCCTGCTGGGAAAGGGGAGACCAACTACGCAGTGGTGATGTATGCTCACCCAGTAACAGCAGTGTGTGTGTACAGGGTCTTGCTGCTTCTTGAAACTCCCTGTTCATCAATTTTTGGACTTGGTGTTTCTGTTTAGGATATGGGAAATGTTGAGGTGAATAGCTTTAAACAAAGGCTTATTGCTGAGAATTGCAGAGTTATTAGTGGTGGCTTCTGATACTTGAAGTGACTCCTTAGAGTCCTTCCCTTTAGGTGGAGGTGAGAGTTGCTGGCTGGTGTGCATGGTCTGGGATGCTTCTTGTGCTCTTCTGCAAGTTCATGCAGTAAAATCAGCTCTGGAGTGGCTGTGTCATTGTCCCTGCTCCCCCAGCCCAATAACCACTGTGTTCTGGTACTTGAAACTTGCCAACTAGTCTTTGCTCAATGCGTAGGAGGAAGATCAGGTTTTCTGAACACACAAATGAAATCTAATTTGCAGCTGAAAGATGGTGTGAGGGCTCTGGCCAGTGTCCTAGGGGTAGAAAGTCCTGATCCTGGCTCCTCCAATTACTGCTCTAACCATAGCCTCTGGGAAAGCTGAACTGAAGTTCTCTCCCGCCTTTCAGAATGCATTTGTCTCAAGTTTCTGTTCTTCTCTGGTGGACAGCAACAAGATTTGCTTGAAGTAGTCAATGTGAAGCAGAGCTGCTACGTACTTGACTTCTGGCTGGTCTCACAGTCCCCACAACAGTCTTGCTTTTGTTTCAAATCCACAATGCAGTAGGGAGATGCTCTTGGGCTTTTTTCATTATGTAAGTGGGGGTCTGTCCCTTTGGAAATGGGCAGAACCTCTCTAGACCCCACCATGTTCTAGTGTTTTGTTCTGTAAGGTCACAAAATACTTTCAGCCCTGGGAGGATAGGTTGGGAATTTCGTACTTAGGCTTGTACATCACAGAATCCCAGACTGGTTTGGGTTGGAAGGGACCTTAAAGCTCATCTGGTTCCAACCCCTGCCACAGGCAGGGACACCTTCCCCTAGAGCAGCTTGCTCCAAGCCCCTGTGTCCAGCCTGGCCTTGAACACTACCAGGGATGGGGCATGAAGAGCTGCTTCTACCACCCAGCCTCTAAACCAGACCTGGAGTAGCTGGAGTGTTGTGGCAATTTCCTAGCAAAACTGCTGCTTTTTCTGCAGCCCATGTTTTAATGTTTCTTCTCTACTTTTCACCTATTAATCTCTAGGTGCCCTGTCATTGCTTCAGATCAGAGAAAACTCGTTACAATTTCTCTTTTCTATGTATTTCACATACTTCTGTGAGCTTGAAGAATGTAGTTTTATTAATTTTATTATAAAGCTTTATAAATAGTGTGTGAGATTATTCAGTGGTGCAGTTTGTCTTTGCTTTTCCTCATTTCCATAAAACAAGGTGAAGGAGGAATGGTAGTGTCATTTAGTGCATTGATTTTCCTTGAACAGAGTGATGTCCTCCTCCAGCCACACTTGCAACTATTATAACTCTTATCTCTGCAGTGCAGCATCAGAGCGATGGGGGACTATCCTGGGTTAAAATACTCTCATTTCCATAAATATTGGAAGTAAAGGCAGCTAGAGCATGGGGAATAGTGGACCTTGTGCTGAGTTTGTGTTCAGGATCCAGACTGGAGCAGCAGAGAGAACCAAGTCTTGGTTTAAAATGTTCCTCCATTGCTCCTGCAGCGACCTCATCACATGCCTTGGCTCTGCACATCAAACGGGATCATTTTGCCAGGTTTTTCTTATACATTTTGTGCCTTCTTTTGAGGAAAGCAGATGAGGTGCTAACAGAAGAAGAATGCTTTGGTGCAAATGTCCCTGGACATATCTCTGTATGGTTTGCAGAGTGGGGAAGTCACCTTGCCCCTTCCCCAGGTGACTGTCTCAATGCTTTTACATTTCCAAGCTGCTCAGGAGGTGAGACACAGCTACAGAGCTTGATGAAGTGGATGCTGATGAACTCTGCTGCCTGGGGACTGAAGGTGCCTCAATGTCATGTTCTGCTCAAGGGGTTTAGAAAATCTCCACCTTGAAAACGCTGTCCTAGGAAATGTTTTCTGATGGTGAGCCCAGTTCAGCTGGGGCAGCACTGCCCTCTGGGGTACTTCGTGGCTGATCTAGTGCCACCATCCCAATAGCTGGGAGCAGCCCTGTCTGTTCAGGGACACCACCTTCTCCCAGTGCCTCTTGGAGGTCTTGTGGAGGAAACATAGAATCAGCCAGGTTGGAAAAGACCTTTAAGCTCATTAAGTCCAACCATTACCCCAGGACTGCTAAATCCACCACTTACCCATGGCACTAAGGGCCTCCCTATTTCTGTTAGGACAGTGGCTGTGCTGAGAGTGGTACTGGGGTGATGCCAGTTGCAGGACAGCACGGGTGTTGTGGTGGCTGTGCCCTTTGGCTGTGGCTAATGTGCCACATGCCTCAACTTAGGCCGTGCCAGGCTTTTCCGAGCACGCCTGAAGGCACTGCTCTCTGCTAAACCAGGCTGCTTGCAGGACATGTGCTTCCCCTGTGCTTTAAGCACGAATTCCCTTCTCTGCCTTTTAAATCAGGAGCAAAACCAAAAGCAGAACTTAAGAGCTTGCTGGAGAATTGCCACCACGAGGGATTCTGTCCTTTTAAATCCTTCACCTCCAGCCTGCTGCATCGGAACGGCTCTGGGTGGGCAGAGTCTTCTCTTGATGAGATGCTAATATGGATCTGCACACACAGCTCACGCTTGCCATAGCAGAGCTTATCTCATATCCATTTATCACCTGGGCTTTTGCTTTGGTGACAAGGAATCCCCAATGGGAGTTTAACCTGTGCCTGCCCTAGATACTGTGTACTGAGGAGGGCTTATATTTTCTGGGGTCAGAAGGGGGTTTTTGGCCTAATGCATTGTCAACTGTTCAGCATCCTGCTTTATGACAAGCCCTCCCCAAGCCAGTCTGTAGCTGTAGCAGCATGTGTGATGGATCGATAGCATCAGTGGAGAGGTCTAACATGGAGGAGAGAGGAGGAGCCAGCACTTCAGCCTTGTGCAGGGGCATTCCAGCAAAATGGACACCCACCTCTGGAATCAGGCAGCCCCAGGAGCTGCCTTGTCCTTAAGCCGGGGGTTTTCCTGCAGGTTGCCTGGTGTTACACTGGGTTTGGGGTCTGTCACTTGCAGATGAGCTGCTGTTACATATTCCCTGTTAATCCTTTCTTTCCCTGTGAGCACAGTGAGCCAGAGAGTGGGCAGAGGCAAAGGCAGAGGCAGAGGGTGGCCTGGGGTGCCTGCACCTGGACATTGGTGTTTTCTGCTCCTCCTGGCTTTGTTGGGGCTGGTTTAACACTTCAGGTCACATACCACAGATGTGCAGGGAGCTGCAGGGAACTTTCCAAATGCTCTCTCATCCTCAAAAATGGCTGGGCTTGGAAGATACTGGGGCTCCTAAGTAATCTGGTGTCTGGAATCATGAATTTGCCTGGGAAGGTAAAATGCTCTGCTTACTGTGGGGAGTCTGTTCATACAGGCAGGTATTACATACAACTGACTTGTGTGTAGGGAGAGCAGGAGCCCTTGGAGTCATGCTGGAACAAACCCAGGCCCTGAAGCACTTGGTTTCAGGTCCCAGCCATGCCCCAGACTTTCCATACAAATGGGCAAATAACTGGTTTCTGTACCATAAAGCTTTCCTCCCTAAAACCGTAACAAAGCTTCCTGTCTTGCCATGGTGTTATGGCCAGTGCCTCTGGAGGGGTAAGAGAGTTAGGGGCATTCTGGCATCTTTACACATTTTGGAGCTAGAAGCTGTTTCTTGGCCAATAGGTTCAACCCTCTCATCCTGATAGAGCTTGTAAGGAAATCTTCCAAGTGTGTATTCCAAGTGTGTATTCCAAGTGTGGGGTGGTGTAGGCAGGAGGAAAGTACAAGTCACTGATCTGTGCTGGTGCTTTTCCGAGGTTGGGGAATCAAGGGACGCTGTCTCGTAAAGGATACCAGATTCCACCTAACCTTTGCTTTAAAGGATTATTTTGCTTGGGAAGAGATGCTTGAGTCCAGTCTGTGTCTCCCTGCATGTGAGTTTTGTAGTCACTCATTTATTTAGTTCCATCAGCACACTTCTGATCATCTCTTCCTTCCAGTGAGTCAGAGGAGTAGGGGAGTACAGGTCTCGCAGCAGAAACTCAACCCCACTGCACTGCAGTGCTCCATCTCACTGCTGGCTCTTAACAAGAAGCCTGTGTGCTGCTCGCTGGGTTATGGTGACTTGCCAAGCAGCATTTTCCTCCTTCAAAATAGAGGAGATGGAATCATAGGATTATTTAGGTTGGAAAAGACCTTTAAGATCACTGAGTTTAACTATTAACCCAGCACTGTCAAGTCCATCACTAAATCGTGTCCCCAGGTGCCACATCTCATGTCTTCTAAACCCCGCCAGGGCCAGTGCCTGCAGCCCTGCCCTGGGCAGCCTGTTCCAATGCCTGAGCACCCTCTGGGGCAGGAATTGTTCCTCAGCTCCATCTAAACCTGCCCTGGGGCAGCTTGAGGCCGGTTCCTCTTGTCCCATCCCTGGTTCCTTGGGAGCAGAGCCCAGCCCCTCCTGGCTCCATCCTCCTGTCAGGCACTTGTAGGGAGCCATCAGGTCCCCCCTGAGACTTCTCTTCTCCATCTGAACCCCCCAGGTCCCTCAGCCGTTCCCCATCACACTTGGGCTCCAGGCCCTGCACCAGCTCCATTCCCTTCTCTGGCCCCGCTCCAGCCCCTCAATGTCTCTCTTGCAGTGAGGGGCCCACAGCTGAACACAGGATCCGAGGTGCAGCCTCACCAGTGCCCAGTGCAGGGGCACAATCCCTGCCCTGGCCCTGCTGCCGCACTGGTACTGGTACAGGCCAGGATGCTGGGGGCTTCCTGGCTGCCTGGGCACAAGCTGCTGATGTTCAGTTCCATCAATCAGCACCCCTGGGTCCTTTCCTATGAGCATTTTCCAGCCACAATTCCCCAGGCCTGGAGCGTTGCAAGTGGTTGTTGTGGCCCAAGTGCAGGACATGACATTGAGCCTTGGTGAAGCTCATCCCACTGGCCTTGTCCCATCCTGTCCAGATCCCTCTGCAGTCTCCAGCAGATCAACACTCCTACCCAGCTGGTTGTCCTGTGCACTCTGGATGATCTGCTCCATAACCTTCCCCAGCACCAGGTCAGGCTGGCAGATCTGTAGTTGCCCGGATCCTCCTTCCAGCCCTTCCTGTAGATGGGGTCACTTTTGTGAACCTCCAGCCAACCAGGACCTCCCAGTGAGCCAGGGCTGGTGAGAACTGGTGGGAAATGGCTCAGTGAGCACTTTACCACTTCCCTCAGCACCCTTGGGTGGATCCCATCTGGCCCCATGGACCTGTGTGTGTCTCAGTGGTGCCACTGACCACTACCTCTTGGATTGTGGAGGCTTCATTCTGCTCCCTGTCGCTGTCTTCCATTTCAGGGGCTGGGTACCCAGAGAAGAACTGGCCTCACTATTAAAGACTGGGACAAAAGGCAGCATTAAGTACCTCAGCCTTTTCCTCATCCTTTGTCACTGTTTCCCCCCACATCCAACAAAGGATGGAGATTCTCTTTTGCCCTCTTTTTGTTGCTGATGTATTTATAGAAACACTTTTTATTGTCTTTTACAGCAGGAGTGAGATTAAGTCCTAGGTGAGTGGTCTCTGCTCAATAAATCAGTTTGATGCAGGCAGGAGGGACAGGGAGTGCATTTGGGGCTCAGTGAGTTACCTGTGACTTCAGACATGAGGAATGGGTCCTATAGGGATGCTGGGGAGGGACTCTTCATCAGGGACTGTAGTGACAGGACAAGGGGTGATGGGTTAAAACTTAAACAGGGGAAGTTTAGATTGGATCTAAGGAGGAAATTCTTTACTGTGAGAGTGCTGAGGCACTGGAATGGGTTGCCCAGGGAGGTTGTGAGTGCTCCATCCCTGGCAGTGTTCAAGGCCAGGTTGGATGAAGCCTTGAGTGAGATGGTTTAGTGTGAGGTGTCCCTGCCCATGGCAGGGGGGTTGGAACTGGATGATGTTGAGGTCCTTTCCAACCCTAACTGTTCTATGATTCTATGAATGTGCTTAGTGTTTTACTGGACAAAAGAGGGGGGAAATCTGTTAGCAACATGCGTTTGGCTAATTGGGCTTAGTTCAGTAAAGCTGGATGCTGGCTGTTTCCTTGCAGCTGATGGCCTTAGTGCCTACATTCGCCTCACCCATCCATCTTGCCTGATGCACTGCCTGAGATTATAGCCCTCCTCAATGGGCCGTATGGCCTCCTCAGTGGATTTAAGGACTTCCAACTGATGATCATTCCCAGTCGTGGCAGTATCTGCCTGGCTGGGTTCTCCTGCATACTTGCTTTGTGATGGTTTCATCAGCGCTTACTTCGACTTTCAGCTTTACCTTCTGGGTGAAGCTTAGTTGAGTGTCTTCAGGCCACACCAGGTCATGTTAAACTGTTCTCACATAAACAGGGTGATGCTTTTTGTCTGGCATGGTCCCCATCCTCATTTCATCCTCCAAACAGACTCACGCTTTACGGTAAAGGTCATTATTGGAGCTGTAACTTCCAAAAGGGCCCTTCTGAGCCCTCGTAGCCCTCTCCCTTTCCTGTTTTCTTTGAAGCACGCTGTGTAACATGAAAAATGTCGTGCAGGAGGAACTGAATTGCTGGCTTGCTTGCTTTGCAACTTTGAAATACTCACTGTTTCTAACTACACTCTATTGACTGCTTCCCCCTCTGCATCTGCAAACCCTTTGAAGGTAGGACTTGTGAAACGTGGAGCACAAGGAGGATGGAGCTGAGCGTCAGGAGTTTGTTTCAGTCAGAAGTTGTGATCAGGCTCTTGCTGGGGGGGTGCGGGGCACAGTGACTGGGATTCATTTGTTCTTGTGCCATCCTTGTAACATGCAAATAGTAAGCGTGTTTTAGTCTTTATTGTCACTTAGGATGCTTTGGGTGTCTCTTCTCCTTTTCTTTTTGAAGTAAACCCCTCCACTCCCCTTCCTCCAAACACTCAGCCCCTGCTTCATTTTGTCTTGATTTGAAGTGGTTTTAAAACCCTGCACTTGGTGTCACTGTAGGTTTCCCCTGTAAAAGCAGAAATACATTTATGAGTGTGCTGAAAGACTGAGAAGAGTAAATAATCTTTTCAAAACCTGAATTCAGGAGCTTAGAGCTGTGGTTTCATTCCCCTGCCAATCCCCCGGCTGCTTCCAGAAATGCTGTAGTAGGCAGCAAGCAGTTTCCTCACCTCTCTCTTGATGAATTCATTCTGAGCCAGCCACAAATCACTTGGAACTGTCAAAGCAGAGCGGTAACCTCGTCTGTGGAAAACCCAAGGCAAGTCCATCCTCGAGTAAATAGTGAGAAGCCAGTCACTGCCACCGGAGAGTTAGAAAACTGCTTCTCCCTCCCCTCTCCTGCAGCTTCTGCTCGCTGCTCGTACAGAGGATGGAAAAGCTGGGAGGGGTAAGAGGATGAAGAGAAGGGAGGGACAGGCGATGCGAAAGCCGGAGACAAGGCTGCAAGTGGAACGGCAAGCGTGGAGCTCGCTGCCTTCAGACAAAGCACTGCAGCGCTCTGCAAGGACACGCGCTGCTCCGGGAGGGGACACGGCTGCTGGGACCCACAGAAGGGCGGGATGGAGACCTCGGCCGAGCAGGAGCTTGTTGCATGAATTCCAGGCTTAGCTGCTGCCCTTCTAGAGGCTGTGTTAGGGGAGGGAGACAGAAACCTTTTGTGATCTCTGCGTTGCTCGTGCTGCAGTGTGCACTAGAAAGACTGGCCAGCTCTGTCGGACTCGCCTGGCAGAGGAGCTCTCCTGTGGACCAGAGGAGCTCTCCTATGGACCGAAGCAGCAGGATCCCTTATCCCAAGAATCTCCAGATGGCACCGTGAGCTCTGCCTTGTGCAGCCATTGCAGCAGGTGGGGGGGGGGAAGGATGCTTTGGAAGGTACCAGCCAGCTTCAGCTGACCTGAAGGTTCAAAGAAGCAAACTTTGGTTTTCCTGGGCATCTTTTTGTTTGCATATACCCTTGAAACAGATGTGCTAAGAAGCTGGAAAAATTCTGCCTGTCTTGCATAGCAAATTCCCTGATTAAAGGAGATCTCTGAACTTTTTTGGGGGTCATATTTAAGGTCTCAAGCTTTTCTAGAGGACAGTAACAATTCATTGGACTCCCTTCCCAGGGGTGAGGGAAGGGAGAGCTTGTCTGCGCAGTTTCCTTAGGGTGTTGGGAAGAATCCCATTTATCCTAAGGGGAGGTGCCAGGGCATGTCTCGGACTTGAGCTGCTGCAGGAAGACAGGAAAGTGTGCTTGCCTTTGGTTTCTTTCTGTTTTGCCATGGTTTGGAAGCAAGGAACTGAAATGCCTCTTTCTCCGGAGCTGCTCCCTCTTTGAGTGAGGGGCTCGGTTGCAGCAGCTGAGCTTGGCTGAAGAAAATGAAGGAAGGGCAGATACAAGCATGTACCAGATACCTGACAGGACTGAATGCATTAGGTGAAAACCAGACTGATTCCTCTGTCTCTTGCTGTCACCCAGTGCAGGGGTGTAGTTAGACTCATCAGTGCAGCTGGTACTGGAATGCCATGTGTCAGGATGTGTGGTAAAATGACAGTGCCAGGACTCTCAGCCTCATGCTTGGGCTCACTCTTGCCTCTGCTGCTCTTAACACAATAACAGCAAAAGTCCTTACCATGGTTTGCCTCTTTGAGGACTGCTGGGGGAGAAAAAGTATAAGCCCTTCTTTCCTTCTGCTGCAGTTTGTGTGCTCTCTTTGTCTTGCATGTCTCCTGTGGACAGCTGCTCTAGTCTGGCTTCTGCTGCTTTTCTCAGAGTCCATCGTGTCTGTTCTGTTGTCTCAGCTGCATGAAGATGTCTTTCCTCTCTAGCTGCTTTGTGCCTCCACTGCTCCTGGCCCGCTGACTGGGGCAGCGCATCCCAAGTTGCATGGATGAGAGGACCTGCGTGGCTCTGCTTCATTCCCTCGCATCGCCAACTGGCTGGGAATGCCTTGGGTGAAAGTTCGCTGCCTTCCTCCCGCCCCCTTCAGATGAGCCAAGGAGTGGATCTGCATCCCGTGGGGTTGGGCTTCATGTGTTTGCTTGGCAAGAAACTCGCCCTGAAAGCAGTGCATGAGGTGTCCTGGCCCCAGCAGTGCTTCTAAACACTCTGCCCAGGCAAGGTGGTTCTGGTTTGGAGTATTAACCGGGATACAGATTAAACCCGGAGCCCCACTGGAAGCTCATTGTCCATGCTCTGTGCACACAAGAGGAATTGTCTGCCAGCTGATTTGTTGTTCTCTGAGCATAATTTGTTGAGTTTCTTTATGGTAATGACTATGATGTGGCAATGCCATCTGTCTTCCTCAGAGTGCCGCTGCTACCGCCTTAATGGTTTCTCCCTTTTCAAGCGTCTGCCGATTCCTCTCTCGTCAGGTTCACGGATGCTGGACCAGAGTGTTGGGGAGTGGCTGGAGTCCATTGGCCTGCAGCAGTATGAGAGTAAGCTGCTTTTGAACGGCTTTGATGATGTCCGCTTCCTGGTAAGTTCCTGCTGGGACCCCACGGGCTCTACCAGATGTGTTGGTCAAACCTTGACCTGTTACAGACACCCCGTGTCAGCTGCAGAGCAGATCTGGGTTCTGCAGTGCAGCAGAATGGTCTTGGGGGGTGTGGAAGGTCAGACGAAAGAAGGGTTGTGTTGGGTCTGGGTCATTCATCTTCACATTTAATTCGGGTGATGTAGTTATTCCACTGTAATTTTGATATACAGGTTTATTTATTCTGCCTCTGAAATCTTTACCACTCAATTCACTCCAGAAATGGGAACTGAAATTCCTGTTTCTGAATGGGAATTTCAAACACTGAAGTAGCATCTTGAAGAAATCGCTGAGCAGTCTGTGTTGTGGACTGTGAAGGAGGTGGTGGACCTCTTGTTGGAGCTGTGCTTACTGTGGGCATGCAGGCAGGATGTCAGTGAGCTGTACCCAATTGCACTGACACTGTTGGCTCTGAATCCTGATGACAACAGCACAGTAATGCTTAATGTTGAGGGGTTTTATTTGATAACCAGTGTTATTAAATAACCAGTTAGAAAGCTGCGTGGATTAAAAATTTGGAGAATTCATGTGTAATGATGACCAGCAAAGGCAGAAAATATTGGTGGTCAGGAGAGTTCTTCCTGCATGGCTTAAAGAAATGGTGTTTGAGTGTGGACGTGAAGTTTTGCAAATAAAGGATTACTAGAAATGGATGTAAACCTTGGAAAAGTCGTTTGGGCTAATGTAATATCCTGCCTTGGCATTTGGTACAGTGGACAGTGTGTAGAGGTGATAGGAGGATGTGTGCTTGTTGTGCTCTGTCATGAGCTGGGTGACAGGATTTGGAACACACGGCAGCCATCTGACAGTGGTGAGGATGCATGTGTGGGGTAGCTGGAGAAGGAACAAGTATCAGCAGGGGTAAGTACTGTTGGTCAACAGTACTTGTGAATGGCTTGGGATCTCCAAGCATCCCTAGCAGTTGAGTACTGTGGCAGCATCCAGCCATTCCTTCTGGCCTGCATGGTAAGCACCTTATCCCTTTGTCCTACTTTAGCCTGGCAGGGCCAACGCTCCCCTAGAGAGCTGGATTTGACTGTGGTTTGTGCACCTTCAGTAAAGGAAATGCTGGTGACCGGTGATGGTCTTGCCATGCAACCTTCTGCCTCTACCTTATATTGTTCCTACAGCCATGTGCAGCACCATCCCTCTTCCCTGGGGAGGATCTGGGGCAAGCTGCCCCCATGGAAGCCTTGGTTGCCCTCACTGGCTTCTGGCACTGCCACAGCCAAGCCAGGGACAGCTCTGGCGGGCTCTGGTCCCTCAGTGTCCCACCCCTCAGATGAAGCCTTGACCACTGTGCTTTGGGCTTGTGCATTCAGCTCTGGGTGAGGAATCAGCATTCCTGTGTGCTGGGGTGGTCTGACTGCACTGTGGATGCTCTGGGTATGCTACAAGGAATTGAAATGAAATAATGCCCCACAGATCCCTTCTGCTGATGGATGTTTGACTTTTGTGGTGTCGGTGGGCTGCGCTCACTCCAGCAGGTAGCAGATAAAACCACCTTTACTGGGACTGACCCTGCCTGACGAGTGTGGTGATGGACCTCTCCCAGCACAGAAGTTTAATAGTGAAGGAAATTCACTTTCCAGGTAGGAGCTGGAGGCTCGGAAGCAGGAATTTTTGTTGCCTGCTTATTTGCAGTAAATAGCAACGCTTCGTTGCAGACTGATGCAGAATTTCGTTATTTGTAAGATGACAGCAAAGGTCCCTTGCATGTGTCTCACTGTGGGATTTTATGGTGAACGTGGTAGGAGCTGCTTTTTAACAGTGTTCATGCCTGCCTGGTTTTCTTTCCTACCCAGTGCCAGAGAGCTGTTCGCAGTGTAGGGAACCAGCTTCTGCTGGTCTCAGGAATGGGATGCTCTCCTTGTTCATCCCTCCCAAATTTAAAAGGTCAAGTAATTTAACAAAGATTTCCTGCAAACCCTGGCTGATTTCCCTTTGGCTGCTTATCTCTTTCACTAGGAAGCTGACTCTGGCACCCATGGCAAGACTGGCTTTAAATCCTTTCCTTTAAGTCCTGGCAACTCCAGGCTAATCCAGGCAGCCCAGGATGAAAGTTTAATTATTAGGAACCTTTTCCTCTGTGGTGTTACTTGCCTTCAGCTTCTGATGTTGTGGAAGTAAAACGTTCGGATGCAGTGCGGATGAGGATCAAATGGATAATTTGGTTTTAGCAGTGATTTTGATGTTCTCAGATGAATTATTAAAGTTGTAAACACTGAAGCTGGCTGGTGCAGCGAGCACTCAAAGACCTGGATGCTTTTGCTCATGGCATTCCAGGCTGTCCATTCCTTTTGTTTTTACATAACAGTTTCTTTCCCAAGCGCCACTTCCAGTCACTAACGAAGAATCTGTCAAACTGAGTGTCGTTGTTTTCCTGGAGTTAAAATGGTTTTTGTGAAGGCTTAGTCTCTGTTAGGGCCTCATTATGTGAAGTATTTCAGGGTCCAAAGAATGCCTGGTAATAGTTTGCAAATTGCCAGATGGGCTGTGAGGCTAATTAATGTTAGCTGCAAAAATGTAGTTGGAGTCTTTTGATACAGAAGCACTCTTGTTTTCTGTGTCAGGTTTCACACTGCATAGAGGGCCATGGGATTTTCAGGCTCCTATGGCTTCCAGAGTCCCCAAGGTGTTCGTTTGTGAGCAAACAAGAAGTTTGTCCAGTGGGTAGACAAGAAAAGCATTGCAAGAAGAAACGGATGCGTGGTGATAGTACAGCTGTAAAGCGGGGACAGTGTCCTGGAAGGAAGAGCTCTTTATTACACTTCTGAGGAATACTCAGCCTGCAGCAGGTAATAACTAAAAGTAGGATTAAGAAAAGAGTCTAACAAAGAGCATATCCTGTGACCACAGTGGTAACTGGATGAAATCTGGTGTTGGCTGGCACAGAGGTGTTGAGGGCTGTTGTAGATATTTAAACTGTACTGGCTACTCAGCAGGTAGTACAGAGCTGCGGAGAGAGAAAAAATGGGGCGTTCAGAGCTTGGCTGGTGCTTTTTGGTGCTCTTACAGCCTGTACTTAGCCAGGTCTGCGTTCAGGAATTCCAGATTCCCTGCATGTTTTCAGTTGGCTCTTGTGTTAATTTGTGCCCTGTATTACAAAAGCCTTTTCCCCCCAGACTCATTTCCTTTAGGAAATGAGTCATGAATGTGCAGTATGGTAAAGTGAGGTTGGGAAGTGTTGTAAGAGGGACATGGAGCTGTTGGAGCGAGGCCAGAGGAGGCCATGGAGATGCTGCGAGGGCTGGAGCAGCTCTGCTCTGGAGCCAGGCTGAGAGAGCTGGGCTGGGGCAGCCTGGAGAAGAGAAGGCTCCTGAAGGGGAGACCTGAGAGCAGCTCCAGTGCCTAAAGGGGCTGCAGGAAACCTGGAGAGGGGCTTGGGACAAGGGCCTGTAGGGACAGGCCAAGGGGAATGGCTTGAACCTGCCCGAGGGGAGACTGAGCTGAGCTCTTAGGCAGAAGCTGTTCCCTGTGAGGGTGCTGAGGTGCTGGCACAGGGTGCCCAGAGAAGCTGTGGCTGCCCCATCCCTGGCAGTGCTCAAGGCCAGGTTGGACACAGGGGCTTGGAGCAAGCTGCTCCAGTGGAAGGGGTCCCTGCCCATGGCAGGGGTTGGAGCTGGAGGAGCTTTAAGGTCCCTTCCACCCCAAACCATTCCATGATTCAATGAAATACATTGGGCTTCTTTAACTAGATGTTAATCTGGGAAGGCAGAAACATGCATTGTTTCCAATAATATTAATTCCCTGGTTTTCAGCAACCCAGGGATCAGCTGTGCTCTCTGGACATGCGTCTGGCTGGTGCAGGCTGCATCTCCCGCAGCGCTGAGGAGAAGCATTGAGTGGGGCTGGGGCAATAATCCTGCTCCCTTGTTAGGGTCTGCTCCTGTACTTCGACAGGCAGCATTGAAAGTGCCTTTGGAGACCTGCAGTTTCTATAGGTCTACATGAAGAGGCAGGCTTGGAGATGTTCACTGGAATCGGTTGCCCAGGGAGGTTGTGAGTGCTCCATCCCTGGCAGTGTCCAAGGCCAGGTTGGATGAAGCCTTGGGTGGGATGGTTTAGTGTGAGGTGTCCCTGCCCATGGCAGGGGGGTTGGAACTGGATGATGTTGAGGTCCTTTCCAACCCTAACTATTCTATGATTCTACGATTCTATGTAAGCCACAATGTGAGCCATGAGCATTTTACGGGTTTTCCTATAAAAGGAGAAGGGAGAGGTGTATTTTAGCAGATGGCTGGGGTGGGCTGTGAATGTCAGGCTGAGGCTCCTCTGCTTTTGGGAATTCCAGCTCTGTATAGGGAATGTAGTTGGAGGCCTCGTGCTCCAGCAGGACCCTTTGCGCGCAAGCTTGTGAGACAGCACTTCATTTGTCAGCAAACTATTGCAGTTCAGGTCTGCTTTGATACGAGAGCAATGACCGCACCACAGTGATGTGTGTTTCTGCCAGAGCTGTTTCGCTTTTGGGGGAGTTCAGGACAGAGAAGAGTATTACTTGTCCTACCTGTTTGTTCTGAGCAGTGTTGGGGCTTGTTGGGAATATTCTCACTTTTGGAACTTGCAGGGATCTTTGAGAGCATGTGAATTGGTTATCGGGGGAGAACAAGTTGATACAAACATGGTAAGGAGAATGGAATCACAGGTGAAAATGCATCAATGCAATGACTGACACAGCTATTGGGTGTTTTAGGAACCGGAGCCGGAGTGGGATGCTGTGGACAGGCTGTTTCAGCACTGGCCTCATTGATGTGTTGCTTTCTTCCTGCACTGAAAGCAGAATTTCCTCAGTGTTTCCATGATGTAAAATTCCTGCTAAGTGTGAAGGACAGACCCAAGTGCTGCAGTGCTGGACATGGCACGCAAGAGCGTCTTGGTGGCACTGACCAGTTTCACAGTCCAATACAAGACCAAGATCATTTATGACTAGTGCAGAGTAAATGATTTTGATCAAGTATTGACTTCACTCAGGGGTGGACACTGCTAACACAAGATAGCAGGATTGTTTAAACATCCATTTGATGTGACCTTAAAGCCTATTTGCCAATGGACATGTTTCTGGGAAGGGACTGATGGCCATTTATTCCAGCTTGCGCAATCTTTTGGCTTGGTTGAGGAAAGAAACGGGCTATTCAAGACTCGAGTCTCTCCAGGCACAGAAATGTGGCCCAATTTGCAGGTGTTAGTATTCAGAATAATTGTTACATTCTCTTTAAGTTGATTACAGTAGTTTTGTTGTGTTTCTGGGCAATGCTAGGAAGGAAGGAGGCTTTCTGTTGTTTCCTTGCTGTTGCTCCCCAGCACTGACCCCATGGTCCAAAGGGGCAGCTTCCTTGGCTCATCCTCCCTTGCCACTGAGTGACCTTCAGTGCGAGCATTGCTGGCTTGGGGCAGTCAGACTGTGACACTCAGCTTCTGCTTCTAATATGAGGCTTTAATTCAAAAAGCAGTCTGTTCAGCCAGCTGGGGATTAAAAAGACTAAAGTGGAGATGCTGCTTCAAATTCTCCTTCTCTGCTTCGCAGCCTAGTGGAATTCTTTCATTAGAGGGGAAAGGTTTATTTGTGCAATGGGTAAACAGGACTGAATTGAAGCTGGTAGCTGAGTATTACTGGCATTGACTCTGCTGCCCTTGACTTAGCAATAGTACAGCTTTGCAAGTAGAACTAAATCCTCAGCAGAATTGCTTGCCAAATGTTAACAGGACTAATGAACCAGGAATGCTCCACCACCCAGGAGGAGCCAGCACTGCTGCCTCCCACGTGGAGAGTGCAGCTGGGGGTTTCTGGAGACCCATTGCCTCTTCCTGCACCAAAGGAGGAAGGAGAAGGTCAGATCACACAAACGTAGCAGTGAGCAAGCAGTGCCATTCAGAAAGATGCTCTATACATGGAGCTGAGCCTGACTGGCAATGAGCTGGGGTAGCTCCAAAGTGCCACAGGAATGTGGAGCAAGAGGAGTTCTGCTGCTCCTAGACTTGGTCCTGTCGTGTCTCCTGTGATCACCAGTGCATCTGCAGCAGATGTTCCCTTTGGGGAGACCATGGGAAGCTGGCTTTGCACCGTGAGGTGCACCCTGGTGCCCTGCAGCAAACATGGGAGTGATCCGTGGGAGAGGCCAAGCTGGGCTCTGCTGTGCTGGAGAGGAAGGGGCATTGCTGCTGTAATAAGAAGGAATTGCAGTAATTCATGGTGGAATTAAGAAATGGGGAAGGAAATACCATTACCTGCACCCTCACTACAGTATTTTTGTGATCCCACAGATCCCATAAACGTGTCTGAGATGCTTGCAAAAGCTTTTCCTTTCCCTGGGAGGGCTGAATGGTTGCTGCTACCCCAGACAACTGTTCAGGCTGGCATCTAAGAAGGGCAAACCTCACATGCTCTGGCTGTTGTGCCATTATTCTGTAGCTGAACTTCTTATTCAGTCCAGACATACTTTGATTCACAAATGAGCAGGTAAAAGAGAACCTCAGCCTCTTTTAATGATGCCTTTTATTTTCTTGTTGAAGCCTGGATTCCCATGGAGTGTGTGGAAAGCAGCTAATGCTGATTCAATGAGACAGCATCAGAAAGGGAAATCTGTTCTCCCCATGTAGTGCCGTGGGCTCCTCTGCCTTGCTTTTTTTCTGTTGTTTATAATAATTGGGCAGAAGTGGTATAAAAGCGATGGCATTGGAATAGCAGGGTGCGCACAAATAATTTAGAGTCCTGGCTTTAGTTTGATCAAATGTAATTCAGCACTGTGTTAGGTTAACCTGCAGTGTTTTGTTGTGAAAGAGCCTTTTTCCTCTCTTCTGTGTGTGTGGCCAAGCAAATGGATGATGAAAACATGGAGCTGAGGTGCTGGACTGGGGTTTGAGCAGAGCTGGAGGGCAGCTCAGTGAGCTCTGCCCGGCTGGAGCCCAAGACAACCCTCATGTCCAAGGACAGGATGTGGATGGAGCTGTCACCTCCACCCTGCGAACCCCCATGGTTTGGGTGCTGGCTGACATCTGTGCAAGCTTCATTCTCATCCCGTACCTGTCATGCTGGAGCACAGGGCATCTCCTGGTGGCCTCAGTGAGTTGTAGCTCTGCTTTGCACAATCCACTTCAGAACTACCCAGCGTGGCTTGCAGAGGTGGGGCCTGTGGGCAGCAAGCAGGCTTTCAACATGCTCTGAGCATGCCTGTGCCCCTGAGCTTTGTTCTGTCTTCATATAAAACTGGTCGTTTTATAGTGGTCATCTGGGAAAATTTTAACTGACATATTCCAGTGGAGTTTTGCACTCAGTAATGATCTATGAAGAACAGTGACCTCTCTCAAATCCCACAGACGAGGAGCTGCATCCCCATGCGTGAGCAGCAGGTTGAAGGAGGTGATCCTGCCTCTCTACTCTGCTCTTATGAGCCCCCACTTGCAGCACTGTGTGCAGTTCTCATGTCCTCAGCATAAGAAGGACATGGAGCTGTTGGAGCAAGGGCAGAGGAGGCCACGAGGATGCTCAGGGGCTGCAGCACCTCCCGTATGGAGCCAGGCTGAGAACATTGGGGCTGCTCAGCCTGGAGAAGAGAAGCTGCATGGAGACGTCAGAGCAGTTTCCAGTGTCTGAAGGGGGCTACAAGGATGCTGGAAAGGGGGTCTTCATTGGGGACTGTAGTGATAGGACAAGGGGTGATGGGTTCAAACTGAAACAGGGGAAGTTCAGGTTGGATCTAAGGCAGAAGCTGTTCCCTGTGAGGGTGCTGAGGCGCTGGCACAGGGTGCCCAGAGAAGCTGTGGCTGCCCCATCCCTGGCAGTGCTCAAGGCCAGGTTGGACACAGGGGCTTGGAGCAAGCTGCTCCAGTGGAAGGCGTCCCTGCCTGTGGCAGGGGTTGGAGCTGGGTGAACTTTAAGGTCCTTTCCAGCCCAAACCAGTCTGGGGTTCTATGAAATGAAGAGAAAACTTGGTCTGATTACAGCTGTTGCAGAATATTTTAGTACAGACCAAGGTGAGCCCCTGTGTAGATTGTGCCCTGCATGGACACCACATAAGGGTGGAATTGGCCCCTTGTGTGAGGGCTTCTGCTTGGCTTCTGAGTGGGAATTGATTCATACAATGAAGAGAATTGTTGTGATAGTTCTCCAGTGGGTTTCAGATGCTGCTTGGGTGGTTCATGAGGACTGTGCTTTGTTCACCGTGGTGATGGGGATTGGGATTTCCCTGAAAGGGAACAGGGAGAGCAGAGACATGCAATGATCCAGGGTTTGAGGGAGCATTCCGGCTGCTCTGCTGGGGGAAGGCAGCAGAGCTGCGCTGGAGCTCCCCAGCTGCTGGAAATGGACTGCACGGGGAGCAGCCAGTTTGGAGTGGATTTGGAGGAGCAAATGTGGGTGGACCAGATCTGGATACTCACATTTGATTCCTTCGTAGCTGCGGGCCCAATAAACATTCAAAAAGCCATTAAAGCAGCCGTTAATTTCTTCCTCTCAATAAAATAGCGTGAACTTGACAAGCATGACCGATGCCCTCCGCTGCCATTGTCTCGCTGCCAGGCTGCATGGGGGAGAAAATGGACCAGAAAGGAAGAGGCTTTTTGCTAATCTGGGATTTATTGTAGGGTTTTGTCTATGAACCTTTTCCACAACCAGTGGGACTTCGTTGTTGTGCCTTTAGCTAAACAAATCCTGCTTTTCCCCTTGTTCCCACTGAACTATGGATGGCATTGATGGACAACACAAAACCCCATGGGTCATGAGGCCAATTGCAAGTATGTATTTGTGTGACCCCTGGGGTGCGCAGGAGCCAGCTTTGGGGTCAAGAGCCTACTCTGAGATAAATAAGCCACTGGTGCAGGTTTGTTGGCGGGGTGAGCAGCCAGGGATGGCTCATGGAGCTGTGGGTGCTCAGCACTGTGTAATCAAGGCTCTGGTTTGGGAGGTTTCAGCTTTTGGTGATCTCTAAAAGCTCTGAGCTGTCAGTGGGGGTCTCAAGTGAAAAGCCCACAAGTCCAAATCACACAGACAGAGCACAAACTTGTTTCTAGGTTAAGCTTATAAGTTAGTCCATTAGCATTAGCTGTTCTTGTCCTGTGGAGCAGAACACATTAGCAGGGCTTTACTCCAAGCACAGTTCCATCCAGCCCTGTGTGCAGTCAGCAGGTTGAGGCTGGTGGGTGCCTCCCTGTGTCCTGCTCTGATGGGTTTGGGCATAGAGAGGGGCTGGATGATGCCAAATGTGCAACCTCCAAACCCTGCAGGGATGGAGATTCTTTGTCATTAACTACTGATAGATCTGGGGACTGGGAGCTTGTTGCTGGCTGCGGTGGCTTGTTCCGCTCCCGGGAAACCTTTGCTGTAGCTCATCTGTCTGAGTTTTCCTGCCTTCCCTTACCCTTGGGGTGCTGCCTGGGCTGCAGGGCTGTGAAGTGCAGTGTTTTTTTTACAAGTCTGGCAGCAGGAGCAGGCAGAGCCGTACAGGACTCTCCAAATCCCCTTGCTGGGCACGCCATTGAGCTGCTGTCTTTCGGATGGCAACCCCTGAGCTGCCTGCTTGCATTGAGGTCCTGAAGGCTGCAGCTGGCTGCTCCCAAGATGACCAGCATGGGGCTTCTTGATCCTTTTTTATTCTGCCTGAAAAGGGGAAATTGAAGTGGTGTTGAGGCTAAGGAAGGTGCAGTCTCTGTTTGCAGACTTGTTGTGTACTGTCTCTGTAGGCTGGGCCTGTGGTAAGCTGGATGCACCTCCCATCTCCCACATCCAGGCATTTGGTTGCCAGAAGTAAAGCAATAGCAGTGGCAGCAAAATCCTTGACAAGATGCAAATTGTCTTGAATGTACTGAAGGGAAAAAGAGCTTTGTATGCATTAATGTAAGAAAAGCTGGAGGCTTTGGCTCGTGGAGCGGAAGGCACTCTGCTATAGATGTTTTCAGAAGCCTTTGTAGTCTGGAAGAGCTGTGTTTGGGTTTTGCATCTGTTGTTTTTAATAGCAAACACATTCTGGTCCCCGACTTCCCTGCAGTCCATTGCTTGTCTTTAATACAGGGTTTAGTAACAGGCAGCACTTGTGTTAGCCTGAGCTTAGTGCAGCAGTCGGGGTTCATTGGGCTGCATTGCTGGCTGGACAAGACCACGCGTCCTGTATGACACTTTCTTTGCCTGGGGCCCTTCCTTGGCTGGAAGGAGAGGATGGCCTGGAGCCAGGCTCTGTGCCAGAACCAGCATCTGAAAATTGGGTAGTTAAGTGCCTGCAGAGCGCCCTGCTGGTGGAGGGATGCTGGCAGGTTGCAGCAGCTCTGCTTTTGGCACGCTTGCCTTCGGGGTCACCTAACTAGCAGGAGGGGACGCTGCCTTCCCACAGTGTACCCTCTGACTGTGCTGTTTGTGCCTTTAATGAGAAACCTGGAGCCTTCCAGGCTGGTTAATTACAGAGCAAGATGTGAAGCATGACTAAAGCGACCCTGTCTCTAAAAGCCTGTTTCTGCAGGCGGGTTGGCTGCGCCAGCATCCTCTGGGGCAGGCAGCCATGGACACGGGCCACTGGCCAAGCACTGCCCTGCTTCAGGGCAATGTAGAGGGCACAGGTGGGGTTCAGAGATGCCCCTCGTGGTCGTGTGTATTTGGGCCTTTCCACAGAGGGAGCTGTGTTCAGCTCTGAGGAAGAATGGGGACTAAAGCCCCTCCAGGCTGTCCAGCAGCCAGTCTCTGCCGGCCTGGAGAGCAGGAGAGGCGGATTCACCATCCCTGGTTTCAGATGGCTGCAGCTGGGCTGATGGTTCAGGCTCTTTGGGTTGCCAGTGGGAGTAGAAGAGGGCTCCTCTGGGTGTGCATTTACCTTTGTGTAGATGAAGCTGCCCCAGGGCAGGTTTAGATGGAGCTGAGGAACAATTCCTGCCCCAGAGGGTGCTCAGGCATTGGAACAGGCTGCCCAGGGCAGGGCTGCAGGCACCGGCCCTGCAAGGGTTCACACAGCGTGGAGACGAGGCCTCAGTGCCATGGGTTAGGGGTGGCCTTGGCAGTGCTGGGAACGGTTGGACCGGATGGGATTAAAGGGCTTTTCCGAGCTGGTTGATTCCCTGACTCTGTGACGGGGAGGTGCTGGGGGGAAGGGGGGGTTCCGATGTTCCCCACTCCCCTGGCATGGAGGGAATCCAGAGCTTTGGCCTGGTGCAGCCCTGAGCTGCGCTCACCCTGCTCAGCCCCATAGCAGTGAGGGGCACGAGGTAAAATGCAGTTGTCGCAGTGAATAAAGTCTGGGACGCGTCTTCGGGAAGTCTCTGTGATCCTGACTGGCATTTCGGAGGCTGCGGCAGGAGCACGGAGCTTTCCTCTCCCCCGCCTCGGGCCTTTGCTGCTCCCATCCTCAGAGGACCTGGAGCGGGGCCAGGACCGCTCGAACCCCTCCACAGGCGCTTGGAGCTGGCAGCTTCTGACCTGGTTTGGCAGCGGCCTCTGGCAGTGCCGAAGGGGACCGGTTTGGCTGAAGTTCTGCAGCCGTGTCAAGGCCACCTCGCTCGGAGCAGCCCTTTGTAACCAGAGGCTCCATTTCATCTGGGCGGTGATCGCCTCCTTCGCTTTTCCTCCGTGAGCTGCTGGACGTGCCTGTGGTTCTCCCATCCATGGCACAGCCGAGAAACGGCTCTGGCCTGGATCAGGGGCAGACCTAAGACCCCTCAGGAGCCCAGTGCGAGCTGGTGATGAAGAGGTCAGGAAGGACGGGGCTGAAAGCAAGTGAGATCCCAGAGTCCTTAGGGTTGGAAGGGCCCTCTGGGGATCATCCAGTGCAACCCCTGCCAAGGCAAAGCCACCCAGAGCAGGGCTCACAGGAACGTGTCCACGGTGGGTTTGAACGTCTCCAGGGAGGGAGACTCCACACCCCCCCTGCAGCCTGTCCCAGTGCTCTGCCTCCCTCAGGGGGGAGAAGTTCTTCCTCCTGTTGAGGTAAAACCTCTTGTGCTTTAGTTCATGGGCAGGAGAGGCAGGGAAGGACCCCAGCTGGGTCCCCATGGCTGAGACCCCCCGCCTTGCTAAGGGGGCTTTTTGTGCCAAGCCGTTGCTGGTTGAGCAGAGGTGGCTCTGCAGGAGCAGAGAGCAGGGCACTGCCTAAACCTGAGGCCATCGCTGCGCCAGAGGAGCGCGGCTCAGAGGCAAGAGGCAGCGGAGGCCCAGGCAGAGCATCTCTGCCCCTTGGCTTTTGTCTGTGAAATGCAGACAGGTTCAAAGTCTGGTTTAAACAGCTCATCTGTGGGGTTGGCAAAGGTTAAAAGATCTCCAGTGTGTTTGTGTTTATCTGGTTTAGTGGCAGATTATTTTCTTTTTCATAGGAGATAAACCTGGATGGGTTTAAAGGCCGTTTCTCTAAGCGGAGGCTCATGCTCTGTAGGCTGTAATGATTTATTCGGAACTATGATCTGTCTATCCTTGTTAAGTACCCTGAGAATACGACTGGCACTGAGGGAATTTAATGTGACACATAAAAGTAAGGAGTGTTGAAGAAAGCTGAAGGCTTTACAGTATTTACCCAGCTTGGATCCTCGCTCCATAGCAAGCCATTTTCCTTGAATTTGAGTTGCCAGAAGTGGGAGAACACCTATTGCCTTGGGCCTGGCACTGTGTCAGCGTAAACCAGGCTTCCTGGAGAGTGCCAGCTTGGAACGTGGCTGTGCTGAAGTGGATTAGCACCAGAAAGGCTCAACGTTGGAAAATGAGCGTGATTAAAATTAAATAGGATCAGCAAGCTTGTTTAATTTTTATACAGGACAATTACACATCACCACTGTCACAGCTCATTTGCCTGCCACCCGTCCCTGCTGTACGGGCTGGGGCGTGAAGGGTTTGCTGTGAGCTGTGCCCTTGCTCACATCCTCCTCGAGCTCCTGCGCCTGCTGCCACCATCCCCTAACAGAGGCCTTAAGCACCAGAGCACCCAGATGGGGCAGGCGGGGGGAGCAGGGTGGGCTGAGGTGTTGGGAACGGCAGGTTTCAGGCACCCAAGGTGTGACACCAACCTGCTGCAGGGACTTCAGTAGCTCAGTCCCTTCCTGTGCTTCCCTTTGCCAGGCAGGGCAGTAATGCTTTGCTCACCAGGCTTACAGGAGAAGTCACATCAGTTGTTCTAGCCCCCTCCTGACCATTTGAAAGAGCCCTTTAAAAGCTCTCTCCCTTCAGGAGATGAATTCCTTGCACGTATTCTGCCTCCCAGGGACCTTCATGCAGAAACACTTCTGCAAGGTAAGGTGCGTGCAGGGAGTTAAGCTGCCTTTAATCCTTTCCCTCTTCCCCTGAGCTGAGCACACAATCTCCTGCTGTTACAGGAACCCACATTTAAATGTCGCTCTGTAGCTTACAATCTGTGAGCAAGAAAGGGGAGGGATGTTTTAATTTGCTGTGGTGGGATGCTGCTGCCAGCAAGTTGGAGTGATCACTGTTTCTGACAGCAGCAGCCTCCTTATGTTGCATTGCTCTCAATGCAGTGGAGCCTGGTGCTGCTCTTGCACCAAACGGGCACCCTCAGAGCCTAAACCAACAAAATGCCCTTTAAAATTAGGTTTTAATGTATTTGTAATTTGCCAGGTGCATAGAACAGCTCGTGTGACATGGTTACATCCTTGCAGAGGGCTCTGTGGGCAGCACTGCCCCTGGGCTGAGAGCCAGGGGGTTCACATGGCCTTGCCTGCAGGATGTGGGGTGCAAGACAGGCAGCGTGGCCCCGTGCCCCTGCAGGGGGTTGCACTGGATGATCTCCAGGGGTCCCTTCCAACCTGAACGATTGTGGGGTTCCGTGAGCCAGGCACTGCTTGGCTGCAGGCCTGGCTCTGTGAAATGCACCCAGTGACTCTCTTCAAGCCATCCCCAAAGAACTGCCCCGGGTGCTTGTCCGGGGGCATCTGAGAGGGAAGGGGCAGAGGGAAGGGCTGTTCCTCCTCCTCTGCCACTTCCTGGTGGGTCCCACTGCTTTCAGGTTTGGCTGTGGTATTTCAAGCAGGCAGTGTGTGTGGTATGTAGTGTGTTTAATGCAGGTAGTGTGTGTGTTTAAAGCAGGTAGTGTGTGGTATGTAGTGTGTGTATTTAATGCAGGTAGTGTGGGGTATGTAGTGTGTGTATTTAATGCAGGTAGTGCGTGGTATGTAGTGTGTGTATTTAATGCAGGTAGTGTGGGGTATGTAGTGTGTGTATTTAATGCAGGTAGTGTGGGGTATGTAGTGTGTGTATTTAATGCAGGTAGTGTGGGGTATGTAGTGTGTGTATTTAATGCAGGTAGTGTGGGGTATGTAGTGTGTGTATTTAAAGCAGATAGTACATAGCTGAAATACTACAGAAAACACTGAAAGGGCGGAACACAGAACATTTGCTGCCCTTTACAGAGGACCCTTGGCAATCTTCCCCTCTCCTTTCCCTCCTGAAGCCGCGGCCGGTCTGTTCCGCAGCCTGCATCCCCCTGCAGCAGCAGATTGCCCCATGGCCAGTTTTAATTAGGTTTCTCTTATAAAACCAGAATGTGGAACAGCGAAGCTCTGTCAGCTCAGACCTTCAGCTGGGGCTCTCCTGAGAGCAGAGGGAGGCAGGGCTGGGGAGAGGGCTCTGGGCTCAAGCTGAAACCTCTGTCAAGCAGCTCTTGCAGCTATGGGGAGACATGCCCGCGCTTCCCACTGAGCTCTCCCCAGGTACGAGGGGTGGGGAAGCAGGTTGTGATGGAAGATCTTAAGGGAGGTAAATCAATGTGCTCTGCATGCATCTGCTGCTGCTGTGCAGGAGAAAAGGGGGCAAAAAATGGGCTTAAACAGAGCAGTGTGCGGTGACTCGCTGCCAGAGTGGGGCTAGCTGCTCCCTGCCCAGGGAATGGAGGATAAATCCGACCTTTGCCAGGCTGCTGGATCTCATGGAAGAAAATCAGGTTTCTCTGTGGCTGTGGACAGAGCCTGGGCAGAGCCAAGTGCCCTTCTCAGGCACCAGGCGTGGAGGGAAGCTGGGGTTTACTTGGGGCTTGCTATGCAGCGATTAAAGCATCAAACAGGGAGGTGGCTGTGAGCGATGGCTGAAATCTGATGGCTGGAGGAGGATGCGCTGAGCAGGCTGCAGGAGGGAGGGAGGGGATGGCAGTGCTCTGCCCCATGGATGCTGTCTGCGCTGCTGCCCCTCTCATGTCAGCCCTCAGTTCATGGGGCAGAGCTGCCATCCTTGGGACCCTCCTCCTCCTGCTCTGGGGCCATAGTGGTAGGTGAGGTCAGGAGGCTGCTGTGACGCACGACCTCTGCTCCCACACCTGATGTGGCTCCTGTTGTCCTCCCTTCCCATGTCACTCCTTCCTGTCCTTGCAGGGCTGCAATGTCATGGAAGACCAGGACCTTCGGGACATTGGGATCGGTGACCCACAGCACCGTCGGAAGCTGCTCCAGGCTGCTCGCTCCCTCCCGAAGGTCAGTGCTGGCACCATCACATAAAGCAGGGAGGGGGCATTGCCCAGTGGGGTGGAAGCAGAGGAAACAAAAGCCAGTCCCTGTAACTCCAAGGATGACAGGAGTTGTGGGAAGGGTTTTGGGAATAACAATGAGGAGGAAGAGTATATTCATCTGCCAAGCTATGTGGATGGGATGACTGCTGGGGAGAGGGTGGCTGTCCCTTCTGCCAATCTTGATCCCAAGTGCATTCCCTATTCATAGGGTGACTGTTTTACTTTAAAGCTTCTAGTGAGGATGATGATGGCCTTTAAACTGATTTTAATTGGTGCTGTATGGCTTGGAATCCCTGGGGCTTTTAACCCCTGTCTTCTGATTTTACAGTTGAAACCCCTGGGCTGTGATGGGAACAGCCAGCCTTCGGTTCCTGCATGGCTCGACTCCCTGGGGCTGCAGGATTACATCCAGTCCTTCCTCTCGAGTGGCTACAGCTCTATTGACACTGTGAAAAACCTCTGGGAGCTTGAAATAGTAAACGTGAGTGTTACCCTTCTGCCATGCAGTGAGGTCCTACCCATGTTCTCTCTGGAGCTCTGACTTGCAGTGAGTCACAGAATCCCAGAATCATTAAGGTTGGAAGGGACCTCTGGAGATTATCTGGTCCAGCTCCCTGCTCTTCTTCAGACTAACCAGGCCCAGCTCCCACAATCTCTCATGAACGAGATGCTCCAAACCCCTGATCATCCTGGTGCCCTCCACTGGACCCTCTCTGGTAGCTCCTTGTCTGTCTTGTACTGAGGAGCCCAGAACTGGACACAGTGCTCCAGATGTGGCCTCACCAGGGTCAAGCAGAGGCAGAGGATCCCCTTCCTCAACCTGCTGCCACACTCCTGATGCACCTCAGGATACTCTTGTCCCTCCTGGCTCAAGGGCACGCTGCAGCTCATGGTCAACTTGTCATCCACCAACACACCCAGGTCCTCCTCAGCTGAGCTGCTCTTTAGTAGGTCAGCCCCAGCCTGTGCTGGTACTTGGAGTCCTTCCTCCCCAGGCACAGAACCCTGCACTGGCCCTGGTTGAACCTCATTAGGTTTCTCTTCACCCAATTCTCCAGCCTATTGAGGTCCCTCTGAATGGCAGCGCAGCCTTCAGACGTGTTGAACAGGAACAGCACAGCTCCAGGAGGGGAAGTTTTGCTTTGTACTCAGAGCAGGAAAACCCTCAGTGACCGTGGCTGTCCCTGCAGGTGCTGAAGGTGAACCTGCTGGGCCATCGGAAGCGGATCATCGCCTCCCTGGCAGACAGACCATACGAGGAGCCACCAGCAAAGCCACCGCGCTTCTCGCAGCTGAGAGTGAGTCAGTGTTTGTGTCCCTGCCCAGGTCTGTGCAGAACGTGCTCAGCACCGGCTGGGTGCTTCCTCTGCCCTTCACTTCCATACCTTTCCTTCACAGAGCTAAACCTGAGTCTGTCAGGAATGATTGTTCCCTCTCTAATCAGCAGCTCTCACCCCTGGGGGACTCAGTGATGTGTTGAGGATGTTTACTGAGAGCTCAGGTCCTGGCTGGGTACCGAGGCTCAGAGCTCAGCCATGTTCAGCTTTCCTCTGCTGCTTTCATGCACAGGAAATTCTGCTTAGCAAAATCAATAAAAAGGGGGGGGGGGGGGAACCCACTACAATGTCAATATTGAAGTTAAAACCCTTTGAAGGTAAGGATTGAGAGTAATAAGCATAGAGAGTGATCTTTGAAAACTACACTGCTTTGGAAAAGAAGGAAAGGATAAAATCTAAAGAGCTTGTTTCTCATTAAAAGTAATCAGTCTGACCTGGCAGCTTGGGTTCCTCCTGGTTCTCAGATACTGGGTGGTTTGGAAGGAAGTTCTTGAAGCATTGAGGCAACTGCACATCTGGCTGTGCAGAGGAGGGGGCGTTTGCTGTTAACAGTTCCCATGGATGCACCTTGGCTGCTGCTGCCCAGAACTCCCACTCCATGGGCAAGCAGGACTTGGGGAATAACAGCCTGGCTGGCTCTGGCTTGGCCGGAGCACCTGGAGCACTTGGGCAGAGCTAAAACAGATAACAGCTTTGATTTTGTCCTGTCCGGTTCCTGCCCACAACAGCAAATGTCGCTGTTTGTTTGTTCAGTTGTGCTCTGGCGGAAGTGGTGGAGGAGTTTACCCACACTTGGCTGTATTCTGTGTGGGTCACACTCCATCTTCCCTGTGTAAAACAAAGCTCAAGTGTGTGAACACAGCAGTGCTGGAAGAAATCGTGATGGGAGCAGTTGTATCTGTTCAGCTTTTCACCTTCATCAGCTCCAGCAACCCAGGCAGCAAATCCCCACACAGACGTGACCCTGCTATTGAAATCATAGAATCAGAGTGGTTTGGGTTGGAAGGGACCTTAAGCTCATCCAGTCCCAGCCCCCTGCCATGGGCAGGGACACCTTCCACTAGAGCATGTCACCCAAGGCCCTGTCCAACCTGGCTTTCAGAAATGAGAGGTGGGAGGTGATGTTCAGCCCTTGCAGGTCAGGTTATGGCTGCCTCCCCATGGGAAACATTAGGCAGCTCCTTCGGTCAGGTGTCTCTATGCAAGGTGGGTGCCTGCACTGAACAAAGAACTGAACAGAGCTGGCTTTCTTCCCCTTTTTTCCTGGCCAGATGTAAGGCAGCCTTCCCACAGGGAGGAATGTGGCATGGCTCAGCTGGGATGGGATACAGCTGGGACCTGTTCTCATTGTGCTGGCTGGGAGTCTGAGATCTCTCTCCCTGGGCTGGTTGGGCTTCTCTCAAGCTCTTGCTGCACTCGATGTGATTTGTGGATGATGGTTTTTTTGCTGCAGGAGTGGCAGCCTTTGGATGTCAGGCCCTTGGTTATGGGGGTTGGCTGCCTCATTCACTGTTCTTCCTGGAAAATGGCATTTGAGAGGGGAGTTTGGCAAACCCCACTGAGTTTGCCATTCACCTGCGGCCTCAGGAGCAGGGCACTGTGCCATGGAGTGGGGAGCACAGCATCCTGCTTCCTCCCAGTGCTTGCAAATTAGCTTCCTGGAGCAGGAATTGGAGGTTCCCCATCCCAAACATCTGGTCCTTGCCCTGCTGCACAGCTCTTCCCTCTTGCTTTGGATTCCCAGAGCTTTTCAATGAGCTGAGGTGAGCTGAGCTGCTGTGCCCTGCCTTTTGACACGGGATTTTATAGGAACTGAGGTTCTGGTGTAAAAAAGAGGGGATTTACCCTGATACCGCACTGGGAACGGGCGCTCAGGAGCCACGTGCAAGCCCTGCACCTTCACCCCGCTGCCCTGTTCCAACTACAGAACCGCTGCTGGGCAGCAGGCAGCTGAGGATCCTCTCCTGCAGGCACAGGGGGGCGTTGTCTGGGGGGGAGAGGGGTGCAGCCTCCACTGATTGCTATGCGCTGCAAGGAGGCTGTGGGAGAGAATGGGCCATTTACAGCATTTCCTGGTGCTCCAGCTGGTGGGATCCGGAGCCTGGCTCTGGCGCGGGGAGCGGAAGGACGTCAATGGCAAATTAAGCCGGTCTGTTGAATAGGATTAATGTGTGTTGCAGCTGTGAGCTTCCCACTTTGTCTGCTGGGCTGGTTGGCACGTCCAGGCGGCGGATCTTGCCTGCAGTAAGAGCCAGGCTGTCGGGCATCTGGGTTGGGCTCTTGCAGGGCTCCCAGGGCTTTTCTCCTGGGGTGGCTCAGCAGCAGCAGCAGCTTCAAGTGCCTTGCTTAGTGCTTTAGTGGAGCCTGCCCCTCTGTAACCACCCTGTTCAAGGCTCAGTGTCTCTCCTGGGATGTGCTCGCAGAAGTGGCTGCAGAGCCATCCTGGAGCAAATCCAGGGCTATCATGTGGCAAATAAACGGTGGGATGGGAGGACAGGGAGGCAGGAGCCTGCAGAGCAGGAAGTGACCCCCTTAACGCTGCTCACTGCGCCCTGGCACTGTTGAGGGGATGAGGAGAGTCTCAGTTGCGCACGGGCTGACTGGGGTTTGTGGTGTCCGCCTGTTTCAGTGCCAGGACCTGATGTCCCAGACTTCGTCCCCCCTGAGCCAGAACGACTCCTGCACGGGCAGATCTGCTGATCTGCTGCTGCCCTCCGGGGACACGGGCAAGAGGCAGCACGACCGAGGCACCGAGGCTGCTCCCTACTCCAGAGCTGAGCGCTACAAAGCACAGGTCAGTGGGTGCTTCTGTGTGTCCTCGGGGCCCCTCTGTGCAGCTCAGTGCAGGATCACCCCTCTCTGGAGCCAGTGAGGAGTCAGGATGATACACAGGGGTGAGGGAGGGGGTCAGGCACAGAGTCCATCAGGCACCAGAGCCAGCACTGTCACTGGCAGCATCCTGCCTCCTCCCAGCCCTTCGGGAGTGGGACTTGGCCATGGCCATTTTGAACCTCAGTTGCATCCAGCCCAAGAACGCTCCCAAGATGTGTTTCAACCTAAGCTGGACCTGTTGTGGCTTCACATCATGTTTCTTGCCCTGCAGGAGGACCGTCGGGAGGCAAAGCTGACCCTGCGCCCCCCCAGTCTGGCTGCCCCCTACGCCCCAGTCCAGAACTGGCAGCACCAGCCAGAGAAGCTCATCTTCGAGTCCTGCGGGTATGAGGCCAATGTAAGTGTCTTTTGACTCATGGGGTGTTGAGGATGAGGAAGCTCCAGGGTCAGGTCATTGTGCTTCCTCCCCTCCCTGAGTGACCTGTCCCCATCCATCATCTTGTGAGACCCCACTTGCAGCCCTGTGTGCCGTTCTGGTGTCCCCAGCATAAGAAGGACATGGAGCTGTTGGAGCAAGGCCAGAGGAGGCCACGAGGATGCTCAGGGGCTGGAGCAGCTCCTGTATGGAGCCAGGCTGAGAACATTGGGGATGCTTAGCCTGGAGAAGAGAAGCTGCGTGGAGACCTCAGAGCAGCTTCCAGGGTCTGAAGGGGGCTACAAGGATGCTGGAGAGGGGCTCTTCATCAGGGACTGTAGTGACAGGACAAGGGGTGATGGGTTCAAACGGGAACAGGGGAAGTTCAGGTTGGATCTAAGGCAGAAGCTACTCCCTGTGAGGGTGCTGAGGCGCTGGCCCAGGGTGCCCAGAGAAGCTGTGGCTGCCCCATCCCTGGCAGTGCTCAAGGCCAGGTTGGACACAGGGGCTTGGAGCAAGCTGCTCCAGTGGAAGGGGTCCCTGCCTGTGGCAGGGGTTGGAGCTGGAGGAGCTTCAACCCAAACCAGGCTGGGATTCTATGATCCATGGCTGCTGGCTGCTCGTGGGCCATGACATTCCCTTGGCTGTTGCAGGGTTTCCTGCCTGAAGCCTTTAACATCTCTCTCTCTTCCAAACAGTACCTGGGCTCCATGTTGATCAAAGACCTCCGAGGGACAGAGTCTACGCAGGACGCCTGTGCCAAGATGAGGGTATGGAAGCCATGGGTACCGGGGGGCTTTGCTCACAGCTTGTGGTGGGTGATGTGGAGATCTCAGGGAGTTGTGGCTCCCCCGATGGGGAGCTCTCAGTGAAGTTGTGGCTCCCCAAACCCTGCAGAGCAGGGGCCCAGAGCACCTATAACAGGCTATGCTGTTGTTGCTGCTGAACTCCCCCCAGCACTTCCCCATAGCTGGAAGGCCTGTGCAGTGGGAGAATTGGTGTTTTCCCTGGGAAAAGGGGTGCTGGGTGCATTTCAGGCTTTCCTCCTCCTGGTCCAGGACCCCCAAAGCCTACCTTTGTGGGGCCTGGGGTTTATGGGATGGACTGGGGCCCTGGCAAAGGAAGGAGAATTTATTCACTACTGATCACTTCAATGTTCTTGTTTCTGAAGAAATCCACAGAGCATATGAAGAAGATCCCGACCATTATACTGTCCATCACGTACAAAGGGGTGAAATTCATTGATGCCTCAAACAAGGTGAGCTTCAGGTGCCTTGAAGCTGGTGTCTGGAAGGACAAGACCTGCAGCCCCGGGGGATGCAGGTCACATTTCTCGGCTCAAGGAGCTGCCTGGGCTATGGGAGAGCACCAAGGTGGTGGTGTTACCTGAACACCAAAGGCTTGGCAGACTGGCTGTTTGTGGACCGTGTTTCCATTCATTCCTGCCATGGGAGGGAGCTAGAACTGATCTGGCTGGGAGACTCCCCCTCTGCCAGTACCTGCTTTGCTCCCTGCCCCTAGTACACACGTGCCACAGCCACCGGGTGGTTTGCTGGGTATATTTGCCATCCCCAGAAGGGTGAGAGGTGCTTATGGTTGACCCTGACAGAATGTCATTGCTGAGCACGAGATCCGGAACATCTCCTGCGCTGCTCAGGACCCTGAGGATCTCTGCACTTTCGCCTACATCACCAAGGACCTGCAGACCAGCCACCACTACTGCCACGTCTTCAGCACCGTGGATGTGGTGAGTGGGTTACTGCATCTCCCAGCGTGCTGCAGTCCTTTGCAGCCCCCTTGTTTCAGCACTCAGCTTTGTTGGCGAGTCACAGACCAGGATCTGGGGTTCTTTGACCTAAAATAAGCCTTTCAAAGTCCTGGCTCAAAATGCTTTTACTTTGGAGCTCCATTGACAAATAGAACATTTGTGTGGGTTCATACTGCAGTCTCCAGTATAAAGAGAGTTTTCCCCTCCTGGGGAATATACAAAGCCCTAATACACTCTCAGCTATGCTGGGTGTAGCAGGCTGATTTAACAGCCTTTTCATTCACTGAATGAGGGGGAGCAGAACTTGCTTTTATTCTCGGGCAGAATCAGCTGTACCAGATGATTTGGCTTTTTTCCCTTTACAATGCAAACTGCTGCTAAACTGCTCTGTGTTTTGTGTGTTCTCTCCAAAGAACCTGACGTACGAGATCATCCTCACGTTGGGGCAGGCGTTCGAGGTGGCTTATCAGCTGGCCCTCCAAGCCCAGAGAGCAAAGCCCCTGGGTGCTGGGGCAGGAGAAGCCATTGAAACAAAATCTTCCAAACCGGTGCCTAAACCACGAGCTGGCATGAGGAAATCTGCAGTGAGTGCCCGCGGGCTGGGGGGACCTGGGATTTCCCTTGGGCTTAAACACATACTTAAACCTTCCCCTTGGTGGTGAGGGGAGCCCAGGCACAGACAAGGTGCCTGTAGCTGCAGACAGGGTGCCTTTAGGTGCAGATAGGACACCCATAGCTGTAGGCACCACTGATGTTGCAGTGTCTGTGGCTCTGGTAGCAGTCCTGCTGCAGTGTTAGGGCTTCCCCTGGTAGGATGAGGGCAAGCCAAGGTGGGAATAGCCTGGGTGGGATGGGGTCTAAGTACCCTGCTGGGTCCAGCACAGCTTCCATTGTGCAAACCCAGCAGGGCCACAGTACATAGTAGATAACCTGCAGTTTGCAGTGTGGGAGCGCTCCCGTAGCCAAAACCATCCAAGACTGGAGCTGCTGAGGAGCAGGGACTGCTGCATAAGCCTTTGCCTTCCTTTAATGTCTCCTTTTGTCTGTGTTGTGCTTGCTCCCCCCGCTCAGGTGCCGCTCCCTCCCGACACCCGCTGTTGTTACTGTCACACGTGTACAACACACCGCCCCTCCTACCTGCCGCTGCAGTCTGTTAGTCCCGGAGCCAAGGTCTTTACCCTTCTTCCTGCCACCTTCCATTGTGATCCAACCTGGGCCACCCCAGCTGCCACCAGCCCGCCCGCCTCCCCGCTTCCCCGGCCTCTTGCTGTGCTCCCGTGTCCTGCCTCGCTGCTGTCTTCCCTCCCTGCTTGTTCCAGGGCCGTGCCATGGGCTCAGATGAACCCCGGGGATAAAGCTCTCATGTCCTCATATCCTCCCCTGCTGATGGAGAGTGGCAGCTCTCAACTAACTGTGTTGCTCTTTCTGGTGTTGTTAACCTTCCTGTAGGATCCTGATTAAGGAGGACAAGATGAAAGAGCCATGCTTGGTCAGGAGAGTAAATCACTTGGGAGTTCACCTGCCAGAGCTGTGTCCCCTCTCCCTCTGCCTCTTTTATTTTGCTTCTTATAGTGCCATCTTTATAGCACTCTGTATTTTTCATGTTTGTAAAAGGAAGTGAAGCTGTCACTAATGGTCACAGGAGCTTGCAGGCCTAACACAGGAGGTCCGCTCAAGGTGCTGGGTTGAGACTGATGTGGCTAGACATGTTTTAGCTCACATTTAGGACTCAGTGTGTGTGGGGAGCTGCTTCCCTGCACACGTGTGTGGTTTTGGGATGGGCGTTAGGCAGGGCAGCAGCCTGTCCATGCTTTGAATCCCAGATTCACGGGTGACCTAACATGTCCTCTCTCTCCTTATTTTCTAGCTGGATCCCCCTGAAGTGGACCAAGACTCCCAGTCTCATGCCAGTGTCTCCTGGGTCGTGGACCCCAAACAGGACTCCAAGCGGACCCTCAGCACTAAGTATGAGACCACTATCTTCTAAAGCAAACACACCCCAGTCTAACCGTGCCTTTGCGATCTGATCTGTCCGCTCTAAACCCCCTCTCCCTCCAGCTGCTCGCACTGAGCCCCGCGTAGGCACTACGTCAATGGCAGCAGCACTTAGGAGACTGTAGACTTAAAACCGGCTTTTGTACCTGATCACTGCTGAACACTGTGAATTCTCCTTACTCGGAAACAAGGGTAACACGCTGATAGGTATCCGTGAGGCGGGAGGTACAGGGGGTGCAGGCTGGGGAACCAGAGCTCTGGAGCCAGGAAGCCTCCGGCCGTTGTCACGTCTTTCCCCTCGCTCTGGCACTGTGAATCCCTGGGGCAATGTGACACCCCCCAGGCCTTTTCTATTTCACCTTCTTCTCCTTGGACTGATGGAGACCTCTTGTCTCTGCAGTGCACTCCCACCTCCTACACCCTCTCCTTCCCGACTGAGCCACGGCTGCATACTGTTCAGTGAACTCACCCCTCTTCTTACCTGCCGTTTGAATCGACACTAACCACTGTGATGCTGTCTGCAGATGACACACGTTCACTAGATTGCCTCACGGGGACCCTTGCCCACAGTCTCTCCCCATGAAGCCTGAAGCAGAAAACCTGCTCTGATGGGAGCATTGGTTTGGGCCGGGTGTGATCGTTCCCACTGTGAGCTCTGTCCCCCTCCGAAGCGAGCTGGGGTTCTGGTTTCATGCATTTCATCCCTTGTAAGATTCTTTTCCCCCCATAGTCCTGTTCACACCCACCAAACTTCAGAGCTATGGGCATAGTTCTCACTTTGCAGATTATAAAGAGGTTAAGCTTTTAAAGGCACATGTTGTTAGCCCGTGCTGGGAAGGAAAGGTGTTGGAGGGGCTGGACACTGCGCTGTTGGAGGGCTGCTCAAGCAGATGGAGCTCTGCTGTGTTGAGCAGACTTACTTTTTTGCCAAAGGGAGAAATGGAATTGAAATCAGTCTGCTGCTGATTCCAAAGCTTGTTTTCAGCCTACAAACCATTGCACAGTGAGGGCTATAGGGATCTTGAAACATCTGTCACCTTCCATCCTTGACAGCAAGGATTTCACTTGGAAGTGGCCCTTGCATCAGTGGCCACCTCTGCTTTTTCTGGCTGCTTCTCAAGTGCATGTCTTTCCTCCGGGAAAATGTCCCTATTTCTGTGTAGAAATGCTACTTTCTCAGTAGAAGCAGCTTTTAATTCCAGAATATGACTGGGAATCGTTTCCATAGGATGGCAGAGCAACTGTCACAGGCCAGAGCAGTCTGGGAATGCTGTTACGGTGGTGAAAGCCCCTATGAGCCATCATGGCCTGCCCTTGGCTCCTTCACTTGCGTTTGCAAAGCTCACTGAGCTCAAACTGAGGAGGAGGAGGAGGATTTGATGACTGTACAGTGCCGGGAGGCAGAATTCCTGACCCCCTGCTACTGCTCTCGGAGTTGCTGAGTCCAAGCAATGTCACCTGTCAGTTTCCCCATGTAGGAGATGGGGATGTACTTCCCTCTAAGGGTGGAAGGCTCCTTCTGTTTGCAGAGCAGTTTGGAGACCCTCTAGTGAAAGGCTCTGTGACTTCCACAACATGGCAGTAAACCTCCAGCGCTCTCCTCAGAGCTGAAGTCCAAAACTCCAGACTCAGAGCAGAGCTGGTTCCTGGACCCCAACCAGCTCCTCGCAGGAGAGGGCTGAGCAGATGGAGCTGTGGCTGTTTGGTAGTTGGGCTGCACAGAACTCGCTGACGTGCGCCTTGGTGTGAGTGAACTCACCGTGGGTTTCACACCTTGGCAAAACCCCCTCCCAGCCCAGTTTTGGAGAGGTGGTGGTGATGGTGGGTTTGTATTTGAGAGCTGTGAAGAAAGGTGGACAGCAGCTCCCTGCTCACCTCTGTGTGACGTCTCTGGTGGGCAGCTTAGATAGAAATGGGGAGGAGAGCACACTTGGATCCCCAGTAAAGCTCCGTGTCCAAATAACAGAATTTACCCCAAATCTTCCTTGGTCATCACCAGTTGGCATCAGTGGAGAGGTCACAACAGCAGCCCTGGGTTATTGCACCTGGGACTGAGGGGCTAGAAGCAGCTTGTCTGAGTTTAGAGCTGCTGCCTCAAAGCTTCTCTTTCCCCATACTTGTGGTGAAATCTGATGTTTCAAAATCTTGATTCAGCTCTTTCTCAGGAGTGAATTTGACCTCCCAAGTCATTTGTGGCTGAATGGCAGTGAGCAGCAAACTGACTTCGAAATGAGGGTTAGGCTGGTAAGAACCCAAGTGAGAGGAATGAAAAGATTGTCTTAGAGAAAAAGGAAGTCTCAGCCTAGTGCATGTATTTCACATGCCGAGGAGCCTCTTACCGCAGAGCAAGTGCTCCTCTGCTTAAAGACCCCTGAAGCGGAGGTTGAACTGCAGTTGCCTGAAGTGCTGCAGGACCATCCTGCCAACCGCACTGTGGTGGACAGCAGAATATTGCTGCGTCTGAGGTGCTCTGAGAGGCTGGGGTTGGGTTTGATCAGCATCTTTCCAAGCTGTAAGGGAGCCCTGAGGGTTTCTGTGTCCTTCAAAGAGAAACACGTTTGGTGTGGTAGTGCAGTTTCTACATGTAAGCATTTACCATGCCATAGCCCACCCAACCGCCTGACTCTAGAGCTCAGACCGCTCTTGCATCAACCCTGCTCTCAGCAGGTTTCTCAGCACCTCCCACACTGGGTCACCACAGCATGTGCCTTTCTAAGGGTGACCATCCAAACCCAGCTGGGATCACAGGCAGCTCTGCCTGAACTAGAGCCCCTGCTGTGTGTCCATAACCCTCACGGTTGTGTCACGTCCTGGCCATGAGCCTCATCTTTCCCAGCACTTGTGGTTTATGACTCAGAAATCATTCATTCCATTATCTTCCTTTCTGTTTGCCTCTGCAAAGCTGAGCTCCGGGCAGCTGTCTCCTACCACGGACATGTAGTAACGGGGCAGAGACCTAAGAAGCAGTGGCCTGCTGACACGAAGATCATCTCCATCTGGTGTCTGCCTTGGAGTTGGGTGCATGGCTGCTCAGTAAGGGCTCCCAAAGCAAAGGGGGGTAAAGGGATCCCAGGCACCAGCTGAGGAAAGCAGCTCTCTCCATGTCTAGCAAAGGAAAGTTGAGACTTCTGAGAGTGATGTCACCTTTTCTAGCTTGACACAAATGTTTTTCAACCTGTTTCTTTAATAATGTGCAAAAATGATGCAGAGCAAATCCAGTTCACAGTTTAAATGTAGCACTGCAGGTATTTTGGTGAGGAAAAAAAAATAGATATCCTTATTTACTGAGAATCCACGCAGCCCTGAGTACAGCAGGGAGTCTTAGTGGTGGGAGTGGTGTGCACATCTCTAACGGTACTTACATTTGCTTCAGTTCTGGGTGAACAGTAGAGAATGCCAAATTTCTGGAAATCACTTCCTCCAGTGTGAGAAGCCTGGCAGGGGAAGTGCAAATGGAAACAACTTAAGGAGTCTGCAAAGGATCTTTCACCCCAGAGTGGTTGTGGCCAAGTCTGACGATGGTACAGAGCTCGCTTCCCCTACACAGAACTCTTGCATTGCAATACTTGATGTTTCTATGGCAAGGACACAATTTCTTCCCATTTTTCCGCACTGAACCCCTGGAGATGAGTCCCTTCTCCAGTCTCGTGTGCACCTGAGTTGGTTTTAAATGCAGTTATGCCCTGAAGGGTTGAGGGTTTGGGGTTTTTTAAAGTCTATTCAATTGTGATTTAGCACTTTTTTGATACTAGCTTGTTACTTAATTAGTGCAACCGATTCAGAAGGTGAACAAATAAGGAGTTAAATTTTGGGCATTACACTGAAACAGTCCATACCCCAGGAGAAATCAGACCAACCTGAGAATGGCTCAGCCCCCATCTCAGTCGAGGATCTCCAAAACCGCCATCTCAAAGGTGCCATTACTTTTCTTCCAAATTGGCAGGGTATCTAACAGCAGTTTGGGCTGTGACTGATGTGTCTTCACGCAGTACTGACTGTTCCCTCAAGGGAGAGGTGTGAAAATGTGATTTTCATTCTTCAGACACACAAATGTAGCACAGCACGAGTGTAACCTCGACAGGCATTATGATGGTTGGGGATGTGGTACCTGCTGCTTTACTGTGATGGTATGCCCAGATAATTTCTGTTTAACTCCAGTTGCTGCTGTATGTCAGGATTTCATTTAGTCTCTCTAGCCAGTGAGGCAGAGAGATGATCCGTAATCCCAAGGGCATAGACCTGTAAATGATAAGGAGGGGGAAGTGGAGATTATTTTTTAAGTTGATGAATTTAGGAAACCTAACATTCCTTGTTCTGCATATGTTGCATTCATACTGGTGTTAAGTGTAAATATTTGGTGTGTTGGCAACAAGTCTTTTTGGAGAGATTGCAAATTGAACCTCTGCTTGGGAGGAGGGACACCTTTCTTTTTACTTGCATGAGCTTTTTGAAGGTTGGCTTGGAGGTGATGTGGTGATGAAGACTCCAATCTTCAGGGGACTGTGCTTAGTGACCCTGGTGGTCCTTTCCAGTCCTGTGTGTGATCCTGTGGTTGTCTTTAGTGATCCAACAGTTCTTTAGCCAGATACTCTCTTTCTCACTCCATAGGCAAAGCAGTTGTTTTGGCAGTGCATATTCCCCTTCTATTTCAATGGGTTTTCTCAAGGTACTTGCATGCTGGAGACAGATCCTGGACCATGCCAGTCCCTGACTCTCAGTCATGTTATCCCACCCATTGCACAGTATTCTGCCTCTTCCTCCCTCCAGGGTTTTATGGTATCTGGGAGGAAAGTGCCCTAAATTTCTGGTGCTGAATATGACTTTTGACTCAAAATGCATCTGCTGTATTCTCTGCCTGGAAAAGGTGGGGCTGCCCTGGGCCTCAGTCCCCTTTTTTAAGGACAGATTGTGGTTTACAGAGTTTGGATTGTGCATGGCATGAGTCCAGGCTGAGAACTCAAGATAAGTGACTGAGATGCAGAGTTGTCCTTTTTTATATAGGAGGGGATGAACTTTTTTGGTTTGTTTGGTTTTGGGTTTTTTTTCCCCAAATTGAAGCTGCTTTATCCTTTTTAATTTTGTATTTACAAGGAAGAACAAAAAGTTGTTCAGCTGCCATTGAACTTGCTTTGGGATTGTTCTTTTATGAAGAAATTATGCAACTTTGGTGGGGTGTGTGCCTGTCCCGTCACAGGGAGAAGATGCAGCAGCTTCCAGGCTGTACCTCTAGTGACAAGTCTGCGCCTTCACAAGGCTGCTGAGACGCAGACCAGATGCCAAATAGTCCCTCTGAACCCACCCCGTTCTATGGGCAGCTGAAGTGGAGGCAATTGCTCTAATGCTCCTTCCACTGCACTTCAGCAGTTTCTAGCAGCACAGTTTCCCTAGCTTCCTTCTGCTGACGTTTCCATGCAATCAGACCTTTATTTTAGAGGTGTTTGCAACACTCTTGTTGCTAAAGGTCTCCCTTTTATGCTTCCTATTGGCATTATTTCCTGTATTTTTTTATTTTTCCAAAAGAAAGTACCTGTGCTGCTCTTGCAAAGTCAATCTAGCTCAAACATTTTTCTTACCCATGGAAGAATAACCTGAGATTCCCTAAGAGGGCAGAGAACACTCACGTTCAGTTTGCAATGTAGTCATTTTTGCTAATTGTGATGTATGGCAGTGGGACTGATTTGTACTACAAATGTTATTTAATCTGTCTGTATTTTGATACTTGAATTTCCTTTTATTTCCTGTATATACAATTGTTAATCTGTTCAAATTTGTCTGAATTTTGAAACATCTTGTGGTACCAAACATAACCAATCTGTGCAACAACATAGACTGACCTCACTACAACAAGGCGAGAGTGTAAATATTTCTGGGCTTCCAGCAGTCGTTTTGTTGTTTTCAGAATTGTACAACTTAGAACAGACTGAATTAATAAACCAACTTAGACACGTGTTGCCCTCTTGTCACTGTGACCTACCCCAGGGTGACACCAAAGGCTCCTGTTCTGTGTTACAGCAACGCTGTTCCTGTCCTCAGCCAACAGACCCGACCTGTGAAGGTAAGAGAAGAGGGGTGTGAGGGATGGCAGATTTGTGGTGTTTGATTAGGTGAGTCCCGCGCCTGTGCTTCTCCGCTTTGTAAATCCAAGGAAAGAAGCAGCATTGGAGCACTGCACAGAGGTGACATCTGGTGACCCCAACATGAGAAGGACATGGAGCTGTTGGAGCAAGTCCAGAGGAGGCCATGAGGATGCTCAGGGGCTGGAGCACCTCCCCTATGGAGCCAGGCTGAGAACATTGGGGCTGCTCAGCCTGGAGAACAGAAGCTGCGTGGAGACCTCAGAGCAGCTTCCAGTGTCTGAAGGGGACTGCAGGGATGCTGGAGAGGGGCTCTTCATCAGGGACTGTAGGGATAGGACAAGGGGTGATGGGTTCAGACTGAAACAGGGGAAGTTCAGGTTGGATCTAAGGCAGAAGCTGTTCCCTGTGAGGGTGCTGAGGCGCTGGCACAGGGTGCCCAGAGAAGCTGTGGCTGCCCCATCCCTGGCAGTGCTCAAGGCCAGGCTGGACACAGGGGCTTGGAGCAAGCTGCTCCAGTGGAAGGGGTCCCTGCCCGTGGCAGGGGTTGGAACTGGAGGAGCTTTAAGGTCCCTTCCAACCCGAACCAGTCTGGGATTCTGTGATGTGCTGTGGTTGTGGAAGCAGAGCAAAGAGCACTGAAGCTGGGAGCAGTCCTGCTTTAGTTGGGTGGGGTGGGATGGGGAGTGGTGCCTGCTGTGCAGTCGTTTCATTTGGTTGAAGCTGCTCTGTCTGCACTTAGTCATAGTGACCCCAAATATTGAGTGTCATTATTTTGAGACAAATGCATTATTTATGCATAAGAACACATCCACTGGTTCTGTTCAAGACCTCCAGCCACTTTGGGTATGGTGAGAAATGTTCATTTTTACCCCCATTACTGTGCATCTGGAAGGATTGTTCCATTGGGACTGAGGGGACCCTCATTTACTAATGCTGAAGAGTGAAATCACAGCAGCCAGTGGTTCATGTGACAGCAGCCATTGGGTTTAGTATTTACCCAGCGGAGATCTTGAGCTTGCCAACAAATAGGACATTTTCATGATGTAAAATTAGAGCAAGAAATCCAGACAGGTTAAAGTTCCCATTTTCATGTCAAGTGAAATCTGGCTGATGTGAAATACTAAATACACCAGGGATTGCTAAATTTATACCGTATGTTCCATTTCTAATAATTCAGTCAGGTTTTCAAGCTAACATTGAACCATATTGAGCAGATTTAATGATTTTAAATACCATGTGGCCTTATCGAATGCAAACAGCATCCGTGGGCTGTGACTAAAGCTTCAGCAAAGTAGGTTACAGGCCCATGGCAGAATTAAGACCTTGAATTAAAACACCTTGAGCTCCTCTGCAGCTTTATCAGCTCCACATCCTGTTGCCTTCCCCACCAAATAGTGGCAGGTTTGGGGGAAAAAGCAGCACTACGTTTTGTAGTTGGGAGGTTTATTCAGATAGACATGGAGAGTCACTGCATAGTAGTAATGCTGGTCCCTGTGGATTTGTCCAGTTGATTTTTACAATCTGAGGCATGACTTGAGATACAGTGGGAGAAAGTGTTCCACCTCTGCCAGATGGTGAAGATGATCGGAAAGAATCCGCTTCTGAGTCTGGTTCTGCACCTGGGAGAAGCACCTTCGTGAGAATTCCTGAGTGGTGAGGTCCAAACTCCTGCCTGTTGTGGTGGATTGCACTTCCAAACCTGCTCCCAGCTTCCCACAGCTCTTCCTGAACAGAACCAAGGCTCTTCAGGAAATCTTTCTGCACTCTGTCCATCAGGGGCAATGAGAAGGCAGGGGAAGGAACGAATCTGCTGCTCTGTAGGGAGAGGAAGTAAGTGAACAAAACGAAATCTACAATCAGCACAGGAAGCTTCCTCATGCAGTCAAGAGTAGATCTGAGGGCAGCCACATTGTGGTGGGATGTTGTGGACAAGTAACACAGTGGGTGGATTCAGGGACACAGTGGATTAATGTATTCCTTTTCCATTTGGAAGTAGCTGAAAGAGCCTCCAGCACAGGAACCAAGGTGGAACATGTGACACACGGAGAGTACTCAAGTACCCAGGGGCACGTGCCTTGAGTTCACTTTGTAGCTGCACTAAGGAAAGCTGTCACTGGGGGACTGTGCTGAAGGACTTCACAATGGTCAAAGCCATCAAACCTCACGTTAAAGTGGAGCAGGTCAACAGTAAAGATACTTCACCCACCCTGTGAGAGCTTTTGTACTGCACTGAATTGTTGAGCATCTTCAAAGAACTCCAGAGCCTGGGATTTATCTTGCCTGCCACAGCAGCATTTTGAAATGGAAAGCATTCAAGGACCTTGCTGAGGAGTACAGAGCTGATACTCAACTATCAGCTACTTCAGATGTTCCTGCACTTGAAGTGAGTAAGTGGAAAATGTTGATGGAGGCCAAAAGTACAGGCAAGACATGGGTTTGATTTTTAGACACAAAAGGGGGACAGGCTGTCTAGTTCGTGCCACTGCAGGGGTGAGTCAGTGCCATCATCCCCTGCCCAGCCTGTAGTTTATCAAGGTTTGGTTTAGGTTATTAATCCAGCTTTCTGAACTACATCAAAACAAAACAACCTGCTCTGACATGGAAAGAAGAAACCCAAATAAACACTATGATGGATTCCACACAGGCTGGGAAGGATATTTAACTAGATGAAGCAGTGGGCAGGAAGAGCCTCACCTTATTCTCATAGCTGATAAAAGCTGGTCTTCCATGTGGAAATAATCATTCTGTAGCGTACAGGCTGCCTGTGGCGCTGCATTCTCAGCATTCTGAGTACTAATACAAGGTCAAAGTAAGCAGCTCTTATCCAAAGCATTTGAATAAATATTTTGATGGAGTAGCATTTCAGGGCAGCTGAATACCAGCACTGCTCTCTCTAGGGATAAATAGTATTTAAAGATCTTAGCATGGTGCTTTACTACAGCCAGTGATCAAGTACTCACTCTACATCCTGGCCTGAAGATTGCAACACTGCCTAGGAACAGTCCTTGCACTTGGGCCTGTTTAGCTTCTAGCAGGGAAGGGAGGATTTAAGAGATTTTCCAAAGCAATTACTTGTTTGGAAGCATTTCAGGGTGGAACAGGAAAATCAAGGCAGTTTCTAAACCAAGTTTCCCCGACCCACCTCTCCTGTTCAGACTATGTGGAGGGGCCAGACACCAAACTTAGTCTAGACCTGTCCTGTATGCTCCAGGGTAATTAGTCTAAACCTAAATTGTGGCCTACGAGTGCAAAAGTGGCTTCAAGTTCAAATTAGACTTAAGCTCAGAGACTCACCAATGATGTGCTGGGCTGTGTTGTCGTCGTCTGCAGTGCTTTTTATCTGACCTTTCAGGGAAGTGTATGTCAGGGTAAAAGCAGAGTAACCCAGCTGAGGGAGTCCTGCTGACCTGGAGCATGTGGTCACAATGTCTTCTAAAGCTTCTTTATACCTAAATCATACAAAGGTACATGTGCTCTGGCCACAGCTCAGATTGGTTGGGGAAGGGGACTTCTCCACGTGCCTGTGGAGTGTCACCACAGCCAGCTAGCTGTAGTGACCAACATTTAGCCAGAGCTCTGTGAACTAAGCTTCCCTTCCTGGCTCTTTGGCAAGCATTAGGCTGCCCTGCGGCTGACCCATGAAATGGTGATCAGCACTACTCGTTTTTCCCCTGTGATCAAAAGGGGATCATTGCTCTAGAGTTAGCTCCCAACCAAAAACACTGGCTGGCCTCCTCTACTCCTCACAGTAGACCTGGCTGTTATGTGGGTCTCAGATTCTCGTCCATGCCCAGAGGAGATTCTTGCCACTTCTCCCACAAGCAGCCAGTGCCTGCATACTCATTCTTCTCCTTCTGGAAAAGTCAACCCACCTGGTACTCTTGTACCTTTCAGGAGGACCTTTGTTACCCTTTTTAGCCTAGATACAAACCTAGGTAAGCTACATAAGGTGTGTCACAGATGCCTCTGGTCACTAGCAGGACTGCCGCTATGATATGAGGTGCCGCTCATTCACCTGCACTTGTACATCCTGCCTGATCCATAAGCAGTGTCTGTGAGCAGAAACCAAATGAGCCTGTGGGTGTGGAAACAGCAGCTGTGATAACTTGGCAGATCTCAAGCCATGGAGCAGAGCTGCAACACCCCCATGAAGCTGAATGGAAAGCAGCTGCCTGGTAGCAGGGAGGTTTAGTTTTGTGAACCATCCAATTGTTCCACAGAGGGAAAACCCATGTGTAATGCTTCATGGTGTAGAGGGGACAGAGATTCTGGCAGTTCATCCTATAGAAGATGCAGAAGCTGTAAAGGCATTCCGGCACTTTTCCTACCTCAGGGTATTCCTTTTGCCCAGGCTCCCAGCAGAACAGATTCCTGTATCCTCGATTTAGCATGGATGCAAGACTAGGCAAAGTTGTGCTACTGCTGGCTGTGGTGCGGTGGCTGCAAAGAGAACATGGACACTTCTGCTGCTGCTCTGCACAGCCACACTCTTGTGTAATGCAGGTTATCTGCAGTGGGGTAACAGAAATGGATGTTTGCAAGGACAGACTGGTCAGACTAAGTCAGTAAGAAGGAGGTATGCCATGCTGCAGGCTGAACATCAGGAAGAACTTCTTTACTGTAAGAGTGACAGAGCACTGGAACAGGTTGCCCAGGGGGGTTGTGGAGTCTCCTACACTGGAGCTATTCAAGGCCCGCCTGGACAAGTTCCTGTGTGATGTACTGTAGGTTACCCTGCTCTTGCAGGGGGGTTGGACTAGATGATCTTTTTAGGTCCCTTCCAACCCTTGGGATTCTGTGATTCTGTGATTCTGTGAGTGTGTGTGGAGGGAATGGCAGGGAATGGCTTACACCACCACTGACATACAGTATTCATGTCCTGTTGCCCGGGCATGGAGTTAGGCTACTGTGGAGAACATTATCTTGGATAGAGACCTTCAGTCTCCAAAAAGCACCGTTAATGGAGTCTGATGAATGAGAGAGGCAGCCAGAGAGAAATCCTCTATAGCCTAGCAAAAAAGATGTCTAGATCAAATGTAGGATTTCCTTTTTAAATCTGCCTCCTAACATCATTTTGTTCACTCCTCTGAGGAGCTCAAAACACTTTAAACTCCTGAGAACTCACAGTTCCTCCTGAGAAGGCTATTAGCTCTGACTTATGCATGCAGAAACTGAAGCACTCTAAGTAACTGTTTTTCTGTGAGGTTTTAGTAAAGAGCCTTGAGGAAGGGACCCAAGAGTCCTCCAGCTCTTAGGAGCACTTCTCTCATCTGTTACTGAGCACATGATGAAAGCATCAGCTTTGGAATACTCAGGTTCCTTCTAATGCTTTAATAACTCTTCTAGAGGGGGAGTTCTCCCTTCCCTGGTGACTTACTAGGCAGCTTATCCAAGAGTTCCTAGAATTTCTTCTGTTCATACTGGACAATGTGGTCTTGCAAATGAGAGCAGATGCTCTAGATGGTAAATTCAGCATATCCATTTTCATCAGGCTCAGCACCCAGAAAATCTCCCTGAGATGAGACACAGTGAATTGAAGGTTTAATACTGGGGTAAATGCTGTAACTGGGGACATTTTAGAATGCTGAGAAAGGAGAATTTAGATCCTCTGACTTAATTCCATTTTCTTACAAAAGGTTGCTCAGTCTAATTGGAGTGGTACCCAAAAATTACTCTTCAATCTGGCTTCACAGTTGGTTGTGCCATGGCACAGTGACAGCAGGACCTGCCCAAAGAACAGGCAGCCTCCTTTTGTTCCAGGAACTCCACAGTTCTCCAGAGTTGCTCAACAGGAATTGAGGTTGGCCTTGTCTGGAGACTGGGAACACAACTTCTGGGCCACACTGTTGCTTAAAGCTTGCTCTAATGACTCACTCCAGGATGTCTGGCCACAGTTTCAAATCTTGTAAAACCTCCTTTACCTGCATGAAAGAGGAGTTACCTCTCTGGTGGTTAATGGAAAAGCACAGACTGAAAAAGCAAACTATATGCCTCTTCATGCCCTGTTAGGATGTGTGTCTTTTAGTGCTAAACTGTGTTCTTACTCACTACATTGTACGCTTATTTAAGTAGATACTTTTTTGAGTAGATACAGCCCCTCTTATACTTAAAAAGATGTCTTTGTTGAGAGAATTGCAGTTTTTCTTTGTTAGACACTATACCAGGAAGGGCCTACAGCTGTTGCTGTAACCAGCAGCTCAAACAAAAGCTTTCCATTCTTTTGTAGATTATGTGTTTTAAAGACCTGGGACCAGAGAATGAGTTTCCTTCTCAGGCAGGTTTCAGAAGGTGCAGTTGTATCTCCCTAGAAATTATATGGAGCCTACTCTCTCCTCCCTCTTACACATGTTCACATAGGAACATTGGATGTGAGGGGTGATGTAGTGATTCAGAGAAGACATTCTAAGGTAACCATCGTCTCTGGGCCAGGAACAACTCAGCTCATCTCCTGCAGCAGTTGGATTGGCCAGGTGTGGTCTGGGGCCCAGCAGGGAGCTGTTCCTCCACACTGTTCCGAAAGGCTTTGTGCAAGGTCTCCTTCACTGGGCTTCCCAGGCTAAGAGAGGAGGGAACTGGGTTTCTGTTAACATCAAACTCAGGCATTCAGTTTGATGGAACCATTCCTCTTGGTTTTTATTGCAGCTCATGTCTTTGAGTGTTCCCTTCTCTCAGTCTTTACTCCTCACAGGCAGCAATACACCTGGCCTATCTCTAACTCATGCAGATCTTCCTCAACTTCAGTTTTCTAAAGTGGACTCCTTCCTTTCAACCCTGTTCACAGCACCCAGCACCCAACCTGTCCTAACGGAGGGGTGAGAACAGCATGGCATTTTCCCAGGAAACTCCCCAAGCCCTCAGAGAAGATCAACAGAACGTTTCTGTGTTTGCCGTGAGCATCAGTCACTAAAACAGACACCTTCAGCTACGTGCAGACACCTCAGGGGAGATCTCCACCGAAAGGTCTGCTTTGTTCATGGCTTATGCAGCTGAAGCCTCTAATTCTTTCAGTATTAGTCTTATCTGACATCCTATTTACCAACTTCTTAGTAAATCACAAAGCAATGAATAAATTAAGCTCCAACGTATAATTTTTTTTAAATATATTTCAGGAGCTACCTTATTTTCTTGTTACTTCTCCTGTTACTTCCACAGACAGATCCAAACCCTCCTCCTTTCCACGTTCTGCCACGGAACCATAACGTGACAGAGAAAAGCCAAGCGTGAACATTCACATATACACCCCAACATGCTGGGAGCCCCTGCCCGCAGGCTGGAGCCAGCGTCCCGTGGGGTTCCACGCACAGGGGAACTTGGAGCTCCCATCGGTTATTCGACAGAGAGGCCCTGCGAGGGGCCGGCTGCAGAAAGGCGCAGCCCAAGCGAGTAAGAGGAGCGCTCCCGCGGGGGAGCTTTAACACCAGGGCTGCGGAGCTGCGGGGGACAACGGGCGGCTCCCCCCGCAAAACGCTTTGTGCACGGGTCCGGGGACCCGCCTCGGCCGCCTCCTCCCGCGGAGCGCGGCTGACACCTAGTGACGGCGGGGAGCGGCGGCCGCTGCTCCGCCAGCGCGCCCCGCCTGTGCGCGGAGCTGCAGCCGCGGATGTTAACGCCGCCCCGGTATTTAACCGTGGTCAAGCGGGGCTGGCAGCGCTCAGGGAAGCCGTCAGGCCCCGCTTCCACCCCTTTCCCCGGACCGGGCCGGGTCTCGGTCATGGCGGGCCGGCCCCACGTCCGTCCCCTCACGGAGCCGCCATCAGTCCCACAGCGCGGGCCGGCCTCCTCCCGCCACAGCTTCAAACGGGACCGAGCCACGGCGCGACGGGCGGGGGGGAAGGGGCGAGCCCGCTGCCGTGGTCCTGGGGGGTGTCCCGCACCCCTCCCCGGGGTCCCCGCACCCCTCCTCAGGGCCGCCGCACCTCGCTGGCGCCCAGAAGCACTGCGGGGCTCCGCGTCCCGCGGGCGGCCTCGCTGACGGAGCCCGTCGCGTCGAACACCCCTCCGCGCCGGCGCCCATGGGCCGTCCCGCAACGGGGAAAGGCCGCAAGCCGCGGGGTCCTGCTCCCCCCTCCCTCGCGAATGGGACGCGCCGGGGCTGTCCCATTGGAGGCGGGGGGCCACGGGGTCGCGAGGAGAAGGGCGGGCCCGGCCTTCTCCACCTGCCCCCGCCATTGTGGTGCGCGCTATGGGCAGGAGCTGCGGGCGAAGCGGGCGGCCCCGGTCTGCCCCGGTCTGCCCGGCGCGGCTGAGCCGAGGGGCAGCTGTGGCTGTACCCGGCTGCCCTCGCTCCCTAGCAAGGGCAGCAGATCCCCCATGGCCCGCGGGCTGGGGCCGAGCGGCCTCGTACCTGAAGGCTGTGCGGGGCTGTGGCTCGGTGCTGACAGGGCGTTGCAGTCAGACATGCCTGAGGGAATGAGGTGAAAAGGGTGGCTCCGCAGAGCTGGAGAGGCTCCAGGGAGCGCTGCGGGGGTCGCAGCGGTGAAGCCTCCTTTCCTCTTGCTTTGTTCACCGTGGTTTGCCCGGTTTTCGTCCCGGTGGACCCAGAGAGCAGGGGCTGACTGCGGCTGTAACCACGGCTTGACTGCGCCGGGATTGGGGTTAAACCTTCGCAGGGCAAAACACCCAGTTCGGGATGAGGCTCCGTGTGCACCAATAAAGAAGTCGCCTTTTTGATCCTTCCCAGCATTTATTTTCCTCAGTGTATCTCCTCAGCACCCAGTAACACCAACTCGTGCCGTCAGCGGTGGAGCCGGGAAGTTCTGGGGCACCATGGGGCAGGGTCTCACCATGCCCCCGGCTCCACACCCATGGTGACCCACGCTCAGCCCCATGTGTGCAAGGGACAGGCGCAAGAACCAGCGTGCCCGGGAGCTGGGGCCTTGATCCACCCCTTGTAAACCAGCCCTGGCACAGCTCTGGCCTCCAAAGCCTGTGAAAGGCTTCAGACGTCTGGGTGCTGTGGCTGGGGCACTGCCCAGGATGAAAGGCACAGGACTGGCACTCCGTGTGAGGAGGGACAGGGCCGTGCCCACCCCTAATGCGTTACAGCCTCACAGGCAGGCCGCGTGCACACCGCTGCGGCTCCCCGCCTGCTGCCCGTGCACTGCAAAGGGTCCCAGGTGGGTTTAGTGGTTTTAAGGAGCTGCCAGCATTGCACAGGGTTTGCAGCAAGATACGAGTGCAATTAATGCAGTTCAGCTGGTGAGTTGTAGCCTTTTTAGCTGTCATAAATGATTGAATGTTGGGAGTAGTCATAGCCTGAAACTGTGTCTGCCCTGCTGTATCCCTGCAGCACAAGGCTGTGTCAGAGTGATCTTAAACCATGGTTCTTCCCTGTGAGGGTGCTGAGGCGCTGGCACAGGGTGCCCAGAGAAGCTGTGGCTGCCCCATCCCTGGCAGTGCTCAAGGCCAGGTTAGACACAGGGGCTTGGAGCAAGCTGCTCCAGTGGAAGGGGTCCCTGCCCGTGGCAGGGGTTGGAGCTGGAGGAGCTTCAAGGTCCCTTCCACTCAACCCAGTCTGGGATTCTGTGATTTCCTCAAGCCCCCGGGGAGCTCTCAAAGTCATCCCATCAAAGAGCAATAAGGGAAAACTGCTTGGCTTGGGCAGCACTGCAGATACATCAGATAACGACCAGTCCTTGGCTGGGGAGAGGATGCTGCTGAGAAATGACCTCGGGAAACCAACCACCCCAGCTCTTACCTCTTACTTGAAGCACTCCAGGGCCTGTCCAGTGTGCTTGGTTTGCCCTGTCCCCAGGGGGAATTCACCTCCTCCCGAATAGAGAGCTATGTGGTGGAGTGGCACAGGCCTCGGCACAGCTTTCTGTGCACTCTGCAGGCAGGTGGACACAGGGTTTGGTTGTGGGTTTGGTTTAGTTTAACTGTTTTCCCAAGAGAACACGTGTCTCAGTGCAGCCCTGGGGAGAAGCAGGGCTGGCTGCTCACTGTGCACAAGCTGGCAATTGTTCTGTCAAACTTTCCAAAGATACCATGTATGTGATGCCTTGGAGAGGCAACTGCAGCAGCTTTTGGTGGCTCCTGCATGGAAAGCATCAGGAGAAGCCAATGGTGTTCTGTGCGTGTGAAGCATCCATGTGTGGGTTCCTCCCAAAGATCTCCTACACCCACAAACAAGGGCACAAAGAGGCTTTGAGGGGTGGTTGCTCTGCTCAAAGCCACAGGACAGGGCAGGAAAACAACTGATCATGAGAAATAAACCCAGGAAAGCTCATTGTGGACCCGGCTGGCCCAAATCCTACCCAGGAACTGCCCCCAGTGCTCCCTGTTCAGCTTTGCACAGTGCAAGACCCTTCTGCTCCTTTCTGCTGCTCAGCCTCGAGTGAGGAAGGTGAGGGTGGGGAAATAGCATTTACAGAGAATAAAACAGCAGAGCTCTTGAGGTGACTTTTGCTCACATCTACCTGTGTCAGTGCAGGGCCCACCACTCCCAGCCTATAAATCCTGATCCCAGAGGATGCAATTGTATATATTTAAATAAACATGCATTTGCCCTGTATGTATGTCCCTTCCCAAGTGACCGGTGACATGAAGAACTGTAATAGCAGACTGTATTTGTAATGCATTTCCTACAGATTTCTGCAGGGGAATCTGGTTCATGGGTGGTTTTAACTTGCCACAAAGGCACAAGACCTCAGGAGCACTGGTAATAGGCAGGGTGGGTTCTTTTTAATCTACTGTTTTAATGAGCTCCATCCATCTTTCTGATTAGATTAATCTCATTTATTTCAGCCAAGCCATCCAGCTGAAATCCCAACAGAGGAAATGGGGATTTTGACTCTTTCAGGGTGAGTGTTTGAGTATCAGGCAGCCACCTCCACAGGGACATTTGCAGTTTGCCCTTTTATCACCTCACAAGTTTGTAACCCTGATGATCACATTGGAAAGGGACCATCCAAGCTCTGAAACTGTCTGCATCACCCACAGCATCAGTTGTGTGCTGTGGAGAGCCCATGTGTCTCTCCTCTGGTCTTTTCAAGCAACTTCCCTAAGAAAACAAAACCAGCCTAGCAGGGAGGGCTCAGCTTTCCAAAACAGCTCCCATTTTTCCTACAGGAGCAGAGATAGCTCCATGGCTGGAGCATCTTCTCCAGTGGAATGGCCACGCTTCTGCAAACCCACCACCATGACCCCACCAGGCACAGTGAAGCAGCAGAGGGTGGGAAGGTTCCACTTGTTCAAACAAGCTGCAGCCCATGGAAAGGGAAATGGTGTTTCAGTTTAAAAGCTGCTGTTGATTTTTCAAGCCTGACAAACATGAAAGTCTCCATTTGGAGGAGTCAAACCAGCAGTGAAATGGGTCCCTATCTGCACACCTACACACTGATGGAGGCAGCTGAAAGCAAACTTCCTGCTGAGTCCTCATCCAGATCACCTGCAAATGCAGTGTACCAAGCTGTGAGCAGCCACCTGGCTGTGGGAGGTTCTCTGCAAACATGCAAACCCTGTCCCAGCATGAGAGGTAAAGCCCAGTTGGTGTTACAGCCCCTCACTTCCAAAAAGTGGAGCTTGGAGCCTACAAGTTACAGCTTTGACTCTGTTATGAGGAAGGCAATGAGGGGGGAGGGCAGAAAACATTATCTGGTGTTTTGGGAGGGTGTGTGGGGCAGAGCCAGGAGTTTCCTCTGCGCCATCAGCCAGGAAAGTTATTTTGCAGGATCCCCTGGGATTGTTTTTGTGCTGGATACTGGTGGATCTGGGAGCAGACAGGTGGATCCTGAGGAGCTCGCAGCTTCCCTGCAGGTGAATGAAGCAGTGTTGTCCACCTTGTCCAAGTGAGAAAGTGTTGTGGTGTTGGGTCTGCTGTAGCCTGATTTTGGTTTGAACCCTTTAGAGAGGTATCTGTTGCAGTGATGGCTCTGGGGTGGGTGTGCAAGGTGTCTACGTGCTGTAACACACCACATGCTTCACCAATGACTACAGCATCTATTAATGCCCTTCTCCAAAGCTGGTGCGTGACCTTTTCCGTGAGACATCCTATACACATGAGCTGGCTGTTGCCACCTCAGTCACGACACCCATGTCCAAGCCGTGGGGATTGGCCACTTTGAGCAAACCATCACCCATCCTGCCTAGCCTCTGCGGCCAGCTCCTGATCTTGGGGCATTTCACAGTGATCTCATCATCCATGTACTTAGGGCATGGGTTGGTGCTGGGTAAACTGAGGCTTTAAGAGGTTTGGCTTGTGGTCACACAGGCAGTCTGACTGGAGCCCAGGTGTCGTGGCTGGATGATATGCATGGATCCAGGGAGATGCTCCTTGTGCTTCCAGCCATTTGGACATACCAGGACCCAGAATCAGTTTTGGGCTTCATGTGCTGGCTCTCGATAATCACATTTGCTGACTTCACTTAATTATCTGAGTACTCAGTGGAGAGCTCAGCTCTGGTGACGCTGTGGTATGGGGAGGCCCAAACCACACACAGTGCTCAGGGAGGGATTTTGATCCCTAAAAAAATAACAAGTTCAAAGGTGGGTTTTGGCTTAATGCGGTTTATCTAAATTGCTTGATGTTTGTTAATCTGGATTAACACAAATCTCTTGGAATGGCTGCTTGGGGAAGGGTTTGCTCTGCTGTTGGGAAGAGGACAGGCTTTTCTAGAAGTGAAAGGTTTGACCAGAAAAAGAAACAAGAGCCAGGTCGTGGCTGGTGCTGAGTGTGCGTGAGCCCTGTGAACAGGGCAAGGCTGTTTCTATCCCTGTTGTCCAAGGGGTCCCTCAGCACCCGCATAAACTAATGACTGATCAACTTCCCCTCTGCCAGCAGAGGATTAATCCCCCTCTTCTCTCTGGGGTGATGTGAACCTCTCTTTTGGCTGTTATGCCAAAGTGGTTGGCACAATTAGTGAACGTGAAGGTAAACTGGAGGTCAAGCCCAGATTTGAAGGTGGTGGTGGTTGGTGTGAGCGTGACCCAGAAGCCATGTGATGTGGGTGACGTCCTGGAGAAGCAGGTGATCTCCCCGTCCTTCCCTTCCAAAGGCTGGGATTAGGAGAGATTTTACAGCTGACTGCCCAGCCTCATGTTAAGTTTAGGTTTGCAGCGGTTCAGCCCCACTGGCCCCTTGTCAGAAAGGACTTTGGGGTCTTCTATGGCCATTTTGCATGTTGGCAGGGCAGTTCATGCCTGCCGGGGACCTGACTATAGGAGGAATCACCCCTCTGCCATTTGTAGGGACCTTTTCCCACCTCGAGAACAGGCGGAGAAACACCCAGCGTGGAAATCGGGACTCATGGAAGGGGATCTCAAAGCCCAGCGCTCTGGAGAGGGTTGTCTCATGCTTGTGCATTCACTTGGGATCTTGCCGCACTTTCGTCTCCCACAGAAGGCTTCTTGTGCAGCCTCAGGCTGGTCCTTGCACCTTGGAGCTTGGTTTTTCCCATGCAATGGGGAGAGCAACCTTTTCCATTAGCTGCCTGTGATCAAGGATGCTCAGGTGCCATGAGGAGAGGGCAGACATCCACTGAGTCAGCTCCATGAAGGATCCAGCTCTCGGCAGCCACAAGCAGCATCAGGAAAGCAAAGTGCTTCTGCTGAGCTGAAATGGAAGTTGTAAGTGGGACCTGATTGCTGCCCAAAAGCCAAAGGACTCCCTCCTCCTACTCCTCCCCTGCCCCAGTGCAAACAGCAGATTACCAATTTATTTGACGTGTTGTGGCTGGCTGGTTTCTTCACCCACTCCCCTGATCAGAGGGAATAAATGTTGCAGTGTGCAAGAATGTTCATTTCAGGTGAGGGTAAATATAGAAAGGAAAACCTGCTGAGAGCAAGCCATTTATTTCTGCGTTTGGAAGCCTCTGCTCATAAACAGTCAGTCACAGCCATTTGGAAAATCCCAGCGTGGTTTCCTTGGCCATCCCAGAAGAACATTTACTTTCCTGTAGGTTAAGAAGTTCGTTTTAAATAAAAAAAAAAAAAAAATAATTAAAAAATAATGACATCTCCCAGCTGCCCCTGGGGGTTCGGAGCTTGTTGACACACTGAGGCTGCTCTGTTCTCACGTGAAACTGCTCCAGTGCGGGATCACAGAGATCCTGTAGGGCTTTCCCAGCTGGCAGTGCTGTGGGGGAACCTTGTTTTTTGGGTTCCCCTTGTTTCCCCAGCTTATCATAGAACGCTTTGGGTTGGAAAGGACCTTAAGATCATCCAGTTCCAACCCCTGCCACTGGCAGGGACCCCTTCCACTGGAGCAGCTTGCTCCAAGCCCCTGTGTCCAACCTGGCCTTGAGCACTGCCAGGGATGGGGCAGCCACAGCTTCTCTGGGCACCCTGTGCCAGCGCCTCAGCACCCTCACAGGGAACAGCTTCTGCCTTAGATTTAACCTCAGCTTCCCCTGTTTCAGTTTGAACCCATCATCCTTCGTCCTATCCCTACAGTCCCTGATGAAGATTCCCTCTCCAGCATCCTTGGAGCCCCCTTCAGATACTGGAAAGCTGCTTGTGTCGGGCTTGGGATTTTGTCAGACCTTTCACCCATGTGCAGGGTTAGAACACCCAGATTTTGGGGGTTCTCGTGGTGAGGATGCAGTGTGGTACTTGTAGGGATCTCAAGAGCCCTGTGCTCAGGAGGCTGGGGCAAAGGGATGATCCTGTCACACTGAGCTCGTGCTGTACCAGAAAACATCTGAGGGTTTTGGGAGAGTGTGCCAAAGACAAGCGGAGAGTGTGGACTGCAGGAACATCCATCAAACAAGCCAACAGCCAGGGTAAGCCTGTGCTATGCTGCTGCAGCATGGGAGAGACACTCCAAAATGGCATCATAGGAGGGGGTTGAGGAAGGTCTTACCCAGGCCCTGCATCCTTCCTCTATCCTGAAAGCAGCACTGAGGAAAACCTTGTGGGGAGAGCAGCCAGCTTGAATTGGACGGCTGCCCCACGATTGCTCTCCATGGCTGGCACCGGCCAAGCAGGAGCCAGCTCCCAGCTCTGAAGTTTCCTGCAGTCAATAAGGGTCTCTCCGCGTTTTCCACAGGCTCTGGATTTGGCTCAGGTTTGCCTTGGTTTCCAAAGGCAAGAGGCAGTTAAGTCTCTTGGAAGAATGAATTAATTAGCAAATGCCTTTGGTCAGGTCAGTGCCCTCAAGTAAAAGCATGTTTCATGCTTTAAAGCAGAGCCTCTGAATCCAGGTAAGCTTTAAAAAGCTTGTATTACCCTCAGTATTTTAAGAGCTTCACATACATCATCCTGGAGGAACCCTTTCTAAAAAAAAAAAAAAGGAGGAAAAAAGCCTCCCCCAAGCGTGGTGTTGACTCTAAGGTAGCATTTGTATAAGCAACATAATATTGACGCAGTTGGCTGAGGTCTGGCTGGGGCTGTTGGAAATAAACTGCTGCCTTGTTAAATTGTCACTGGAAATGCAAGTGGGAAAAGGACTCACATCTTACACATAAAATGCTGCTTTACTACAGGAGGAAAAAACTCAGGAATTAATAGGTCTCCTTCTGCTCGAGGGTGTTGGATTTAACCCCAAGTAAGATTCATAAACTATTTTAAGGAGAGAAGTGCTACTTTTAAACACTTGCGTCTGGGTCCTGGAGTTAACGTGGTGTCACTGGTGCTGAGTTAACCCTAAAGTTCTCCTGTGCTGGCCCCGGGATCATGCAGGCACAGATAGTGCTCTTGTGGAATATACAGACACATCAGCACCTGGTAAGTGTGTGTGAGTTTGGTTTTGATGAGTATTAAGTACAATGTGTTCCAACAGCTTGTGTCAGAAATGTTTCAGGCCTCACATTCTTCAGCTTTGAAAAAGCTCTTCCCTGTGAGGATGCTGAGGCGCTGGCACAGGGTGCCCAGAGGAGCTGTGGCTGCCCCATCCCTGGCAGTGCTCAAGTCCAGGTTGGACAGGGTTGGAGTATCCTGGTCTCATGTGAGTTGTTCCTGCCTGTGGCAGGGGGGTGGAAATAGGTGATCTTAGGGTCCTTTCCAACACAAACTATTCTATGATTCAACCTGAACCCTGAGCTTGATTTTGTGTGTAGGACATGAAATGCATTTAAAACAAAACAGGTGCTCCAAAGCTGTGCCTGGGCTGAACATGAAGCAGACACTGTTGCTGAATCCATCTGGAGGGTGATCCAGTGCACCCCAAAAGACTCCTTTTGATTTCAGTAGCTGTAAGAGCTATTATCAGGCTATCTTCAGTGGGAAATGTGATTAACAGAGCTTTAACGAGCGATCTATCACTTTCCTTTCTACCCAAAGCCCCTTCCTTCTCCACCCACATCCTGATGATGTGCCAGTTGACATACATGTGCTCATGGAAAAGGAGGATGAGATAAAAGCCATATGGAGCATGGAGCAAGTCAGTGGCATGGGGTCCAACTCACCAGTGTAATTATACATGCTCCAGTATGATTTCCCAGTAATTATTCTGGAATAAACCCCTGCCTATTTCTGTAAGAGCTTATGTCACTTGGAAAGCTGTTATAAATTCAGCTGGAAAAAGGGACCCTTATTCTGGGATAAGTGTGGTTAGTGGTTAGCTGGGAATAGGGCTATTCCTGGTGCTGCCATCGACCTTCCTGGTGACGCTGGTTAGGTCACCTCACCTCAGTGTGTGTCACCTTCTGCTGCAGACTGGGAATTACAAACAAGTGCACTTTGGGAAGCTCCGTGACACTGGAAAAAAGGTGTCAGAGGGTGACAGGCAGACATTTAGTGGGACCTGGGGCTTTTTTATCCACATTGGAGGCATCTTGATAAAATTGGGCTTTGGGGGAAATGAAGGATGAAGCCAGGAGCTGGTGATGGGGACTGGTGGCATCAGTTAAGTCCAGGCTGTTGGTGTGTTACAGAGAATACTGTTTTCCTCCGTTTTTAAAATAGTCTATTTTGTTCTGAGTTCTAGACCACAGCCTCACTAGGGCATCAAAATGTCTCTGCTGTTGTCTTCTTGTGCCAGCTCCTTCTAGTGTGCAGTGTCAGGATACGGTACCAGCACCCACCACCCCAGCTGCTGGGTGCTCTGGGTGCTGTGAAGAGGTGAGGTCCTGCCTGGGACTGGCAGTGTTGTGCCTCTGTGAACCAGAGAGGAAGGGAAATCTGATTCGCAGCATTGTGGCCTCTTTTTCTTCCAGTATCCTGCCTGATTCACTTGCTGCTTCTGCAAGCCCTCAGGTCTTTTATGGGAGTTTTGCTTTTGCCTGTTGCTTCTCAGCAGCTTTTTGTGCTTAGAAACCTCTTTTGGCTCCAGCATCATGCAAATATATGGTCAGAGATGAAGATGCAGCTCACTCACAGCACAGGGCATTAAATTCATGCTAGAGATGGGGAGGTCTAGTCCCAAAGTTTCCTTTAGTTTGCACAGATAGCACAGGGGGGCTCACAAGCCACAGTTTGTCAGCTTTGCCAAAGCAGGAGCTGCCCATGGAGCAGATGGACCAAGGTGCTGATGGTGAGAGGTGAAGGGAGAGTCTGTCCTGGTGAATTCCCACATGCTCTGTCCCGGCGTGAGCACTGGAACGGGACTCATGCTGCTCCTCCTGGGCTTGAGCCAAGGAAGCAGAGGGGAAAAAGCTCTTTACAGCCCATTAGACCTCCCCAGAGCCGCTCAGCCCCTCTCCTAATAAAAGTGGTGGTGGAAGCCACAGAAACATTACGGCTGGTCTGCAGAAGATGCTGGTCTGCAGAAGATGCCAACCCACCACTCCATGTACCTCCCTAGTGGCTTTGCCAGAGCTGCTGACCCTTCCGGCAGCCCCGGCTGCTGGAATTCCCTCTGGGAACACAATAACACAGGGCCAGTCCCCTGTCTGTCCTGAGCTCCCCCAGCAAAACATACGTGGGAGAGTTCCAAGTGCAAATGTGTGTGTGCTAATGGGAAATGAATTGCCTCTTGCCCCGAAGCTTTGCAGCTTGAGGAAAACAACGCCGGGTCTAGGAATGACCTCATATTGCCTCCCAGGGAATGTTTTGCCAGATGAAGGGGGGAGAAGCAGCATCAGGACTGCACAATGTATGTATCTCTCTCCCTGTGTAAACATCTCTGTAGCTGCAGAAACCTCTTAAACCCCTGAATGGGAGGAGAAGGGCTGCTTTGATCTGTGGATGTGGTTGTTGTTTTCCAAGTGCAGAATCCGTTCTTTTTTTAATTTTCCTTCAAATTAAAAAAATGCCTGTTGTGATCTTTTGCTTTTATTCCTTGGCGAAGGGACGGGAGCAGGGTGCAGTAAATTCTCATTACTCCCCATGTAACCATTTCGGCATGGTTGACAATTCCTCGCTGGCTCTTCAGCGCTGCAGCACAATGGACCGAAACTTCTGGCCCTACATGAAGCCAAAGCAAATGGATTTTGCCCAGAAGTGCACGGCGGGGAGTGGAGGCAGTGGGAAGGAGAGTCCTGTCGCCTCCTTCCCTGCCAGAAACACACATAGAGACACACACGTGTGTGCGCACAAGGCTTGGGATGGAGGGGTTGTCCCAATGCTTTTAAGGGCTCCTGGGAATGGATCCATGCAACCCTGCGGCAGCAGGAGCTGGTGAGGAGCCATCGGGGCTGAAGCACTGGGTTGTCTTGCAGGAGGTTTAAATGTGATTCATGGCTCTCCCTCCAGACTCCCTGTGTGATCTTGGGAATCTCCATCTGCACTCTGGATGTCGCTGTGCTCGGAGGGGAACGTGGCAGCCCTGGGACCTCCATCAGCCCTTCTGCTCAACCAGTCCTCACGCTTTTGGGTTTCCAAACGTCCGCAGCTTGCCCCAGCCCTGCTGCTGTGCCATGGTTCTTCACAACCCTGTTGGAGGAGTGAGACATGGGGTTTGCAACCCCTTTGTTCCCTATGGCGTGAGTGATGCTGCCTTCAGCTGAGGACCTACCTTCAACAGCAAAACCCAGCCCTCAGTGCAAGGCACTGGTTGAACTGGGAGCCTTTGGCTGGAGATCTATCCCCACCGAGGGAGTCTGGGTGTGAGCAAGGAGTTTGCTGTCCCCCTGTGCTGTCATGTGGCTGCCCGGTGTCTCGGCGTTGTGATTACATACGATGCTGTGTATTTAAACTGGTTTATGGATGTTTATACTAATGTGTAACCCTGTAATTTAGAAGCTTGGTTATAAATCAGCATTGCTGAAGGTCTTGTCCCTTGTGCCTCAAGATCAGTTTCCAGATTTAGAAGATAGGTTAGAGGAAAAGAAAAAAAGGAGGACTGTTTAGTTTTCCTCTGGTTATGATGATAAAGGATCATGGGATGGGATGTGTCCCCTGCTCTGAGGTGTGGTGGTTGGGCACAGGGATCCCAAGCAGAGAATTCCCATTTTGACTCATTTTGGCCCATCTTAATGGCCTCAAGGTGCACCAGACGAGGTTTAGGTTGGATATTGGAAACAATTCCTGCCCCAGAGGGTGCTCAGGCATTGGAACAGGCTGCCCAGGGCAGGGCTGCAGGCACCGTCCCTGCAAGGGTTCACACAGCGTGGAGACGAGGCCTCAGTGCCATGGGTTAGGGGTGGCCTTTGCAGTGCTGGGGAAGGGTTGGACTGGATGAGCTGAAAGGAGCCAGGAGCCTCCTCCAGTGGGGTGCTGAGTGGGATAGCACATTCCCACTGGTGGGTCATGATCCTTTCCTGATGCATCCTAACAATGACACCTCCATATTGGTATTTTATATATATAAAAATCTATTACAGCTTTAATAATCATTTCTGCATCTTAGTCCCTTCCCAAGCTGCCCTGGAGCCTGGCTGTGCCAGGAATGGTTGTGCACTACTGTTTTGATTCCCTATCATGTAGCAAGATGTGCTGTGAGTTACTGCACTGGTCGTGTTGGTGCAAGTGCTTTTCCTCTGGATTTCTTACCCAACTGGGCTAGGGCAGAGCCAGTTGTCTCTGTTGAGAAATGCCTTTTAGCTAGGATGGGCTGGAAGCTGCCTTGCCCTGAGCTGCCAGCCCAGTCAGACAAGAGCCCTGCAGGCTCCCCTGGCTCCAGGTTTACCTGCAGCCATCATGCAGATGTGAGTTTGAATGTTGGAGACTTATGTTGGGTGTAATGGGCACATCTGTGCTTCTGTCCTTCAGCCCCTGGAAGGGGTTGGTTCCTGCATGGGTTTAGAGCCCCAATGCTTAGTGTGTGGGACCCACTGGCAGCCAGCAGAGCTTTGTGGGTGCAGGGCTGGGAGGGTCTTACGCTTGGCCTCTGCCTTTGGAAAGACCCAGTGTGCGGATGAGCTCCTGGTTTCCACACGGGATGCTCTCCTGGGCCAGCCATGCTGCATCTGCCCCGTCTGAAGCACACCTGCTCTTGCAAACCCACTACCTCTGGGAAGATCCCATGAAGGCAACCCAAGGGTTAGGCATTTCTGTAGGGAAAGCATAACCAGACCCAGGGACTCCTCAGCATCCTCCTGTCCAGCTGAGGACCCTCCCCTTCTCTCCACAGCAAGATGGCAACCGGTGCCTTGGCTTAGCTGGACACCTTCCATCACTTCCAGCCCCTTTATTGTATCTTTAGGGGTTATTAGGACAAAAGGAGGTATGAAAGGCTACAGCGGCAGCAGGGTGGGCTGGGAGGACCCCATGGGCAGGATGACCACTGGCTCCATGGGACCCCATGTTCCTGAGCAGGTGGAATCACCGTAAACCTTGATCCCGACCACATTCCCAGCACCCAGCCCTATCTCCCGCTGCAATTTCCCAGCTGTGGATGCCTCTCCTGCCTCAGGGAGCAGGAACACCCTGGAAGAGAGATGGTGCCAGCAGCTCCCATTGCAGGGGCAGTTGCAGCGTATGGCAGAGGGTCCCTCTGCACCTCTGGGCTGCCGGCTGCAGGGGGGCAGCCCGGGAAAGGCTCCTCCAAGCAAACAGACACCCCCCGGAATACTCAGGTCTTTTTTCTTCCCCCTTCCACCCTTATTTCCAGCCCCTCCTTCCCCACCCCTCTCTTTTACAAACAGCAGAGCTGCTTTCTGATCCCAAATTCCACCATTGCAGCACCCCAAGATGCTCCCACAGCTGCTGATCCCAGCCAGGTTGTGCCATCTGCAAACTCTGTTTTAGGGGTTTTTCTTATATGTGTGTGTATGTATGTGCGTGTGTGTATTTTTCCTTCCCCTTTTCCACCCATTGCCTTTTCCCATGCCATACACCTCCCCTTGCATGTCCGTCCGTCCGTCCGTCCTTCCCCCCCCCCGCCTTGCCACCACCCCAAGCCCTCGGTGGCCGAGGGGCTGCGAGGTGGGTCTGGGGGTTGCGGGGGGTTTTGCATTGATGCATTGATCGCCCCTGGTCTCCGCCTGACCTCCCTGCTCCCAGGGAAGCAGTCTCCATGGCTACTGGCCCTTCTCCTCCAGAGTAGACTGTAAATTCCTGCAGGCAAAGCCCAGCCTTGGGGGTACGAGGGAGGGGGGAGCCGGGAAGGAGTAAACCAAAGCCAAATAGAAAGAAAGAAAGCCTGGGAGAGAGAGAAAAAAAGGGCGTTGCTTGGATGGGGCTCTCCTTTCCACTCCCCTTTCTCAGGTCCCCAGCACCAGGGTAAGGCGCCTGCTTCCCCCCTCCAGCGCTCCTGCTGCTGCTCTCTTGCAAAACTGGAATTGGCTGGGATTATTTAAGGGGGGAGAAAAAAAAGGAGAGAAGGGATCAGAGCGGCCGCCAGAGAGAGGGCGATAGAGTCCACTTTCCTCCAACTGCCCTGGGTCTCCTTCCCTCACTCTCTCCTCTTTAGCAACACCAAGAGCCCCAAGCTGAACCCAGAGCAGCTTTTTCCATCAGTTCAGCTCCCTTCCCTCCCTCTGTCTCACACACGGCAAGGAGAGAGCCCCTTCCTCCTCCTGATTTCCCTTCGCATGCTCAGCCTCTTGTTTCCTTTAAAGCACTGGAAATCTCCCCCGACTTGCCCCTTACTCCTCCATGCAGACTGGGATTGCAATGGGAGCTTTGCAGCTTGCTGGATTTTCCATCCTTTTCTTTCTCCTGCACTCTGGAAACACGCTGGCGAATAAAGCCAGTCAAGGTAAGAGAAAACCTCCCCAGCTCGAAGGGTTGCTGTTTGATGCGTGCATTAGGACCTCTTTAGATCTGGGGTTTTAGATGCAGGCTGGAGGAATTAGCAGCAATAACAACAAATAGTGGAGGGGGTTTCAAACGGTGCTTGTAGATATTCTTGCTGCTGCCTTGGATTTGGGGTTGCTTTTCTGTAAACTCTTTCAGGAGTTGTGTTTTTTGCACTCTAGGTTTTGGTTCAGACTCTTTCTCTCAAGGCAGGGGGTGCAAAGGCAGAAAATTTGGGTGGGCAAAGAAGTCTGCACCCATCGCAGGGAAAACGCGGCTGTTTGGAGGGGCTTGGGGGGCTTTTCTGGGGTAGGGTGTCCGTGGGATGGGATCACACCCACAGGGCTGCTTTGGGGCTGGGTTGGAGGGAAGGGACCGTGATGTCTTTAACGCCGGGAGGTCGCGTCTGTGGCTCTGTGTGTTGTACCCAAGCAGGGGTTGAATCTCCAGTGCTGTGCTATAGGGGGGTGGGCTGCCGAAAACTCTGGGGGGCTGAACACAGCAAAGCCTGAAAAATACAGGAGCTCTTTCCCGATCTCTGGCAAAAAGAGAGAGGTATGTCCCAGCGTTATCAGCTTCAGGCTTTCTGCTTCACCACTCGTGTAATTGAGCCTTAATTTCTCCTTCCCAGACACACACATGTAGCTTTATGTATGGTCTAAGCTATACCTTAGGTTTTCTATAGCACCTCTATATTTAGCTCGGGGTTTTTTCCCTTACACACGCGCAGGAGTGCGCGCGCACACCCAAACACACACAGCCCTATGTGCATGATCCCCTTGGCTCTCTCGGGGGGGGGGGGGGGGGTGTTCCTCTTAACTCCCCACTATGTATCTGTTGGGTTTTCTTTTCTTTTTTGGTGTTTTTTCCATAGCACTTCACAGTGTATAAGATTTATCAAACCCAGCTTTGGCTCTTGCTATTGTAGTAGCTGCGTGTTTATGCAGACAGCGAGATTAAATAGAGTGTGAATGAAATATAGGAGCACAGGATATGATTAAAGAGCTCTTGTAAGAGTATTTCAGCCTCGTGCATGGTCGCCCTGAGCCCTGTCACCGACAAAGTTAGAAGGAATTTCAAGGCTATTGTCTTATCTGGCTTAAAGTGTTTCTTAAACAATAGGAGACTTTTCAGGAGGGCAGTCTGGGCAAGCACGGGGGACGTGTTCCAGGGCAAAGGTTTGGTAAGAAGGCATCCAGCTTCATGTAAAGCTTTATGATTTAGGCATAGAAAGGAATGCTTAGGTTTCTATCTCTTCCCCCCCCCCCCCCCAATTATCTTGAGTGTATGCATTGCTTTCATTTCTTATCATAATATTTATTTATTAAGGCCTTTTGGTTTCCAGTTCCATTTAAGCCTGAGCCAGAATTGCATTAAAATAGCAAAGTAAAATTCCATCGTGCAGAGACTTGACAGATCCCTTCGGGGAAGGAGAGGGGTGGAGTGGGGGTGGAGAGAGGTGAGCTCAAGCCTGCACCGGGGGGAAGTCACCCGCCGTATGCCCGGGGTGGTGCTGGCTCATCCCAGCCCCTGGAGAAGCCACGGAGCAGAGCTGGGGGGTCCGGACACTGCAGTGGGGGGTTTGTGGTGGAGAATTAATCCCTGGAGCTGCTGCTGTGGGGTTCTGAGGGCTGGAGAGAGAAAGGTGAAGGCTTGTGCCTGTGGGTGTGTGAGGGCTCAGGTCAGGGGTGGATCTGGACCTTTTGGGATGAGGCTGAAGTTGTGGCCCCAGCATCACCCCACACTTTCCCTATAACCCAATATTATCTGGTTTTCTGTGTGTGCAAGTGTTGTGGAGCTCTTCGAAGCCACCCCGTGTGCCTGGGCATGTTTTAGTAGGGTACTTCTGAAAGCATCAGGCATCCCCCCTGCATCTGTGGGGTGATACCCCAAGGATGGGGTACACAGCACCCTCCCACCTCACTGGGTGACTGTCAGGGGCTGGGAATGGCTCCTCTTCCATCAGATGGGTTTGTTTTGCTGTGCTAACATCACACTGTGGGTCAGGCTCGCTGGCTCATTGCTTGCTCTGAATTACCCTGGAAAGTTTAGTCTGTAGGGAAGGAAGGATTTAGCAGAGCCATTCACTGGGCCTGCAGGGTGTCTGCCAGAGGACCTGCCTGTCTGCAGGGTTTATTGGGTCAGTTTAAGGCTAGGAAAGCTTTCAAGAGGAGAACTGGCAGTATAAATCCCAGGAACCCCAGGGAACCCCAATGTGCATTCAGCTGGGATGAAGTCTCCCTGTGGTCCCCCTGCCAAGGTGTCCAAACAGCCCCAGGCTGCTGCTGTACCCACAGCTCCCTGGTCTTTGAACAGATTAATGCCACCCCCGTCCCTTCCTGGTCTCCATCAGTACATCCCACAGCCTGCCAGGCAGGGGAGCCTGTCAGTGGAGCAGTGCCCTTGCCTGTCGTCTGCCAACATCAGTCCCTCCTTGTGCGCTGAGGGTGATGGAGCCTGAGGGCTGGCGAATTTACACCTTCCTCTTGTACCACAGAGTGCCCGGATCCGGCCCTGCCACACTCTTCTGGCAGCACCCCCATAACTGAAGATGCGGTGCAGGATTCACCACTTCTTTCCTGAAACCAAATTGCGGGAATGAGGCTGGGAGAACAGAGCCGGGAGGGAGATGCAGCATCTCCCTGGGCACCCCAGTCTGCAGCCTCTGGCACTTCCACAGCCCAGCCACCCACCCAGTGCAGGGTCCTGAGTGGGACCACGACCCTAGCGCAGTGTGATGGTCACCCGTGATTAGAACCAGACCTTTTTTGGCCAGTGCTGTGGGATGAAGCCCCCATCCAGCACAGGGACTGGCTTTGGCTGGGATGCACCTGCAGAGCCTACACCACCAGATTCCTTTTATATATATATGTATGTATATTTTTTAGGAGTCTAAGTTTTTCCAATGGCAGCAGAGATGCTGTTTGATTCCCCTCCCACCTCCACCGAACTTCCTCCCCTCGGCCTCCGCTCCCCTCCCTCTCATGCATTCACAGTGTGCGACTGTTGTGCCTGTCCCCTCCACCCCTCTGAAATATGAAATGTAAAACTGTAAACATTTCACCATAGAGCAGTTCAAAGGAGAGCTTTGACTGAGGGCGTCCAACATGCCTGTACTGAGATTGAAAAGGGGAAAAGGGGGAGTAGGAAGGAGGGAAGAAGAGGGTGTTTTGTAACTGCCAACGCGAGTATAAATATTCAGACACCCTGAGTCTTGCAGTGGGGATGTATTGCTGACTCCAAGCTGCTCAGGAGGGTTTTCTCTTTTAGTTTTATAGAGACTTTTCCTTTGCCAGATGGTCGCACTGGAGTAATCCTTTTAGGAAAAAACTGTGCGTGAATAACCTTAACCTTCCCTTCCAAAGTTATAAGTCCCCTGAGAAGCTTTAGGAGAAGCTTGGGATGGCAAATAAAGTTTGCTCTGTGTTTCGGTGAGGATGGGCTGGAGATGTGATTGTTGCTCCCAAAGCCAAAACCAAGCACACACATTTTTAAAGGCAAGCTTTGGGCAGCTTGATAAGCCAAATGAACAACAACAGCAACAGCAATTCCCATGGGAGATGAGCACACTGCTGCTGTGGAGCATCAAACCCTCCTCGGAGGAATCAGGGCTGAATTGAGTGACCAGGGTTGGCTCAGGGAGGTGGGATGGGGTGGAAGGAGCATTTCCCACCGCAGGGGATGCTGGTGATGGTTGTGGATCTCAGATCCCTCAGGTTGACCAGGGCTGGTGCAGGTGATGGGGACCTCAACCTGGCTCTGCCCTCACAGCAGTGGGATGCATCAGTGAGGGGAAAAAAGCCACTTTTGAGGCACTGGGAGCTTTGAGGAAGCAAAACCTGGGGCAAGGGGTACAGAGCAGGGTCTGGGTATGGGCCAGTGGGGTCGCCAGGATGTGAACCCCCTCAGGTCCTTACTCTGACCTGTGGTTCCCCATCCTTCATGTGTGCTCCATCCACAGGGCCAAGTACTGTGGCTGCATCCACCAGGTCCCACCTGCTTTTAGGCATGGAGCACTGGGCTCCAGCAGTGGGCCTGGTGAGGTGCAGATATCCCTCTACCAGGGACCATGGGCACCACATCCCTGCACCAACCATCACTGAACACCCGAGTTAGATCTTGAGTTCAGATGATGCATATTCGGCCAATTTACACAAAGCCATCCCACGGAGAATCTTCCTCTCCTCTGTCCAGCCTGCAGCTCCCATTCCTTTCCCAGTGGGATACCACTGCCCATGGCCGTGCCCTGTGCCCGTCGCACTGCAGCACAGCGCAAGTCACCCTCGTGAGCTCCCCAGGCAAACAAATGCTTAATAAACTGCACCACAGTGTCTGAGGTGGTTATTAATACCCTGGTAAAAAGAGCTACTGAAGTTATAAAGCTTTAATTTGGCATTAAGGCCGAGTGGAAACTCCACGTGCCTGCCAACAGCTACACACACATCCCTATACAGGCAGGCTGTTAATATATATGCCGATATAAAAATAAAGAATAAAATTAAGTTGAAAGAAAGAGCTGAAGTGCTTGCAGAAGAGGGCAAAAAGGACAGTGGATTGGTTTGTTTAGGGGGTTTCAGGTGAGTTTTTGCTACCCTGTCTTGGCCTCCTTCTCAAATTTATTTGGACTTTCAGCCTATGGATAAAACCCCATCTTTTATTATTATTTTTCTTGTTTTAAACAAAATAAGGAAGTGAGGAAAGAGCTTCAATCCAGGCTCTAAAAATATATGAGCTGTTGCTTTATGGCGCACATCTCCGGCGGCGCGACGCCATAGGGATGGGCACAAATGTGGGACCTGGGTGCCCATGGGCTCCAGCACCACCAGCCTCAGTCAAAGCCCTTCTCTTCCCCCATGAGTGCACTCCGGTCCCAGGGGGCTGATGGTCCCCCCACTTTTGGCACGCTCAAAATGGCAGTGGCGTTGAAACCGTCTGCCTCCAGTGCCTTTGAAATGGAGAATAAAGCTGCAGCTGGAGCGGAACGGGGCCCAACAGCCAGTGCTGGAAAATCCCACCCACAACGGAAGAAAAAACATTGCCCGAGGCACAGGGTGAGCATGGAGCCTCCTGCCCTGCATCTCAAACTCCCCAGCACAGTGGGGCAAGGATGCTCCTGCTCTCTGAGGAGTCCCAGTTCACCCTAGAGCGTGGGAGCGGGGACCACTGGACATGGGTCAGACCTTGGGTCTCCACCAGGATGTGAGGTCTTCATCAATGTTCAATATCCCACCCAGAGCAAAGTCCCCCAGTTCTGGGGATTTCATAGAATCCAACTGGTTTGTGTTGGAAGGGACCTTAAAGCTCCTCCAGCTCCAACCCCTGCCACGGGCAGGGACCCCTTCCACTGGAGCAGCTTGCTCCAAGCCCCTGTGTCCAACCTGGCCTTGAGCCCTGCCAGGGATGGAGCATCTATTTGAGGCATGATGTATCTGTCTCGTTGCCAGCTCTGGGCTTGTTTCAGGCAACTTGGGTGATAAAGGGTTTCTGGTTGTTCATCCAAGCAGGGCAGGTGAGGGATGCAGGTCTGCAACCTGGCTGGTTTCCCCCCAAAAGCCCACGTGGGTTTGGAACCTGGACTTTAGAAGGTCTCCCCAAGCAGTGGGATGAGCAGGGTGCACCCCAGTGAGGAGTTCGCAAGAACAAATAGAGATGGGAACATCAGTAAGGATGTGGTGAGGCACTGGAACAGGCTGCCCAAAGAAGTGGTAAATGCTTCATCCCTGGCAGAGTTTAAGGCCAGGTTGGACAGAGCCTTGGGCAACATGGTCTAAGGTATCCCTGCCCATGGCAGGGGGTTGGAACTGAATGATCTTAAGGTCCTTTCCAACCCAAACCATTCTGAGGTTAGATCATTTTATGATTTATTTTGTTAAATCTTCTCTTTGCTTGGTTTGAATATGAAATCCCTGGAGCACCTGCAGCAGCACAGGTGATGGCTTTTTTCTGGATGGATTATATTCTCCCGTGGGAAAAGCAGGTTGTCCCAACAGCCGAGCTGCCCTTTTGTGGGAAAACACTGGTTACATTGACAAAAAAAACCCCCAAAAAACCAAAAATACAGTTTTTCAGAGGTTTTCTTTTTTTCTTTTTTAATTCACTCCATCCTTTCGGAAGGATACTTCTGAGGAGCCAAAACTTCAGCCTTCTGACATTAGCATCTTTGCCAATCTTAGGATGGCTCCTGGGGTCCCAAGGAGGGTATTTATTCACTCTTCCCACACACTCACACACACTTTTTTCCCAATTTTTCTCCTTTTTTTTATGATCCCATAACCTTTCAGAATGTCTCCAGCTTTGGAAAAATTACAGAGTGGCAAATTTATAATGTTTTCTTCTGTACTTCTGTGTAATCTTTCCAAAGTTAGAGACATTTTGAAGTTACAGAATGGAAAAGAAAAAGATAGAAAAGACCAATAATACACATGTGCGAGGGGGAAAGACGTGACGCTGTTTTCAGTGCTGCACAGACCTCATCCATTGCCTTGAGTTTGAGGGAGCAGGAGGAAAAAGAAATAGAAAATACCCCCTACCCCCCCAAAGCGAGGTTTCTGGCCGAAGGGTGGGAAAACATCAGTGATGTGATAGTTGATGGATGCTTCTTGGTTTTGGGTGTTTTTAGCAGAAGGAGATGGAGTTGATGGTTGGTCTGTACTGTTTGGGTGCTGGAACCCACCTGGATGTCAGGGTGAGTGCTTAGGGTGCTGGGACCCAGCAATTCTCCCCTTGGGACCATCAACTGGAAGCATCATGGTGTGATTTATAACCTGGTAGGGGAAGAGCTGAGGGAGTGCTCTGAGTCCTTAGGGTCAGGACCAGGATCGGCAAATGCAGTAGATCTTTGGTTCAGGGTTGCCGATGTTCCTGTGGAGTCCTTTCACTTATTGCTGCTTGTGGAGAGGTGAGCACTCAACATCCCACTCGCATCCCCCTGCCCTAGTGCTGCATCCTCCCACCACCCACCCGGGAGTCCCGGTGAGGGATGTGGGAGCTGGAGGTGAAGTCACTGGAGGTGGTGATGCCAAACAGCACTAACAGGTGATGGAAGTGCTGCTTCTTGTGGCAAAAGGCCCTTTTGAGCCTGAAAACATGGTTGGGAAGGAGCAAGCTCTGCTCCCTGTGGCTTTTGCAGGGTTTTATCCACCAGTGATTATTTGCACATGCTTTTTGGTCTGGAGGATGGGGCCTTTGCAGGTGGGTTAGGAGCGCAGTGGCGCAGCCTTGCCATGGGGTTTGCAGCCAAATGTGAAGTTTGGCTGGGGAGGAACCAAACCTGCACCATGCTCAGCACCCCAGAGGGAGAACAGCCCCTCCCAAGACCCACAGGACCCCTGTGCAGGACTGTGAGCCTCTCCCCAGGGATGCTGTTGGGTGCTGGGGTGGTCACAGCACAGCGGGTGCTGGGAGCAGGGTGCTGGTCCCCTGTGCAAGCCCTCCATCCTTCCCACCGCAGTGGGTCAAGCTCCAGGCAGTGATGAATGGCCCCAGGGAGGCCGTGGTGGCCGCGGGCCATGGCTAATGTCAAATAACAAATATGAATGTGGGCTGTAAATATTTATACAATGTGCAGGCACGTGCCGCCTCCCCGGTGCAGAGGCAAAGCTCTCCTGCCCCGCCGCCTGACTCACAGCTCCCGGCAAAAAGCCTCCAGGATGGCTGGGATAAGGCTCAGGACGATGCTCCCGTGGCCGTGGCCCCCATCCTGGCAGGGCTGCCTGCCCATCCGCGGCTTGCAGGGATGTTTGGTGTTCTTGGAGCAGCTTTCTAAAGGCAGCTGAGAGCTTCTCAGCCGCGGGTTTTTCTTTCTGGGATACAGGGAACTGGAGGGCCCCACGGATCCCCCTTCCCTGGTGAGATCCTCCCCATCCCAGTGGGAGGTGGTGGAGGTGAATATCCCCAGGAGCAGAACTGACGCTCCCATGTGCTGGTGGAGTCAGAGCATGGAGCTCAGGGAGCCCTGCCCGCGCCCGAAGGGCTGTGGGTGATGCTCAGCAAGCACCTCCCCTGCCAGGGGCACTCAGCTGCATTGCACCCTGGCAGGCATTGGCAGCCAGAGAGGGGATGTGCCCGCACCAGAGCACCACACCTCCCTTACTGCCTGTGAGGGAAGGCAGAGAGCAGCCAGGTGAGCAGCCTCTGGATCATAAACCTCTGTTCCACGTGCTCAAGGCTCCTCTGTTTCCCAAATACCATTAAAACGTCCACTCCCACAGCCTCCTGCCATGGCAAACCCTTGGGCATCACCACTTGAGGCCATCACTGGTGCACAGTGCTCCACATGTCATGCTCTGGGTACCAGGGTGCTGCATCCTGGATAAGTGGGTTGAGGGGCAAAAGGGGGATGGGGAAGACACAGATTTTGGCTGCGTCCCCAAGGAAACTTTGCTGTTTTCACAGTTCTCCCTCCTGCTTCCCATTCCCAGCTCCCAGGTTTATTTAGCGTGGTTCCTGCTAATTCCTGCACATTCTTCTGCGCCTAAGAATAGAAAGTGATGATTATTTGGGTGACTGGTCAGCTCAGGAAATGGCTAATAGGAGACAGAGACTTTCACCTCTCCCTGGGCTGGCTCCAGCCCGGACTCTGGGCTCCTGAGCAGTGTGAGAGGGTCGGGGAGTTTCAGGGTGGTTTGTATGAGAGTGGGGATATAGGCTCATGAGTGGACCTAGTGATGCACCATGTCCCACAGTGAGCCCTTCACCCGTTGTGTCAGGGCTGGGTGTACTGCACTGCTCCCTCAAGGCTTTCTGGGTCATGGGCTGGTCGAGGGGCTGAAGCGCTGCTTGGTTTCATCACCTCAAGCAGTGGCTCCAGTGGGGCAATGGGGTAGAGCCCTCCCCAGCTCTCCCCATCTCTTCCCTGCCTCTCCCCTTGCAGATGTCGATGAGTGCGTGGAGGGCACTGACAACTGCCACATCGATGCCATCTGCCAGAACACCCCGAAGTCCTACAAGTGTATCTGCAAATCTGGCTACACCGGCGACGGGAAGCACTGCAAAGGTAGGGGCACATCACCACCAACAGAGCCACTTGTCCAACAATTGACAGCCCCGGCAGGTCAGATGGCAGTGGCTCTTCAGCAGTGTCCCTGCCCTTGCAGAAAGCTGGTTCACCACAGCACACTGCAGATGTTTTAGTCCCCTTTTCTGCTCTAAACTCCTGGCCTATTGACACCACAGTGCCTGGGGACAGAGAGGAGCATGACTGGCCTTGCCGGTGGCAGTGACAGCCACCATGCACCTTCTGTGCTGTCCCAGCATTTCCAAGAGTGGGGCTGCCCAGTCCCTGGGAGATCACCTGAGGCTTGTTTTATACAAAGCTGCCTGCTTTTAGCTGCAGAGTTTCCAACCCAGAGGCTGCAGAACTGGCCTAGCAGCTAAAATAATATAAATATAATAATAATATATAAATAATAATATAAAATAATATATGGAGATATAGATGATACAGATATGGATGTAGATGTACATATATGCAGCCAAGTTGGACACAGAATGAAAACGGGCTCTGTGGAGGAGCAGCAGCAGAAAAGCAGGAGTGGCACAGGGGGAGAATTCCCAGCTCTGCTCAGAGTGGGTCCAGGGTCAGGATGGACTGAGTACAAATAGCAAAGGGATTAAAGCACGCTCCAGGCACAGCAGGGCTTCGCCATGGAGGCATCCTGCTCTGCCCACCAGCGTGGGAAATCCCATGGGATTCCCAGTGCACTGTGCTGTGCCAAGGCTTTAAGGTTAGCTGGGAGTCCAGGGTGCGCCAGGGTCGGTTTTGCAGGGTGCGGAGGGATGCTGTAGGTGATAACAGAGCTGGGCACCTGCTTGAATAAGCAGAGACCTTAGGATACATCAGCTGGGTGCAAACCCGCTGGAAATGGGGCTCAGCACCCACGCAGAGGGTTGGCCATCCCTTTGGGCAGCCCTGCAGCTCTCCTGCCTCCTCTCTCTGCAGACGTTGATGAGTGTGAGCGGGAGGATAATGCAGGCTGTGTCCACGAGTGCGTGAACATCCCTGGGAACTACCGCTGTACCTGCTACGACGGCTTCCGCCTGGCACATGACGGACACAACTGCTTAGGTGAGGCCCCAGCATGCTGGTGGGATGCTGGCATGTCACAGCCACTCGGCAGCCCTGGTACCTTGGGACCAGCCTGCTGGCTTGCTTTGCTGTGCACCTTCTCAGCTCTAAGCCCCTGAGACCAGTTTCAGAGCCAGGGGACCATAGTGGCACTTGCAGGGTGCCAGCAGCAAACATGTCCCATGCCATGACGGCTCGCTGGGGACAGGATTGCTCCCCATTGCACAGGGCTGATGCTGAGGGATGATGCTCCATGCTGGGAGAAAAACTTGCTCCATGAGTTCATCCGTAGACTGGTGGAGTTTGGGGTAAGGCAAGACTGGGAAGGCTGGGTTTGGGGATGCTGCGTGTGAGCCACAGCCTCCCCACAGCTGCATCCTGCTGTGGTGAGTGGCCGTGCCGGCAGTTCTGCTGTGCTGCCCAGGGCAGGACCAGCCTGTGGGGCTCACCCGGGCCCTGCCACTTGTGCTTGAGGTCAGCCCTGCACCTGCCAAAATAGATGAGTTAATAGCAAAGCCAGTGGTGATGGGAACCAGCGAAGAGACTGGGTAAATAATCCCTGGGCCAAGACAAACCCGGCATCTGCCTACGGAGCAGCCGTGCATCCTCCCCACCGCTTCCCACTGCCCCAAACTCCATCCGGCCACAGCGGAGCCAAAGCTCCCGGCAGAGCCCTAGGGCTGGCCGGGCTTCCCGCAGCCCTGTGCCCGCTTCCTCCCCCAGCACCCACGGGTGGAATTGCTGGAGCACGGATCCACCCACCCGCCCTCTACCTGGAGCTCTCATGCTAGTCCCTAATGCGTGTCTGCAGAGGGGTCATTAATGAGCTCATCACTGGCAGGAGGAGGAGGGGAAGGGATTATGGACACATACGCTTTGCATTAACCACCATCACCAGGATCTTTGCAGCCTCCTTGGGGAGGGGGGAGATTTACACAGCTGGGAGGAGGCGGCTCTGCCTTCCTCTCCCCGGGGAGGATGAGCCTGAGGAGAAGAAAGGAAAGCCGGGCTCGGCGAGCCGCGCAAGTCATGTGTTTACAGAGTTGGGTGGGAGGGGATGGAGGTGGCTGAGGAGCAGCTGGGGCAAGGGAGGACCTGAGGGGCAGCCCCAGCTCCCCCCGTTGAGCCTTTCCTCAGCTCATCCCAGCATCTCGGATGTGTTGCTTTCCTGTAGGGATGGGCAGGTTTATCCCAGCATTTCTGTGTTGCTTTGCCATAGGGATGGGGCTGGTTTATCCCCTGGATCCCATTTTACAGGTGAGGATGTTGACACCCTCCATGCTCCAGCTTGGTTTGCTCAGCAGCCACTCTTGGGGGGCATCGGGGATGAACCCCAGTGGGCTTCTCCATCCTCCTGAAGCAACTCTACTTAGCAAAAAAGAAGAGAAGCAGAGCACAGCAGAGGGTCACAACCAGGCTTTGCTGGTGCTGAGAGCAGTGGCTGAGCAGGAGATGGGTCAGAGAGGGTCAGGGCATGCCCGTAGGCTTCCCCATCACCCATCCCAGGCAACTTTTTGAACCAGAACAGGAACTGGAGCCCCTGTCCTGACACAGGCCCTGCTGGCTTCTGCCCATCTCTGTTGCATTTAATAAAACAGGTATTAGAGCAGTGGAGTCTTGTTCCAGCCGTTGGGTTTGAGCGACTGCCTTCTCATTTTTGTGCAGAGCTTGAGGGAGAAGTCGCAAGACCTTAAGCCCTTGTTATAAGCGGGGGGATTTGAGGAGAGTTATTGGCATCTGCAGCACATAGCTTGGCTGGAACGAGCCTCAGAGGAAGCTGCAGGCCTCCTGCCATCACAGAGGACATCCCTTTTGTGTCTGGCTGCAGCCTGGCTGTCAGCCCTAGCCTGCCCTGTGGGCACCCTGGGTGTGCGATAATGTTTTCAACACCTTTCCAAGGCAGTGGCTTCGTGGGCTGCTCCTGAGCTTTGCTCCCATGGCAGTTTCCAGCTGTAGCCCTGCTTGGATTTCTGACCATCCCCCAGGGTTGCAGCATCTCCCTGGGCTTGTCTGGGGCAGGGGGCACAGTGCAAGGCACTCACACTGCTTGGACAACCATCCATCCATCCATCCATCCATCCATCCATCATCCATCCATCCATCCATCCATCCATCCATCCATCCATCCATCCATCTTTTTGCTCCAAAGCAAGGGGTTTTAGTGCCTGCTGTGCTGCTCAGGGAGGAGGGCAGTGCTGGGGGCCCGGGGGGATCCCCCTCAGCATGGTCCATCACTGAGTGTTTCCAGCCACCAGCGCTGGCAGGACTCAGCTTTCCCTGGCTCTGCAACACTAAAGTTCATGGGAGGTTTTCTTTGGCACGGGACCTCCCACTCCCCGTGCTGACACCATCACCCAGCTCTGGGACTATGGGTGGAAGGGGCAGGGGTCTAATTCTCTGTCCAAGTCCTGGTTGCTCTGGCATCTTGGGGCACTGGTGAGTTCAGCTTGGACCACTGTCCCTAGAAACCATTTGGAGACAGTAAAGGGAATTGCTCTTCATTTGGGGTTGGAACTAGATGATCTTAAGGTCCTTTCCAACCGTACCCATTCTATGAAACAAGGGATTTGCAGGGATGGAGCAGGAGCAACCTGGGGCAAGGGCATTGCCACTGCCACGGGTGCACAACTCAAGCCCCTTTCAGCCTTGGCTCATTAAACTGAAACAGGCATGAGGGCAGCAGAGCTGCTGGGGGTTTGAGCCTCCTTACAAATAATTATCTCGGCTCTGGGCTAAGGTTTCCCAGCGCTCCCTAATGAAGTGCAGGCATCCCCAGCCAGCAACGGGCTCGGAAGGGCTAGGAGCAGGGGGTGGCTGCCATCAGTATCCCATCCGAGCATGCTGGGTGCTTTGGGGGTCATGGGAAAAGAAAATTCCCTTTCTCTGTGGTTTTGGGTTCCCTTCTGTCAGACAAGGCTGGACCTTTTTTGCCTGTTAGCTGAGGAAGCTGCATGGCCTCTGCAGCCCATCCCATGGGGTGCTTTGCCTTCATTCCCTGAAGTCCTAAAGCATCTCCCTTTCTTCTAGCTAGGGGATCATGGATGTAAGGCAGAGATAATGTGCAAATCTGTCACACCCAGTTCCCCATCCCCTCTGTGTGCCATGGATCCATGCTCACCTCCTGCCATGTCCCCTTTGCAGACCTGGATGAGTGCTCAGAGGGCAACGGCGGCTGCCAGCAGACCTGTGTCAACATGATGGGCAGCTACGAGTGCTTCTGCCGGGAGGGCTTCTTCCTCAGTGACAACCAGCACACCTGCATCCAGCGCCCCGAAGGTTAGTGCATGGCCTTTCCCTCCAGCCCCTGCAGTAATGGACAGATCTGCCACCTCTGGCCACCCCTGCACTGCCTGGCTATGGGTTTGGGTTTGGGTTTGGGTTTGGGTTTGGGTGCTGGTTCATGACCCTTCTTGGTGTTGCAAATTTGAAAATAAATTTATTATGAGCATGTTGCTGTGGGGCTCATGAACATCTCCAAGAAAACCCTCTCAGGCCCCTTAGTCAAGCTCAGTAATACCAGACAGAGGAAGCCGATCCTATATCTAGAGTGTTTTGTTAAATAAAAGGTACTGGAGACCCTCAAACCCCCCTGTGAGACTCATCTTCTCCTGCCAGGTCTTGTGCAGCACCAAGCCCTTTGTCTTGATATCAGTTCTAAATTGCTGCCATCTGGAGCAATCTCGTAGCCGAAATAGGAGGAAATAAGAGATTTTTGCATCTCCACTGTTTTTTATCTCTGCTGTTCGGCAAAGCCAGCTGAGTTTTGCTTTCCTCCTTCCCCCTTCCCAGCTGTGTCAGTTGCTCCAGCTCCCCTGGGAATCTTGCCCAGCCTGGAACAGCTCAACCATGGTGGCATCTCCTACATCCCTATTCCCTGTGTGTCCAGGAGGGATGAGTTGCTTGCTCCTTCCTCTCCATGACGCAGTGGGTGGCCCTTGCTGGGGACAGGGATGCAGGTGCTGGTGTTTGAGCTGCAGAGTGGTGTTGTCCTGGGGAGGTCTGTGTTGCTTCTGCACCCCGAGGTTGATCTTGTAGCTGCTGCGTGGTCCTCGAGCTTGGGCTCAGGAGGGTGAGGGGTGAGAGGATTGCAGCTGGTCCCTGGGATGTGAGCCTGGAAAAGGCAGAAAGCTGAGGACAATCTGGGGTCTGATATTAAAGCCTGTTCTGACTTTACTCTTGGCTTTTGGGCACCGCCAAGGCAGAAGCATTCAGTATTAGAGAGCTAAACCTCAATGTTATGGCTGCTTCCTTCCTTCTGGGGTCCTTGCCAGCTCCTTGTTTCTCTCCTCTACCCTGGCAGGAGGCTTTCCTTTCCCTCTGCTCTTTCTCCTTTTCTGATTCTGCTCTTGCTTTTCTCTCTCCCCCCTGATGCACAGGGGATGAAACACTGCTGGGTGAGAGACCTGGGTGATAGATCCCAGAACCCCACTCCTGCAGCACTGCCACCCTCTCCCTTGCACCAGCTGGTCCCTCCCAGTAAGGAGAGGCCAAGGGCTGGGGCTCACTGGGTATTGGTGCCTCTAAACCCTGTTGTGCTCAGCCCAACGGCAGTGGAGTCACCAAAAGCAAAAGGTGCAAGCACCTTGTGCTGGTGCAAGAGCAGATGATGGTGTTGCAGGGAAAGGAATGATTAAAGGGGTGCATCCCTTCCCAGGCAGTGGCTTTAGGCACTGAGGAATCGCTGTGTCCTGGTGTCCTGCGGCGCAGGAGGATGCTGGGCACGGGTGGAATCGCCTAAGGAGTTGTAGGAAAACAGCGTGCGGCCACCCCGGCCTGGAGGGGAGCCAGGGCACACAGGCTCCAGAGCCTGCGTCCCTGCCGGGATGCGCTGAGGGAGCTCTGCAGACCGCTATTGGGATGTGGCTTCTCTGGAAGCTCCAGGGGGCAAACGGTGCGGCAGGGCAGGGTCAGCCTCGGAGGCCCCTGTGTCTGCTGTGGTACAGGGACGTGATGGAGATGCTGCCACATGGTGAAGAGCAACAATAAAAAAGAATGAGAGGAAAAAGCTGGTTGGAGGAGAGGCTGAGAGCATTTGGCTGTCTCTGGCATCCCTGGGGCATAGCATGGGTCTCTGGGGCAAGGCTGGGTGGAGACAAGCGACTCGAAGCAGCATCCTAGCCCCAGGGTATCCTGGAGGATGCCAGGGGGGATGGACTGAGGCTCCCCACAGGGTGGGGGTTCCCAGCCCCAGAGTGGAGGCCAGGGAAGGGAGGGCTGGTGTGTTGGAGGCAGGAGGCTCTAATGACAGAGGGCTCCCGGCCACTGCACTTAGAGATGATCGTCCTGTCCTGAAGCTAGGTGGGATCTGTGGGGCAGGTGATGGGGAGCAACCTGGGACACCCACAGGCTCCAGCCTCTGGTTTTTAACCATTCGAGTGCATGCTTGGTGCATCCTCCTTCAAGGAGATGTGGGAACGGGGTCTTGCCCGAGGTGGTAGGAGGGAATCAAAGGTTGAAAGCTGGGTAGCTTTGTCCACCTTCCCAAGCAGCTCTGTGCCAGGAGGTGCTGCCCTTTGAGACACCTTCTTCAAGGCAAGAGCCCATTAAGGTTCTTACTGCAAGGTTTTCCTCCATCTCCCCCTCCCCATTCCACCCCAGACATCCCTCTGCCACCACAGACCAGTACCAGCAAGCTTCTGGAGCTTTTGTTTGCTTCCTTCTCTCTTTTAGAAGGAATGAACTGCATGAACAAGAACCACGGCTGTGCCCACATCTGCCGGGAGACCCCCAAAGGGGGCATCGCCTGCGAGTGCCGCCCCGGCTTCGAGCTCACCAAGAACCAGCGTGACTGCAAACGTAAGGAGCACTCCAGGGATGGGGATACAGTTTCCTGGGAACTCCTAACCTTGTCTCCATGATACAGACACCTCCTGGCCTTGCTGCAAAGTCCTGACCCCCTGGTAGCAATTGGTTTATTGAGTCTGAAGCTCTCTGGGCTTCATTTTCCTCTAGCATGCCCAGCTCTGTCTCTGTTGCTCTTACAGAGGATGCTCTTGGCATCCTCCTCTGCCATGAGACTTTGTGCTCTTAAGCTGACCAGGCTCAAGTGGCACTTAAAGGGGTCCCAGAGGTGTAGCATCCTCTGTCCCTGCCCCAGTGTCTCACTTTCCAAAGAGGAGATGAACAGGGAGAATGCCATTGGCACAGGATGAGCACAGGAATTCTTTCCCTGGGGGTCATGGTGTTCTGAACCCGTCTCATCTCCTGCCAGTATCTCACTGGCATTGCCAGGGTTATTAAATAGAGATGAATGTGTTTATCCAGTTATTTTTGTTTCTCCATTTGTTGTATGCAGCAAATATGTAAAATGAGATGGAGTTTTAATCCTATGAGCCTGTTTTCCCTCCATGGTAAATGAACAGTATGCCTTGCCTCTTGGGAAGGGCTGAGAGGGATTCCCAGGAGCACCTGAGTCATTCCGGAGCTCAGGAAAGTCCCACCCTTCCCTTGTAACATCAGATTCCAGGGGCAGCCAGCCCACAGGTCCCCTTTGCTCAGGCTCCACCAGTGGCATTTAGAAAATAAGCAAAGAGAAGACGCAAGAAACTTAGATCTAAGGCAGAAGCTGTTCCCTGTGAGGGTGCTGAGGCGCTGGCACAGGGTGCCCAGAGAAGCTGTGGCTGCCCCATCCCTGGCAGTGCTCAAGGCCAGGTTGGACACAGGGGCTTGGAGCAAGCTGCTCCAGTGGAAGGAGTCCCTGCCTGTGGCAGGGGGATGGAACTGAATGACCTTAATGTCCTTTCCAACCATTACCATTCTATGATTCTATAAACCACACCACAGTTTTCATCTACCAAGATCCCGCAGGGAAGGTCAAAGGGCTTTAGAAATTATCCAGGAGGATATGGATGAGGTTTCTCCAAACTGGCTTTGTGCTACTCCTTGAGGATGCTGGGTGGGGAAGAAAAGGGCTGGGGACCCTGCTGACAGCTGATTCTTTGCCTCCTGCAGTGACCTGCAACTACGGGAATGGGGGCTGCCAGCACACATGTGACGACACCGACCAGGGGCCCAAGTGTGGCTGCCACGTCAAGTTTTTGCTGCACTCCGACGGGGTGACGTGCATAGGTAGGTGCAAGCCATGGCCTGGGATGTGGGGTGGCTCCTCTTCCTCCCTGAGCAATTTGCTCTTGGCCTGAAGAAGGGGCTTTCGGGATGCGGCGTTTCCTGTTGCTGAGATTGAAGAACGTCAGTGATGTGAGGGATGGGGTTGGTACCCACGGGAATGCACTGCTGCTCAGCCACAAAGGGCAAAAGTGGCTGCAGGGATGCTTGAGCGGGTGGTTGGGGTTTGGTTTGCTGTGCTGGAGTGCCAGCAGGGTCCCTGCCTGTCTCCATGCTGCTGGAGGGAGAGGGCTGGGAATGTCCCCATGCTAGAAGCTGTTTCTGTTGCTGTCACTGGCAGCATTTGAGGAGGGACAGAGGGGATGGATTTAGTCCCTGTGATCTGTTCTTAGCTGGCACCGTGGAGCCTGGGCTCAGGAACAATTGTCTAGCCAAAAAAAAACCCCAAACCCCTGACAACCTGACAAGTGAAGCACCCCCAGAATTGTCCTTTTCCTCCGCGTGTTTTCAAGTTGTAGAACATCAAACAGAGATCGAAGTTTTACTGGTTTCATATGCTCGTGCTGCTGAACAGCTGATTCGATTTAAAAGAACGTTGCATTTGGAGAGTGATTAAGTCCACAAATTGCTCCAGACATTTGAGTTCTCATTGCAAAATAAAAATGAAAGAGGAATTGAAAGCGAGAGAGAGGTTTTGGCTCCCTGTGGCCCTTCTGTGCCTGAACAGCTTCCCAAGGACAGCTCCATCCTCGGGGTGAGCAGCCGAGGAGCCCCCCAAGCCCCTGGCTGCTCCCCACCAGCTCAGTGGATGCATCAAAGCCCTCCTGCCTGTCAGCTCAGCTGCCTGTGACCTTAACATCACCACTGTCACCCAGCCCGCTGCCAGGATTAATCCCAGTCCCTCCTGGCAGCTGGCAGGACCAGCCCCTTGTCTCCACCATCCTCGTGTTCGCTTCCGTGGCCGCCACATCCCATCCCAACCGCTGAGGACACAATAACCAGGGGTTTATTATGGTGCCCAAGGTGGGAAGCGCTCCTCCAAAGGGGACTTTGGGGTGCATCAGCTGGTGTGCTCCTCCTGGGTGGAGGTCTCTGTGTGTGTGGTGTCTGTGTTGGTGTGAGGACTCGGGGAGGTTTGGCACCAGAAGGGTGCTCCTGACCTGGGGGGTGCAGTGGGTGGGAGAGCAGCTCCTCAAAGCAGCTCATGGTTCGGGAGATGCTCAAGAGGGGTGTTTTTGCCAGAATTTCAGCACTTGGATCCTGAGTACCATGGGCAGGATGGTGGGACTTGGGAGTTTCCGAAATCATTCATCCTCATGGCCTTGACCAAAACCTCCCTCTTTGTTCCCAAACCATGCACCATACCTGCTGGAGAGGCATCTCCCACCAGAGCCAGTACATCCCCGTGAGCTCTCCCCTCACCCGTATTCCTGGGAGAACTCAAACACCCCAATGAAGGATTTTAGGAGCAGCACCAGCCCCAAACCCACCACCAGACCTTTCCTCTCCCTTTCGGCTCCGCAGCAGGAAGGAGCCTGCCTGGCTCCCGCATTCCCCGGGGGAATCCCAGCCCCCCAGCCCCAGCACGGGAACACTGCGGGATTGTGCTGCGGCCGCTGGGAGCCGGCGGCTGCCCCGCGGGGGCAGATTTACAGCCAAGGTACCTGCTTGGATATTTATAACCACCCTTTCTTGTTTTATGGCCGGGGCTCAGCAAACAGCCCTCCCCCCAGTGCTGCCTCCGCTGCCCCTTCCCCATTTCCTCTGAAATATTTCATCATTTCAAGGGGAATAAAGTTTCCAGTGAGGGGAAACACAAACTCGCTCCCCGGGCCGTGGGCTTTGAAATTGTACGCGGTGCGTTTGATGGGCTGCCGGGACAGGCCCCTGGTCCAGGTTCCCTTCAGATCACACCACGCGGCAGGAAGCACGCTCAGCCCCTTTGAGTGACAGTTTCATTAGGCCACGGCCGGTGTTTTTCATTTTTCCGCTTTTTATTGCTGCTTTTAAAAATGCAGATAATGAATAACATGCCTCTGAGCAGAGCGGGGCCAGCCCTCATGGCTCCCAACATGTCTCGGGGGGGAGGGGGAGCCGGGAGGGGAGGCCAATGACCTGAAATATTGATATTTACGCTCAAAAAAGCAGCTCTTTTTCACAAAGGAAATAAAAAGCAAGGGCACAGAATTGCCCTGCAGCCGCCCAGGGTGCAGCGCCCGTGGGTAGATGCAAACCAGGCTGCTGTGGTCGATGCAGATTTTGGCTTTCCGGGAAGATTTGCAAGCCGGGGCATCACTGTAGCTCCCTCCCAGTGATATTTGGGGTTTAATGGGACTGATGCTGTCCCCTGCTTGTGGCAAGCACTGGAGGAGCAGGAGGAGGTGGATGGGGAGGAAACATAAGTAGATGGAGAAGGAAACTAAACCCAGCTCAAGTTTTATGGTTGATTTCCTGACCCGTGCCTGGGCAGTTTGCAGCAGCTCCGCCGATGCTCTGGCTTTGTGCAGCCGAACCCTGCTGCAGGTCAATGCCTGGGACATGGGAGGGAAGGGGCTGAGGCATAGGAGGGCTCTGGGAAGGGGAAAGCAGGGCTCAGGGACACAAGGTGGTTTGCCATGGGCATTCCATGCACACTCCGCGCACATCAAACTGCTCATGGAGATGTGGTCCCTGTGTCCTGGCTGCTGAATCCAGCACAGCACAGGCACGTGGGGGTTGCGTTTCCCCTTTTCCCCTTCCAGTGTCTTCTCCTCGCACAGACCCAGCGTTGTTTCTCCTGAAGCAGAGATGCGTTCACCTCTGCTCGGGTGATGGGCTCTGGGTGCCCTGAGCACCCCATGCTCAGCCAGGGGCTCTCCGGCTTCAGTACAGCAGTCCCGTGGGGTTCTGTCCCCTCCCCAGAATGTCTGGGATGAAGGAGGGACATCTCCCAGCCATGAGAGTCTCCCCCAAAACTGGAGGGGTTTGGACAGGCTGTGGAACATGGGATGCTTCAGACAGGGTGATGGAGGAGTTGATAGCACCAGACCCAAGCGTCAGGTTTTAACTCTCTGGGAGATGGGTGATGCCAGGCAGTTTCCTTTGCAGGGCAAAGCTCATGCTAAGGTTTTGGGGCAAGCCCCGAAAGTGATCTCTGGGTGTTTTTAGCACCAAAATTTAGCACCGATTTTGGGGTCTATGGCTTTGCCCAGGCTGCTGTCAGCCTCATCTTGGTCATTTTCACTCCCCACCAGGCTCCCCTATGACCCTTTGGGTACTCAGCACCCTGGGGCTGTACAGTGCCCCTCTGGGGCTCTGTGCACCTGGGTGCATGGGTGATGCTGAGCAGCCCAAGCACACCCAAAATCTGGGCTCAGCGCTGGCTTAGCTGCTAGATCCAAGTGGTGCAAGTGCCACTGGTGGGACACAGTCACCTTCAGAAAGCCCAAGGCCATGCAGTGTCCATAGAGCTCCCACCAGGGGTTGCATTCACCCCAGCACATGGGGGTGTTACTCCGGTGAGGACCCGGCTCCCCAGACTAACGGGCTGCACTAACGCTCCTTGCAATGCGCTTCCCCCTTCTCGCACGGAGAGCACAAAACCAAAGGGGTTTCGGAGAGGCTGTGGAACATGGGATAATGCTTCCGACAGGGTGATGGAGGAGTCGATAGTGCCAGACCCAAACCTCTGGTTTGGGCTCTTTTGGGAGATGGGGGGAAGCAAAAACCCAAAGGGAGGATTTCCACCAGGCTGGAAAGGCGGTGGAGCGGAACCCATTGACGTGTGACACCAACTGAGCTCCTTGCTGGACACTGTTTCTAAATCACTTTTTTATGAACAGGGGAGAGACACTTCCAGCAACACGTTATCCTTGAGACGTTTTCTAATGGTAAATATTTTTGTTCTCTATCTCTCTGGAGGGGTCTAACAGTAGATGGTCTCCCAACTGGAGATCATAACCGGGCAAGGGGGGCTGAGCTGTCACGCTAACCGCATGCCTCACTAACCCGCTGCTGCTTTGTAACCCCACAGAGCAAGCCTGACCTCGGGCTGCAGGAGGCCTTGGCTTTTGGGGACACAGAAAGAAACCCTCCCCTGGCTGCACTTGCATGAGGCGGGGGCTCTCGCGTTGCTTTGGGCGATCCAGCCTGGTGCAGGGGGTGATAATCCACTTTCCAGTGGCTGTGGCAATGGTTATCCCTTCCCAGGATGCCAAGCGATTCCCAGAGTAGCTAGTGGTGGGCTGCTGGTGGCAGTGGGGTTGGGAGGGTGATACTCATGCCATCTCTGCACTGTGTGTCCCCAAAGTTACCCCTTCCCGGAGCCCACCCGCTCATAGACGGACACCCTCAGGGTGCCCCAGGCAGAGCTGCAATGACCCTTTATGGGGCTGGGAACCTTGGCTGCTTCCCCAGATATTTCTGTGCAACCCCTCTTGGGTCTCTAAGCTCTCCATGAAGGTAAGGTGATGCCTCTGCTCCACCAGCAAGGAAACTGAGGCAGTCTGATGGTGCAGGGACTTGTCTGTGGTGGGGAATCTTGCTCATGGACGTGGTGGGTGCAGGGAAACTCCTGGCATGTCCAGGGGGAGCTGTGGGCGCATGGCTCACCAGTGCTAGCCTTCTGGGGGGCTCTGCAGAGCCTCTCCCACAGGGATGGGAGAAGGGGAGACCCCAGCTCTGCGCCATCACCGTACTCCAGCCAACCCGGCTGTAGTTCCTCTGATTGCAGCACAATTATCTCCTTAGACTGCTGGGATCACAGTCCCGCTGTGATTGCTGCTTCCTGGCAGGTGCAGGGAAGCCGGAGCGAAGGGTGCACCTTCATCAGCAAAGGGTGCTGAGCGGGGCGAGGATTTCCATGGCATGGTGGTTGGCAACTGAGAGCGGAGCTGGGATGGAGGAGGGCAGGAAAGAGTGCGTGTCTGTGTGTGAGCTGCTTTGTCTTCTCCCTCCCCAAGTGGTGGAGGCCCTCGCCAAAGCCCTGTGTGGTTGGGTGAGTCACGCCAGGCTGGAGCAGCCCCCGGCACTGCCGAACAATGTGGCTCTCCCGGGGCCCTGAGTGCCTGGCCCCGTCTCCCTGTGATCTCCCCTACTCACAGGTACCCCAGAAGCCCCCTCCAAGCTCTTTGTAAGCCCAGGACAAGATCTCCCCTTTGCAAAGGGGTTTGCAGTGGTGCTCCAACCGTACTGGCTCAGCTCCCACCCCATATGTACCCTGGGCAGTGTCTGCATCCTGCATGGGATGGTGGGTTGGCTTTGCTTTACAGCTCAGCTGGAATTCCCAAAGGTGCAAAGGGGACGGGAGGGGAGATGGGTGCTGCAGCACTGGAGGAGGCTGTGAGCATGGTGAAGCAGGCACCGTGCTCCGTGGAGAGCCCCATCCTCCCTGGTGCAGCCACTTCTCTGGCTCCTTGATCCCACCAAAAGCAGCACCAGCGCTGAGCCCGTCCCCTCACCTCAGCAGTGACCCTGTTAAATCAACCCTCCCCGGGCTGCTTCTGCATCAGCTGCTGGAACAAAGGCTGGTATTGAACAATTCATCAGGCTTCCAGAGTTTCCCTTCCCTTCGGCTTGGTGTTGCCCGCGCTGTGCTCTTTGCCCTGGTGCCACAGGGGAACCAACATTCCCGACACGGCCCGGCTGCTTGCAGGGAGAGGACCTGGCTGGAGGAATATCTGCAGAAATCCCTTCCTTGCCGTTAGGTTTTGTAATTGTGCTGGCTATTAACTTAATAAAATGGTCCCTTTTGTTCTCTTATTATGGGACATCATAAAAATAGCAGCGGCAAGAGGAGCACAGAGTGATCCCAGCTCCCTTGCCCTGAGGCAAATGGTTGGATGGTTCAGTCATTCCCACCCCATGCGGCGCTTATGCGGCGCTTGCAAAAAGCGGGAGAACCTGGGATTTGCTCTTTCCAAGGAATTTCTTCAAGGCATTTTCATCTTGGGTTCCTTGAAGCCCAAATGCCTCATTTATCCAAGCAACCAGCCTTCTGAAAGGAATATTTTATTATCCTTTGTGAACAACTTCATGCACTTCAAACCATTGTTCTGGTGGTTAGGACCAAAATTGAGGATTGATCTCACAGGGAAGCTGTCAAGCTGAAAATGCTTCATTTAAATTAGTGTCCCTTCTAGTCCTACCAGCCACAGCTGACTTTGATAATACTGGAATAATTAGTGCTCTTTTTTTCCCTTCTAAATTGGATTTTTTTCCACTGATGCCGCCTCTGTGTGTGTGTGTTCTAATTATATGAAGCGTCTCCCGAATTAGCCTGGGACACTGGACAGGCTGGCGTGCCCGAGCGGCGGGTGACAGTCCGGGCTCACCCATGGCTTTGTGGCTCAGTGGCGGTGGTGGCAGCAAGGGGGGCTGGAACCCGCTTTTCCCTCCTCCATCCCACTGGGACTGGGGCTGTGCATCCGCATCCACGGGGAGCTGCAGTCGGGGCACCCGGTGAGACCCGGCTCTGGCTGCGTTTAGCACAGCCAGTGCTGGGACTTTGTCATTTGGACATGCAAGTCATCCTCGTTGGAAATGGCAAAGCCAGACTCCACCAGACACTGTTTTGGTGGGACACGCAGCCTGGATTCCAGCAGGAGGCTGAGCATGGTGGGATTAATCCCACGGAGATGCTTTTCCCTCCATCAGCTGGAAAGCCAATGCATTTCAGGAGTGAAAAGCTTCTGTCGAACCACCTCTGCTTTTCCCAGTGTCCTGTTCGCTGTTCCACATGAAGATCTGCCGACCCCATTCTCCCTGGGTGGCCAGGAGCCACTCTGCTCCCTGCCTGCATTCGTAAAGCATCCTCTAAGGAGGGGACAGGGCTGTTCCCACTCCTTTCTCTGCCTTAAATGCAGATACCCAGTATGTAAGAGCAGGTTGTTGGAAGGCAGAAGAGTTGCAAAGGAGTTTGGATGGGGAACCGGGAAATCTGGGTGCTTCTTCCTGCCTTAGCACTTGGGGGAATCACAGGCACCCTTATTTCACCCCCAAACTCACCAGGGAGCAGCACCCAGCAGTGGGAAGGCAACAAGCTCTGGGCTGTCTGCGGAAGCAGAGATGCTGCAGGGCTGCCAGTGCCTCAGTCCCCTTTCCCTTGCTCTCTGTACCAGGGTGTTTATTCATGGGGGGTGCTCTGTGACCTTGTCACCGCTGTGAAAAGCCAAGAGCAGTTTTGGTGTCTCTGCGGTGGGGTTTGCGCCCACTGCTTCCGTGGCCAGTGGAGCCATTTGGGTGCCATGGGGACATCTGGGTGGTGTGACCCCCCCACCCCAGCCTTTTCAACACCAGTCCTTCAGCTCGGCTGCTCTCTCCTCTGTCCCTGCAGAGACGTGTGCTGTGAACAACGGGGGCTGTGACAGCAAGTGTCACGACGCTGCGACGGGTGTGCACTGCAGCTGCCCCATGGGCTTCATGCTCCAGCCTGACAGGAAGACGTGCAAAGGTACGTGTGTGCAAGCGGGGCTGGGGTGTTCACTGCTCACCTTTGGGTGCCTCAGACCCCACTTTGTGTCCTGTTTGGCTCAGGTTTAGCTCAGCTGGAGGTTACTTGCAGCATTTGCTTGCTTGGTGTTTGCACCCATGGGGTGCAGATGGAGATCACCTCCAGGTTTGGGGACTCATTTGATTGGCCCCACTCTCCTGGGAAGCCTATGGAGAAGGGGAAAGGGAGGGCTGGGTCAAGCCAGAGGCAATGGCATGGCACACAGGGGCCTGGAGGGTCCTGTCCCACCTTGCTCCAACCTGCTGCCTCAGTTTCCCCATGGGTAGGGGCTGGGTGTGCAGGAAGTCCACATCTTGCTCCAAGCCCTGTGTCCAACCTGGCCTTGAGCACTGCCAGGGATGGGGCAGCCACAGCTTCTCTGGGCACCCTGTGCCAGCGCCTCAGCACCCTCACAGGGAACAGCTTCTGCCTTAGATCCAACCTGAACTTCCCCTGTTTCAGTCTGAACCCATCACCCCTTGCCCTGTCACTGCAGTCCCTGATGAAGAGCTCCTCTCCAGCATCCTTGTAGCCCCCTTCAGACACTGGAAGATATTTTCAGATACTGGATTTGGGGAGGACACCACAGGAGGTTGCTCACTTCTGTGTGCTCCCACCACCAGCCCCATCCACCTGCCTCTGCAAGGGGGAGCAGTCCAGGCTGGTGACCCCACACCCCAACCCTGCCCCCCTCCTTGGCCAAGGGGCACTGTGACCCCGGGCTGGCTGGCGCCTGCGTTGTGTCTTTTGGCAGCTCTGGGAACTTGACCCCGGTTGAAAGCAGAGCCCATCCCGCTGCTGTCTACCTGCTGACTGCTTCCAGAACCCCCCGCGCCTGGTATTTTATCAGAGCATCCCCCTCCCCTCCAATTCTGCAGTTTCCAGGACCATGCAATAACCCAGAGCCACGTCCCCTGTGTCTGGGGGTTTTATTACAGCAGTTTACAGCCTGCTCCCTCGCAGTCGTAAAGGGAAAACCCCAGAGAGCCCCAGAGAGGCAGAGCTGACCTGGCGCTGGGGGGGGGTGGGATGCTGCTTCTTCCAGGTCTCCTTCCATTTTACAGGTCATTTCCTAGCAGTAAATTTTGTTATTAGTGAAAAAGGGGAAAAAAATCAACCAAAACAACCAAGTCCCAGCCTCCTGCCAGGTTTCTGGGGCTCTTTGCAGTCATTGTGCATGATCATCTTTAGCTTTGTTTATGGCAGGAAGGAGAAGACAAGCAAAGGTGAGGATTGAAAAGCATGGATTTTGTCTAGTTTCTGCTATTCTTGGTCCCTAGAAGTAGCCCCCAGCCCAAACCTGTGACTCCGCAGGCTCTGGTGTGATGCTTTCCCCCATTGCCAGGCTCTTTCTGAGTCCCTGGCTCCTGCCTCTGCTCCAGGGGATGCTGAGATCTGCAGAAATTAAATGTTTTGTACAACTTCCAAGCTCAGCAGAGCCCGGGAGTCCCCAGTGTCCTGCATCAGCTCCAGGTGCACCCAGATAAAACCAGCAGCCACATTCCCCCAGTGCCCATCAGAGCCCAAAGGCTTTGTCCCATCTGCTGGCTCCCAGTGGGGACAGAGTCCAAGGGGATGATCCTGCCCTGCCTGCCGAGCATCCCAGCTGGAGTGTGCCATGTCCCCTGTCCCCACAGACATCGACGAGTGCCGGCTCAACAACGGTGGCTGCGACCACATCTGCAGGAACACGGTTGGCAGCTTTGAGTGCAGCTGCAAGAAGGGCTACAAACTGCTCATCAATGAGAGGAACTGCCAAGGTAAGGGGTGGCAGCACCCCAGCCCCTGCCCTGTCCAGGGACACCACCTCTCCTGCTCTGCAGTGATTCCCAGACCTCCCATGGTTGCTGCTAAAGGAGTGCTGGCCCGGTTCCTCTGGACCATGTCTATCCTTCAGGGGATTAGTGCTGGATTTGGGTTCTGGTCTGGGGCTTAGCCCTTTGATCTGCACTGGATGACGGTCATGACATTCCCTGCAGCCCCATGGGCGGGGATGTCGCTCTGCCTGCCTTGACCGGCCACCCCACAGCACAGGCTGGATCATTCCCTACTCAGGGATGTGTTGGTGTTTGAAGCTGTCAAGGCAGAGCAAGCATTTTAGTGGCTTTTGTAAAGGGAATGCCCCTTCCCCTGTCTGTGGAAGCCAGGAGCTGGCGGGGGGGGAAGAGGCATCCTGCTCTCTCTGGAGGGAGCTGGCTGCTCCATGCTGCTTCTTCCACCTTGTTCTCCCTGTTTCCTGAACATCGCACCTAAGCCCAGCTTTAAACAACCTGGCAGGTCACTAGGCTGTCTCGGGGGATCACAGGGCTCTGCACCCCCAGCCCATGGCCGAGCCGAGCCCAGTGAGAGTGCCTAAGCCCAAGTATTGCCTCCCAGAAGCACGTGGCTGGGGAAGGAAGGGGCCGGTGTTCTGGGGCCATGACCACTTTCATCTCTGTCCAGGCTCAGCACTTGGGATTTTGATGTGAGCACAGCAATTAACTTAATGAAGGCAATGAAACGGTGCTCAAACCCACTGGGTTGGGTTCACCCACCAAGCCAGGGCGTCCCTGCCATGGCCATGGGCCCCATGGGGCCGAGCAGACATCCCTGGCACTGTCCCGGGGCAGGACCATCCCACACAGCATTCCTGCTTGGCAAAGGGCAGAGCCAAGACATCCTGTGCCAACGACACAGTGCTGGTCCTGTCTGAGGGGCAAAGGGGCTGTAGGAGCTTGGGGAGGGCAAATGCTGGGGCAGTAGGAAAGCTTGGATGCAGGCAGGGTGGGAGCACAGTGTCCCAGAGCATCCTGGTGTTGGATCCCCAGAGCAATCGAGTGCTGGATCCCTGGCGCATCTCAGTGCAGGATCCCACAGCATCCCAGTGCAGCCCCCAGCTTACTGGAGCAATTGGAGCAGGAAGGGGACAACCCTTGTCCCTGGGGCTGCCCCTTCTCTGCACCAGCCCTCACCTCCCTCCATGTCTCCCCTCCAGACATCGACGAGTGCTCCTTCGACCGGACCTGCGATCACCTCTGCATCAACACCCCAGGCAGCTTCCAGTGCCTCTGCAACAAGGGTTACACACTCTACGGGCTCACCCACTGCGGAGGTAGGGCTGCTGGGTGCTGGCAAGGAGGGACCCAAACCCAGCAGGGAGGCACACGGGGCACCCAGGGACGGGGCAGCCCCATGGCATGGTTGCTGTGCGACCGCCGGGGACACCACTCACTCCAGGGGCCCAAGAGGAGGGTGGGTTCCCCACATCCCTGAGCTGAGGCTGGGCTGGGAGGGGGCTCGCAGCCAGACACTCGTGTCTGCAACTTCAAACACAGCGACAGGAACAATTTGCGACGTGTCTGCAGCGGCAGAGAGGGAGAAATCCCCGGCGTTTTTGGCAGGGAGTGGGGAAGGGGAACATCAAAAGGGATTGATTTAAGTTTCACAAGGCAGACAGCTCCCAAAGGCAGGGGTGTGCAGTGCCCCGGGATGCAGGGATGCAGATGAAACACGCTCTGGAGGGGCTGCTGGAGCTTGTGGCAGCAGCGGTGCCGTTGGCCTGGGAAGATGACAGCACGAGGATGAGTGCTCTGGCTGCTCAGCCAGTGAGGATGGGCAGCCCGCCTCGTGCTGCTGAAATACAGAGCCAGAGGGAGCCAGCACAGTCACCAGGGTGCTCTTGGTGTGAACCCATGGTGCTGGCTCCCACTGACGCTCCCATGAAGAGGCAGGTAGGTAGGGAGGCGTGTCTGGGGAGCAAGCTCCATCCCTGTCCTCCCTCCACTTCTGCCTCTGCTTCGTGCCAGACCTGGATGATTGACCCCTCATTTTGGGCAGGGACAGAGAGTCTGTGCCATGGGGAGAGGGGCCAGGGCTGCCAAGTAGCTGCCTCTTGAATTTGGCTGCTAAGTGCTTCCATGTCGGCTCCGTCTGGTGCCCCACAGCTCCCCAGCCCACCATGGGACCTGGATGCGCTCTGCCTGGGTGGGCTGCACCCCTCAGCACCTTGGGTGCATGTGCCCCATGGGCATGGGTCCTTCCCATCTCTCTGAAATCACAGCCCTGGGGCAATGCAGTGATTCAGTGTCAGAGCTGGGGGTCCTGCTGCCCCTCGCCCATCCCTTGTCCCTTCCTCCCTGCAGATGTTGACGAATGCAGCATCAACCGGGGGGGCTGCAAATTTGGCTGCATCAACACGCCCGGCAGCTACCAGTGTACCTGTCCTGCTGGCTGCAAGCTGCACTGGAACAAGAAGGACTGTATTGGTATGTCAGGGCAGGACACACTGTGACTGGGGATGCCCAGCCACCACATGGAGCCGTTGGGATTAGGGTTTAGGGTTGGGGGGAGCATGGGGGTTTTGGGATGTCCTGGCAGAGGGATGCTCCAGGGTGGACTGCTTTTGGCTGGGTCTCACATGGGTCTGGATGGGAAGGCGTTGGCCATGCTCCCTCTGTCCTTGGTCATCTCATTGCTTTTATGACCATGCTTGGGGCTGGCCATGAGGTTTTGCAGCAGCAAATGTTCCACAAGGAGCTGTTTCCATGGCGCTGGCTGTGCCCTGGTACCTGACTGTGTCCCCATCCTTGGGGAAAGGATGAAATCCCACAGTTGAAATCCCACAGTCACATCTCACATTTCCAAGGAGGGTCTGGGGGGCTTGGGATGCTTCTCTGGGGTCCCCGTCTGCATTCTGGCATTCTCTCCTCCTGGTGAGTCCCCCCATGGCTTGGGAGGGTGCAGGAGCCCCTTGCCTGTCCCTGGGCAGTGCCAGCCACAGGTGTCCCCGCTTGTCATCACCAGCCGGCGCGTGTCCCTCAGAGCTGGTGAAATGCCTGCCAGGTTCGGTGCCACCACGAGCCACTCTGACCTGCAACAAGACGGGCAAGAAGGACAGTTGTGCCCTCACCTGCACCTCCAAGGCCCGCTTCCTGCCAGGTACCGGCACCGGTGTCACTGCCAGCATGGGCAGGGGGGTCCAAGTTCTCTGCATGGCCCAAGCTTTGGGGGAGAAGTGTCTGCATGGCCAAGGTGCAAAGACCCAAGCAGTAGCCAAGGAAAGAGAGGAGGGTGGTTGCTTTGGGGGACTCATTGCTGAGCATGGAGCTATGTATGGGATAGGTCCCTGGTGCAGGATCCCCGCGGAGGGGTTCTGGGCATTGTCCCAACATGGCACAGCCACAGTTCCCTGCATCACCCCAGCAGAGCATCACAGGGACTATGCAGCCACTCCAGCATCCCCTGACTCCTGTTCCTCCTTCCCACAGAGTCTGACAGCAGCTACACAGTGAGCTGTGGGACCCCCATCCTGCGGCAGGGTGGACAGCAGAGACCCACCAACAGCAGCCAGCAGTGCCTCGGTGAGGGGGCTCCCAGGGTGCCCATGGCCCCCACCCGCAGGGCTGCCCCGCACCGGGGTGGTTGAGCACCCACCTTTTCTTTTAGAGACTGTCGCTGCGCCCATCAAGCAGAAGGCTTCCTTCAAGATCAAGGATGCCAAGTGCCACCTGCATCCACGGGCCAAGGGCAAGCAGGATGAGGCCGGGAAGGCTGGGGCACAAGGTGAGGTGTGGTGGCAGGGGGATGGTGGGGATGTTGGAGGGACATGGTGCTGAGCTGTCCCCCCGCATGCAGTTGGGTCGGCACCTTGCTCCGACTGCCAGGTTGCCTTTGTCAACCTCAAGTGTGACTCGTCCAAGAAGGGGAAGGGCCGCCGGGCTCGCAACTCCTCCAACAAGGAGGTGACGCGCATCACGTTGGAGTTTGAGGCCGAGATCAAGCCAGAGGAGATCACAGGTGAGCATGGGGCTGGCTTGGCATGTCTTGGGTGCAGGCAGGGGTGGTGGGACCAGGGGGATGGTGGTGGGACCAGGGTGTGATGGTGGTGGGACCAGGGTGACAGTGGTAGGACCAGGGGATGGTGGTGGGACCAGGGGGACAGTGGTGGGACCAGGGGGACAGTGCCATCCCCACACAGCAAGAAGAGGCGAATCATTCCTCATCCAGGTTGGGATGTGTTGGGCAGCACTTGCAGATGAGTATTTAGGAGATGGTTTTGATCCTGGTGGTTTTCCCTCTCCATCCCTCCCTTCTTACTGCATCCTTGTTTCCCCCTACACCCCCACCCCCCCCCTGCACCCCCAGCCAGCTGCAACCTGCACTGTCTGCGACAGAGGGTGGAGAAAAAGCTGAAATCAGCCATCAAAGCCCTGAAGAAATCCATCAACCAGGAGCGGTTCCTGCTCCGCTTCGCGGGGATGGAGTATGAGGTGGCGCGGAAGCTGAGCGTGGCCCCGGAGCGGCAGGAGAGCTGCGGGCCGGGCCAGCAGCGCCTGGCTGGCAAGTGTGGTAAGGAGCATCAGGGGGTGTCTGAGCTGTGTCCTCCCCGGTGGTGGCATCCTCCCTGCCACATCACTGACGTCCCCCCCCCGCTCTCAGTTAGCTGCTCTCAGGGAACGTATTACCATGGCCAGACGGAGCAGTGCGTCCCCTGTCCCCCTGGCACCTACCAGGAGAAGGAAGGCCAGCTCTCCTGCGACTTGTGTCCCCGTGGGGATGCTTTTGGACCAGTGGGAGCCACCAACATCACCGGCTGTACAGGTAAGAGGGGCATGGAGAGGAGCTGGGAGGCACACTGGGGGCTGCAACCTCAACCATCAGCCCCCATCCAGAAGGAGTGAAAGTTCTGAGCATCCCCAGGACCCACAGGAGTTGTTTGGGGCAATTATCATAAAGAGGAGACCTCAGGAAGGGCAGCACTTGCTCTGGATATATTGATGCTGCCAAGGCTGGGTGGGGAGAGGAGCAAAGGCATGGGCCAGGGGAGCCCTGGGCATGTGGGATGCCAGGACTGAGGGGTTCTTGGTCCCACAGGTCAGTGTCCCCCTGGCCAGCACTCGGCCGATGGCTTCAAGCCCTGCCAGCCGTGTCCCCGGGGCTCCTACCAGCCTGAGGTGGGGCGGGCACTCTGCTTCCCCTGCGGTGGGGGCCTGACCACACGCCACGAGGGAGCCCTCTCCTTCCAGGACTGCGACACCAAGGGTAGGTGCGAGCCGGTGCCCAGGGATGGGGGGCACCCAGTGGGGCTGTGCCAGTGGCTGATGCAGCCCCTTTGCTCTCTGCCCCCTCCCAGTCCAGTGCTCCCCTGGGCACTACTACAATACGAGCGTCCACCGCTGCATCCGCTGCACCGTGGGCACCTACCAGCCCGACTTTCGGCAGAACTACTGCATCTCCTGTCCTGGCAACACCACCACTGACTTCGACGGCTCCACCTCCGTGTCCCAGTGCAAAAGTAGGCAAGCTGGGGTGCCACGGCATGGTGGGAATCGGGGTCTTTCCTCCAAAGTTCTTAAAAATCCCTTAGGATAGAGTTTGGGGTCAGTTCTGTGCTGTATGCGTGCAGACAGGCATGGAAGGGATGCGTGGAGCACTGCTAATAGAGCACCCGAGAAACCCAGCCCCATTCCAGTGTCCATGCCACTGGTTCCCAGTTGAAGCAGCTCTCCATACCTTGCAGACCGGCAGTGTGGGGGGGAGCTGGGAGAATACACGGGCTACATCGAGTCCCCCAACTACCCGGGGAATTACCCTGCCAACATCGAGTGCACTTGGAACATCAACCCCCCCCCCAAGCGCAAGATCCTCATCGTGGTGCCCGAGATCTTCCTCCCCTCCGAGGATGAGTGCGGCGACGTCTTGGTCATGCGGAAAAACTGTAGGTAACCGAGCGGGCCACGGTGCTCACGGGAGGAGCCGGGGAGGAAAAGGCTGGGATTTGGCAGAGCTGCCTTGTGCAAAGGGGAAAGCCACAGCCCTGGGCAGCAGGAGGGGGGGTTGGGAACTGGGTGAGCAGGGGACTCGGCATTGAATCATAGAACCATGGAATGGTTTGGGCTGGCAGGGACCTTAAAGCTCCTCCAGCTCCAACCCCTGCCACGGGCAGGGCCCCCTTCCACTGGAGCAGCTTGCTCCAAGCCCTGTGTCCAACCTGGCCTTGAGCACTGCCAGGGATGGGGCAGCCACAGCTTCTCTGGGCACCCTGTGCCAGCGCCTCAGCACCCTCACAGGGAACAGCTTCTGCCTTAGATCCACCCTGAACTTCCCCTGTTTCAGTCTGAACCCATCACCCCTTGTCCTGTCACTGCAGTCCCTGATGAAGAGCCCCTCTCCAGCATCCTTGCAGCCCCCTTCAGACCCTGGAAGCTGCTCTGAGGTCTCCACACAGCTTCTCTTCTCCAGGCATCACCATGCTTCCCCCCGTCTTAAAAGAGAATCACAGAATAGAATCATAGAATGGTTTGGGTTGGAAAGGGCCTTAAGATTCCAGCGTGTTCCAGATCCAGTTCCAACCTCCTACCATAGGCAGGGACGCCTCACACTAGACCATGCTGCCAAGGCAGTCTTTCTGGATCAGGGAGATGTGCATAGGCCAAGTGTGGGCTGGGTTGCACACCCAGGTCTCAGCACTCCTTTTTGGGGGTAAAAACACCCATTTGGAGCTTTCCAGAGCAAGGAAGGAATAACAACATCCCTGGTATGTAATGTGAGGGATGGGGGGTGCTCCGTCTCACCGACTGTGGACAATCCCCACATCTGTTGCCCCCCTTTGCCTTGAGCAGTTAAGCACAGTGAGGCTGGGGATAGTTCTGCTGATGGTATCCAGCATCATGTGTCCCCTCGTCATTCCCTGCAGCCTCCCCGTCCTCCATCACCACCTATGAGACGTGCCAGACCTACGAGAGGCCCATCGCCTTCACCGCCCGCTCCCGGAAACTCTGGATCAACTTCAAAACCAGTGAAGCCAACAGTGCCCGGGGCTTCCAGATCCCCTACGTCACCTACGATGGTGAGCACAGGGTGTGCTGGTGCCCCCCTGCCAGGTTTGGTACCCAGGTCACCCCCAGTTCACATGTATCTGGGGGGAGCTGGCTCAGGGATGGTGACAAGTGACAGCTCATGCCCTGATGGTGTATTTTGGCTGGTGTTGCAGAGGACTACGAGCAGCTGGTGGAGGACATCGTGCGGGATGGTAGGCTCTACGCCTCCGAAAACCACCAGGAGATCCTCAAGGTGAGTGTATCCCCACCAGGTCCTCTCTACGTGGGGCTCTGGAGGATGCTCCATGCAGGATCATCCTTCTCCTGCACTCCTGGCTTCGTTTTGGAGCTGCCATGGGGGCACACGGGGTGGGAACACAGGGTGACCTTCCCTCTGTCTTGGCTTCCCCACAGGACAAGAAGCTCATCAAAGCTTTCTTCGACGTGCTGGCACATCCCCAAAACTACTTCAAGTACACGGAGAAACACAAGGAGATGCTGCCCCGCTCCTTCATCAAGCTCCTCCGCTCCAAAGTCTCCAGCTTCCTCCGGCCTTATAAATAGCCCCCTGCACCCCTGCAGCCCCCGCGCTGCTCTGCAGCCAAGGAAACACTCTTCTCCCTTCCTTCTCCTTTCCGATTTTCTCCTTCCTCTGCTTGGCTCCAGCAGGACCAACACCTCTCACCTTGCAGACACCCCACGAGTTCTCCACCGCTCCCCATGGAGCCATGTCCCCAGCCAGGGGAGGATGCTCCTGTCTCATCCAGCCACCATTGAAGCCAGTTCTCTCTTTGGAAGCAACTTCTTTGTTGTAGGAAACCGAAGCACCACTCCTGTCGTCATCCTCTGTCCTCCCTTTGGTTTCCTTTACGCCAGGTCTGTCCTTGTTCCCCGGTGCCACCAGCAGCCTGGGACATCAGAGGGGTCATCACGCTGCCATCCCACAGGGCTGGTGCCGGCTGCAGCTCCACCAAGCCCTTTAGTAGAGGAGTGCAAGAAGGTAACGGTGTGTCTATGGCAGCACCCGGGGCAGGGGCATCGGCATCACTTTGCAGAGATCGGGGGAGATGAATTTACAGAAGCTTTACTTGAGTAAAAAGAAGAGGTAAAGGGGAGCTCAGCAATGGCAGCCGTGGTGCTGCAGGGGCCGTCCCGCCGGAGAGCCGCGCTGGCGCTGGGAGGGAAGCGCAGCCAAGCCACGTTCCCGGAGAACAATGTCTGGCTGCACGGGAGAAAACAGGGAGCAAAGGAGAAGGACGTTCAGCCGGGTTAGGTTTTTGTTTCCCCCCCACCCGAGACACTTGTGCCAAAACCCCAGACTTTCTTACAAGCTCTGCCAAAGAGTAACTCGGAAAAAGCAAGCTTTGTGAAGAGCAGGAGTACGTTTGTGCACTAGGATCTCCTCCTTTCTACCTTTTTCATATGTATTAAGTGCAATCATTTGAGTCTTTATATTATTTAGAGGGAAGTTGTGTTTTTTTCTACTAGAAGCGACGATATTTATACCTGAGGAATGAGAATGTGCGTTTGTAACCAAAACCAAACATCCACCCAAAGCAAACCCAGCCCTGGGCTGCTGCTCACTGCTGGGGTGGTGGTTTTGGGCCTTGAAACCTTTTCTGCCATGTTTGCTCCGGATAAAACCCCCAGGTCAGGGGGAAGATGTTGCCACACTGCTCAGCATGAGATGGGGTGAGTTTTGCTGGGGTCTGAGGTGTCTGGATCCATCGATGGAGGAGGTGGGGTTGTTTCGGGGCTGAGCCTCTGTGGTTTGTGGGGTTTTCAAGCCCTATTGTAAGGAGGATGCAAAACTTGGCCCCAAAACCCAGAGCCAGGGGGAGCAGGGGCAGGTCCCGAGGCCAGGGCTGGGGTCACAGTGGACGAGAGAGGAGCTGCCCCTCTGCTCAGCCCAAAATCTCTGCCAGGTGTGGTGATCCCTGCAGGAAGAACCAGCCCACCTGGCTCCAGGAAGCTCTGTGCTTCCAAGTCCCTTCAGGTGCTTGTGGCTCCATCCATCCACACATGCTTATGGCACTGGGATGCTGCAGGAGCCCTTCTCTAGGGCACATGGTGCAGATTCCATAGGAAACCCATCCTGCCACGCCGCTTTCATTGCCACTTGCATTCCTCTGTGGCTGGGGACCATAGCCGGATGGATGTCACTTTTGGGTTTGTCCCCCTGGCATCTTCACATGGCCACACAGGACGCAGGGGACCAGCGAACGCTGCCACTGATCATGCACCCTCTTCCTCCCCAAACCTTCCTCCCTTTCCAGCCTTGGCTGTCACTTCCCCTTGCCTTCATCCCCATCTTCATCCTCTCAAAGACCTGGAGCTAAATGTGGTCGACTTGCCTACAGCTTTCCTGTTGGCAGGTCCCATCCTTGTCCCTGCTTGTGTCTCCCTGTCACTTTGACCACAGCTGGGATGAGCCCTGCTCTTAACGAACCAGTTATTGCTCCCCACGTCCCACCGGGTCTGCCCTTGCCAAAATCCAAAGGCAGCTGCTCTCCCGTGTTTCCCTTCCTCAATCCCTGCTGCTCCAAGAGCTCCTCCCGGGCTCTGTGAGGGGCTGCAGCCTGCAAAGGGGGCTGAGGTTTGTCCCTGCGATGCTGCTGCTGGAATAGTCTATCCTGATCAATCCCAGCTGCGGATCTCCCCCTCCTGCCGCCCAGCTCCCAGCACGTTTGGAAGCTCGACATCTGCGGGCTGAGCTGTTTGTCACTTGGTTGGTGTCTGGAAGCAGCTGCTTTGATGCACAAAAGCTGTTGTAGGGATTTGGAGGGGGGGTTATTGCTCTGGGGCAGGGGCAGTGAGGCGGTGGCTGTTGGAAGGGTCTTTCCTATTTGGAACAGTGAAACTAAAACCAACTCGGGGACGATGAACCTGCTGTGATGGCCCCAGTGTGAGGTAGCCACGCACTGGAGCTTAGGAGTTCGTTGTGACTGATCAGCAGGGTCACTGTCACCCTGACCCAGCGGGGACTGGGCCTCCCAGAGCCTCGGGGTACCCAGGTTGTCACCGTTGTCACTGCACCAACCACCTCCAACTCAGCTTTTAAGGGTGAGATGGGCAGCACCTGCAATGGCCAAGGGCACCTGGTGGCATCTCCTCCTCCTTTCCCATATACCCCAAATCACCCCCCCCAAGGAGCCCACGGGGCCACCAGGAGCACCCCTCTGCAGCACAGCCCCTCTCCTCACCCATAAGCAGGGCTCAGAAAGGGTTTGAAAGGCTGAAAACTGCGTCACCAGCCACCTCTGGGCTGTGTTGAATGTCTCGATGTGGTGAACACACGGGAGGGTTGTTGGGTTCTTGTTTTTCATGTTGGAATATTTATATCTGCCTTTTGCAGCGGGCCATGACTTACCATCCCCAGCAGACATGATTAAAGCGATGAGACAGATGTAGTTCATGAAGTTATTTGCACTTGATTGAAAGAAAAGAAAATGTATCTGAACTTTGTAAAAAGAAATGTTTGCATTTTGTATTGTCTTTTTTTAATTATTAAATGGAATTTCTTGGTGTTGTGTTGATCTTTCAAAAAAAAAACCTGGCTCCAACACTTATTTTAAAGGTTTCTACCAGCAGGATCCAAAGCTGTTTTCATTGTTTTGCTCCCTCAGATGCCAAGACAAGCGCTTTCCAAGGGCATAAGGGTTTCTTTTCCCTAGAAGCTTGAATCCTGCACACTTCCATAAGCTCAACAGTCATTGCACAATGTAATTATTTATATACATTAACTAGCTGCAGTAGAACTCATTTTTAGCCCAGAACATGGGAGTTGGACAGGGAACAGCTCAGAGGGACGCAAAGGGGATGAAGGACCCTCTTGAGCTGGGCCCCAGCACCCTCCGCTCCTCCCAGTCCCATGGGGCAGCTGAAAGCACCCATCAAGTGCTCCAGAGCGGGGTGAGATCCCACGGCCCCAGGCACTGCTGCTGCAGGGACAGCAGAAGCCTCTAAATGCAAACACAGCCGGGGCCTGGCCCGCAGCAGGGACCAGCAGGGACAATCCAGGCAGTCCTTAGGGGGTGTGGAAGAAACCTCCTGCCTCAGCTGCTGCGTGGGCACCCGGGGCTGCCCGGGGAGATGCGTGTTCACAGGGGAGGGCTGGTGCGTGATGTGGTGGTTGGAGGGCAAAGTGGTCATGAAACGGTTGAACCTTCAGTCCTTGGAGAAGCAGGAGGTCAGCAGAGCCTTCACCTCCTGCGGGGCTGACCTTGGCCTGTTCAGGATGCTGGCTGGCAAAATTCCTTGAGGAACATTACTGAAGAACAAAGCGGGCCGGGAAGGCCGGATGCTCTTCAAGTTGTGGGAGCAGGTGGTCCCCATGTGCTGAAAACTGGTGAGGAAAACCAGCCTGGTTGAACAGGGAGAAGCCTGGAGAAGAGAAGCTGCGTGGAGACCTCAGAGCAGCTTCCAGTGTCTGAAGGGGGCTACAAGGATGCTGGAGAGGGGCTCTTCATCAGGGACTGCAGTGACAGGACAAGGGGTGATGGGTTCAGACTGAAACAGGGCAAGTCCAGGTTGGATCTAAGGCAGAAGCTGTTCCCTGTGAGGGTGCTGAGGCGCTGGCACAGGGTGCCCAGAGAAGCTGTGGCTGCCCCATCCCTGGCAGTGCTCAAGGCCAGGTTGGACACAGGGGCTTGGAGCAAGCTGCTCCAGTGGAAGGGGTCCCTGCCCATGGCAGGGGTTGGAGCTGGAGGAGCTTTAAGGTCCCTTCAACCCAAACCACTCCATGATTCTATGATATTGCTTGAACTCAGGAATAAAAGGAGAGTTTATCACCTGTGGAAAAACGGATTGTTGCCCCATGAGGAGTACAAAGGATGTTGTTATGTTATGTAGGGAGAAAGTTAGAAAGGTGAAGGCACAGATGAAGCTAAGTCTGACCTCTGCCATAAAAGAGAATAAATGCTCTTACAAATATATTGGCAGTAACAGGAAGGCCAAGGAGAACTTCATCCTCTGCTGGATACCAGGGGATACCCAGGGACTGAGGATGAGGAAAAGGCTGACGTAGTTAATGCCGCCTTTGCCTCAGTCTTTAGTAGTCACGCCAGCCATCCTCAGGGCCCTCGGTTCCCTGAGCTGGATCGCAGAGACGGGAGCTGACTGAAATCTCCATAATTCAGGACGAAATGGTTAGAGGCCTCCTGCTTCGCTTGGATGTACCCAAGTCTATGGGGCTGGATGGGTTTCACCCAAGAGTGCAGAAGCTGGCAGAGGAGCTCACTAAGCCACTCTCCAGCATCTATCAGCACCCCTGGTCCAGGGGGCAGGTCCCAGAGGATTGGAAGTTGGCCAAAAGGGCAACTCTACAAAAAGGGCAGGAAGGAACCCTGGAAACTACAGCTCCAGTGGGGGGAGGTCATGGAGCAGATCATCCCGAGATCACAGAGCACACGTGAGAAACCGGGGCGCCCTGGCTCAGGCAGCACGGGTTCGTGAAGGGCAGGTCCTGCCTGACCAACCCCATCTCCTCCTACAAGGTGACCACCTGGTTGGTGAGGGAAAGGCTGCGGACATCATTGTCTGCTTGGACTTCAGTGAAGCATTTGACTGTCTCCCACAGTGCTCTGGGGACATTGGCTGCTCGTGGCCTGCATAGGAGGGCTCTTTGCTTGGCTGGAAACTGGCTGGGCGGCTGAGTCCAGAGAGTGGGGGTAGATGGTGTCCCTCAAGGCTCAGCCTTAGGGTCAGTGTTGTTTAATGTCCTCACTGATGAGGGGCCTGAGGGCATCCTCCATCAGTTTGCAGATGATACTAAGTTGGATGGGAGCATTGATTGGCTGGAGGGAAGGAGGCTCCACAGAGGGATCTGGGAAGGCTGGATCCAGGAGCTGTGGCCAATGGGATGAGGCCCAATAGGGGCAAGTGCCAGGTCCTGCAGTCAGGCCACAACCCCCTGCAATGCTCCAGGCCTGGGGAAGAGCAGCTGGAAAAGGAGCTGGGGGTGCTGATTGATGGAACTGAACATGAGCAGCTTGTGCCCAGGCAGCCAGGAAGCCCCCAGCATCCTGGCCTGTACCAGCACCAGTGCGGCAGCAGGGCCAGGGCAGGGATTGTGCCCCTGCACTGGGCACTGGTGAGGCTGCACCTCGGATCCTGTGTTCAGCTGTGGGCCCCTCACTGCAAGAGAGACATTGAGGGGCTGGAGCGGGGCCAGAGAAGGGAATGGAGCTGGTGCAGGGCCTGGAGCCCAAGTGCGATGGGGAACGGCTGAGGGACCTGCGGGGTTCAGATGGAGAAGAGAAGGCTCAGGGGGGACCTGATGGCTCCCTACAAGTGCCTGACAGGAGGATGGAGCCAGGAGGGGCTGGGCTCTGCTCCCAAGGAACCAGGGATGGGACAAGAGGAACCGGCCTCAAGCTGCACCAGGGCAGGTTTAGATGGAGCTGAGGAACAATTCCTGCCCCAGAGGGTGCTCAGGCATTGGAACAGGCTGCCCAGGGCAGGGCTGCAGGCACCGGCCCTGCAAGTGCTCACACAGCGTGGAGACGAGGCCTCAGTGCCATGGGTTAGGGGTGGCCGTAGCACTTCCAAGGCACAGGATTCTTATGGCTTCAGGGAACTCCAGCACAAGGGAAAGATCTCCTGCACTGCAAGCTGGGGGGCTCAAAGGGTTACAGTGACTGTTGAGCACCACACACCTTCAGCTGTGGGTAACCACCTCAGTTTTGCTTGCTCAGGATGCGAGTGGAGCTGTTCCCCCTCCCCGCCCTGCTCTAAATACATGACAGTGAAGTTACTTCCCTCAAAAGCTCTGATAGCCTCATACTCTGCTCCAATTCATACCCCTGTCAGCTCAACAGCACTGGAGAACTCTTGTGCTACAAGGAAGCAAACAGCTCTTTGGCAAACCCTTCCCAACCAGTTCTGGAGGAACACAACCAAACAGCTGAAGGTATCCTAAGTTTATTGCTGCCCCATTAGTAAAGGCGCTGGGGCTTCCCCATGGTGCTCTTGATGTACAGAGCACGCACGTTCTGCCAGTTCTTCTTCAGCAAGGACACCAGGAAGTTGATGGCAAGGTGGATGTTGTAGACGAGTTCATCCTCTGTCATCTTCACATGACCAACGGCCACAGCCAGACAGAGCACCTGAGGGACAAGGACACCACGGTCACTGATGCAGATAAGAGGTTTTGTGGGGAAAAATGAAAGATTACAGCAAAGTGATTGACAAAACAGCTGAACTAAGTGGGGTATCAAATTCCCTAGATACCACTGGACACGACTTCTCCACCTTATCTACAGGTGCTTCCACAGAGCAAATTGTGTTTGGCACATAGCTCCCATGAACACGTCTGGTAGCATCTGGATGCCACCTCTGAACAGCACCTAGGCTCCTCAGAGAGCAAAGGGGACCTAGAAAAGGAAATGAGCACCAGTGCCTCCCAAAGATGTGAAAACTGGGAATGACACGTAACACATGGTGCCAAAGAGGCACTAGAGTGGGAGCAGACCTCTGTTTTAACCATGCTCCCCACCAACCTGCTCATGGAGCAGCATGAAATGTTCCCTGCAAACCCCTAGCCCCACACAGAACAGGCAGTTAGCTCCAAACTTCACTGTGAAGCACGGCCCCAGCTTCACTTTTTGTCTCGGGCACCAACCACCAGCCCTTTCTTTCCATGCGCAAGAGGTTGAGAAGCCTCTGCCTGCCAGGCTGGATGAGGAGCTTGTAAGTCAGCATTCCCCACAGGCACAAGACAAAGGGACTTACGAGCAAGCTGACAGGCAAAGTGTCACGACATCATTAGCTCAGTTACTTAAAAAGCTCCAGCATTTGGAAACTATCACATTTGCTCTGCCCTCCCAGTTGCTGTGCCCCCAGGCACACAACAGCTGGTGTTCAAGGGTGTACCTCAGTGAGCAGAGCTGTTACTTCTGAGTAACACCCACGAGTCACACTTAAACCACTGAGACAAGACGCCTGAACAGGTTATTTTGGCTCTGGGGAGTCAACTTGCTTTCACGCCTCTTGACAGCAAGAGTAGACATCTACAGAGCTGCTCCAGAGCCGCTTGCAAAGTCAAGTTCCAAACCTGCTTCTGGCAAAGCATTGCTGAGTGCACAGACCCACAGGGGCTGCACCCTGCAAATGTCACCCACTTGCTGTACAAAGTGTTAATTATAACCGTGCTCTGCATTGAAACATCATCTCATCATCATCTGTTCTCAGATCCTTCAGCCACAGATGAATTATGTCTCCTTTCTAGCCAGCAGCTGATGATGAGGGAGCCTCATGGTCACCAGGCACTGTCTTAGGAAGGCACTCGAGGGACACCTACAGCCCAGCCCAGATATCGCAGCCATGTCGGAGTGACCACCCCAGTCACAAGCAGGAAGCTGCCCTGGAGAGGAAAACCTCTGCTTTACCTTCTTCATCTGAAACTTGATGGTAGATTTGACCTCATCAACCTTGGCCACCAGGTTCTCATTGTGAGTGAGAAGAGAAGGGAATTTGCCAGCTTTGTTCAGCCCTGGTCCCAGGATTCGAGGAATCTGCTTGATCAAGGACTCAGAAGCCAGGAAGGCGTCGTACTTCTTGGCTGAGGAAAGAACCAACATGGGTAAGGATGGGCTCTCAACTCTTTGACACCGAACTCGAAGACTGTGCTGCTCCTCTCTCAGCATGCACCTTCTGACATTGAGTCCTGCCTACTTGAACCCAACCTGGTTTTACTACTGTATCAAACTTACTCCTGTCACAACAGCCAAACCCACCAGCACTCAGCTTCACACCCTGACAGCACACTGAACTGCGCACAGCTCATTTCCCTGAAGAAAGTGGCATTTATTGAGCCAGAGGTGACCAACGCTGAACTCTGAGCTCCAAGAGCCTCCCACCACAGCCTGGGCACATCTGGATGGGCAGATGTCTCATACACCTTAGAGAGGCTGAGCTAGCAGCCATGGTATCCCATCTCATTTCCTTATTATGTACAACTTCATGGCTAATTACAGATTAAGCAGGAAGGTTTTCTTGCCTGCCCAAGGTATGTATCATTTTGACTTTGCCTTTACAAGGAGAGAAGGATTTTATCACTTAGTAAGTGAAAATACGCAAATTTCATTTCCTTCATGCAAATACTGCAGGACTAAATCCAACTTCTGCCTCCAGCTTCCCAACCAGGAACGTGAAGAACACCAAGTAAGGGTGACACCAAAGACAGGAACATTTCCTATATCCCTCCCTTCCACAGGGGCTCCTCCTTCCAGGAGGGCTGACCTGTCACACCTCCTGCACTGCTAACTGCTGGCTTTTCAGGGTAGTTTCTAGCCCGACTGCCGTACTCCAGGCTGACCCTGGTCAGCTTCCTATTCCCTGCAGTTACCCACAACATGAAAATCTGAGCACATGAAAAGCCATCTTGCTTAGCCAGCCCTCCCATTCCAGCCAGGGCACTCCAAGCCCGATCCACACCACCACTCACCCAGCTTCTTCACCAGCTTCTTGTTTTTGTTGAGCTTCTTCAAAGCTTCTATGTCCATGTGAGGGATGTCAACTGCTTTGGCCTCATCACAGTGCTGCTGGTCCCCCAGCAGGCACACAGAGAACTTGGGCCGTGGAGTTGACTTCAGCCTGGAGACAGAGGGTCTGAATTACTATAAACCTCCTGCACCACACACTCTTCCATGGGAGCCAACACAAGAAATACCTTACCACAGCGCCTGCACCTCTTCCTTCACAGCTGCTAACCTGCCTTCCCCAGCAGGTCGGTGGGGACAGCACCCACCTCCCCTCATGTTTTAAGACCCAGGGTTGGGGTCCGTCCAGCCGCACCCATTTAACCGGGGTGGTCTGAACTACCCGAGCGGTTCAGCGCCGCGCCCTCACGCTGCAGCAGCCGTCCTGCCCCATGGCAGTGCCCGGCAGCGCAGGGAGGGCACGGGCTGAAGGCTGGGTGGGAGCAAGAGGAGGCCGAACCTGACGGTGCCGGAGAAGCGCTTGTCTTTCTGCGGGTCGTAGTTCTTGAGGCTGATCTGCAGCTCCACCGTCTCCACAAACCTGGGGGATGGGAGAGCAGGTGAGGGCACAGCCGGGCAGGCGATGCCCCGGTCCCACCGCAGCACAGAGCTCTTACTTGCGCTTCTTGACCTTGCTGCCCTGCAGCACCTCCTTCACCGCCTCGTACAGGGTGTCGCGGGAGACCTTGCTGCTGCGGGGGGGGAAACAACGCGGGCTCAGCGCGGACCCGGCCCGCACCTCCTGCGGGGACGAGGCCGCTGAGCCCGCCCTGGCCCGCTCGCGCTCCCCCTCGGGCTGCCCCCGCCATCAGCCCCCGCTCCCCACTCCCCGCAGCCGCCTGGCGGCCGCGGAAACACGCAGATGGGGGTGGATGGGGCCAGATGGCGGCGGATGGCGCTGGGGGCCGGCACCCACCTCATGATGGCGGCGGCCTTACCGGACCGAAAGAGACTAGTGCCCCCCCGCGGCGAGATAAATAGGGGCGTGAATCTCGCGAGACTTGGGGCGCGCCTTGCTGGGGGCGGTGAGCGCGGCACGGCGAGGCCGCCATGTTGAGAGCGGCCGGACTGGCTTCGCCTCCCGGCTGCCCCGGCGAGCAGCCCGCCGCCGCCGCCGCCGCTGCTCAGCGCCACCCGCGGGTCCTGCCGCCCCGGCTGTGCCCGGCTGCGGAGGGGCTGCGGCAGGGCACGGCTCCTGAGGGAAACCCGTGGCTTCAATGTCAGCACTACGCATGCGCGTCGTCGCGCTCGCACTGAGTTAGCTCTGCCGGCCCAGTTCCGGGGGGCCGGGGTTGCTGTGCCCCGGAACCTGTATGACAAGGTAGGAGCGGCCGAGGACCGGAGGGGGGTGTTGTCGTTATGCGTGTTGCGGGGCAGGGTGAGCTGGGGCCGGACCGCGGTGCATGATGGTCAAGAGGCGGGCTCGGTGCCGTCGCGTTTCCTCAGGTTGGTGTCGGCGGCTGGGGAGGTCGGCCGGCGCGGGCTGAGGCGGTGGCTGAGGGGCCGCCGGATCCCTGGATAACGGCGGGGGGGGAGCCCCGCCGTGTCTCCCCGCCATCCCCCGAGCACTTGGGCCCGTCCTGCCTCTCCCCTCAGGGCTCACCGTGGCACAAGGCCCGGCCCTGCCGTTGGGGCACGTCCTCTGTCACCCCCCGGGCTGGCTTCGCGCTGCAGCCTGTGCTTGGTGTTCCTCAGGCAGCGCCTGCCCCATCTCTTCCAGGGGGTTGCGGCCCCTCCAGCCGTTTGCATGGCAGCCACAGCAGCGCAGAGGGTCCTCTGTTCCCCAGCTGCCCTGCTGTGACTGGGCGTTTGCTGGGGAATGAGCTGTAACACTTATCGGGAGGTAACCACTGAAAGCTAAGCAGAATCTGCTGCGGTGAGTGAGGAGGTGTCTGCTGGGTTTAGGGAGCCCTTGGGTTAAAGGGCATTGAGCATGGCACAAAGCCTGGCTGTGCCCACGGATCCTGCAGTGTTAGGCAGAGTGGTCAGACTTGTTCCTGGAAATCAAAAGGGTAAAATATGAGACTATCTCAGAGATGACTTGTGAAGAGTCCAGTACAGCTGCTTTTAAAGTTCATCTATCAGAAAAGTGCCTCCAGCGAAATGCTCTTGTCGGGGTGTAGGTGTTTTAACATCATCTCCTTATAGCCTGAAATTCTGTTCCTCAGAAGCCCAGGAATTGGACAGGAAAGGGAAGAGAGAAAGCTTCCATGTACAAAGCTCATTGTGCTGCTCATCTTGCAGTACAGGATACCCTCAGCCTGCAGGTTCACACTTTAAAGTATTCTGAAACCTTTCTTGCAGGTCATGTGGAGGATGGGAAGGGCTTGAATGGGGCATTTACAATATCTCTAAGAAGAGTCTGTTGATTCACTCAGTTGTTAAGCTTTATCTTATACTTACCTGTGGAATAGATTTACTCCTGCTTGCCATTGGTATACATCTTTTGACCAGTTTAATCTTTTATAATCTGAAAAATCATTTGCCATTTAAACCTTTCTTAATGTGCAAAAGTGGCTATACATATGTTGGGTGAAAAGAAAATTTGAATTGTTCTTTTTATTCAAGGCTTACAACAAGAACACAGCTCGTTGTTCCACAGACCTCTTGCTCTGTGTCCTGGTGCTCTCTACGAGCACTTTGAGTAAAGTGAAATTCATGTCTGAGGACCAGCCATCGGGACAGGATGGAGAGCTTGGGCCTGCAAACAGTGACCCTTAGTGACGGGATGACAGCCTACATTCAGCAGGCTGTCAAAGGTAATGGTTCCTTTGGGCTATGAATCATAGAATCATAGAATAGTTAGGGTTAGGAAGGACCTTAATATCATCTAGTTTAAGTCTCAAAGTGTCTTGATTGAGTCTGAAATTCAAGTCAGAACTTATCAAAAGTGCCCTCATGGTGTGCAAACCATGTGTGATTCCTTTGTACAGGAGGCTGGCAGCTCTCTGTTAGATCCACATCCACAGTGATGCAGTAGAAATCAAACATGCCTCTGGCTGGAAATAAAGCTTTTGAGATGGGAGAGTTGTTGCTGTAGAAAATAAAGGTTCTGTTCAGACTAGAGTGAGCCCTGGAATAACTGGGAAAATGGAGTTCACACTGTGACCTGCAGGACTCTATCCAACCCTGAAGCTAAGCAGGATGGTATATTTCATTGAGATGCAGAGAATTTGATTCCCAGTAGTGCTTTTCTCACTCAAAAGTGGGGCTGAGCTTGGTGTTGACTAACTGAAGCAGTGCCAAATTCAGTACCTGCTCTGATTTTGGTGGCTGTGAGGTGCTGCTTCCTTCACCACCCACTGTTCCTGAGAAAAGGAGCATGGTTTTTCCCAGCCTGTAGAATAGGAAGGTTGAGTTGCAAGGCTTCGTGTCCTGGGGATTCCTCTCTTGCTTGCCTTTCTGTGGAAACTTGATAAGTTCGTTACATGTGGAGTTGGACTGTCTTGAAACCACCAGGTTTTGTGATAACTTGCCCCCCTGACATTGTGCACCAGGTGAAAGCAACTTGGGCTCCTCATGTTGCAGTGAGATAGAACAATGTCCTCTCTGCATCAAATGATTTGGGAACTAAAACATACTATAATTCAGAGTTACACTATTGGAAGAGTCCAATGTTCACAGCCCATCAAGGGTGGCATCGCTTTGTGCCCCTTTATGCACTATAACTTCTCCCCAAGAGTTTATCCTTCATCAAAGCAGAAGAAAATAAAGCTCCAGGCCCTTGCTGATGCCAGTGAAAGCTCCCAGATGATTTTTTTCCCAAGCACAAGTGTAACTGCTTTCTACTTTAGATCCAAAATACTTAGCACACATCATTCTTTCTGCTTCTTGGCTCACAGACCTGTGAAGAGCAGCTTGTAAGCAAGCAATAACAGGTTCTTTGTCTTGTATCCTTTTGTCTAGATAAAGGAAGCTCCAGCATTTCTAGGAAGTGCCTCTATGGCTATTCAGGGAAAAGCTTCATAAGTAACAGCCTATAAGTAGCAGTTTCACTGTCTTCTGGGTGCTGGTTTCCTTGTGAACATGTAGCAAAGGGGACAGCTCATGAGACCAGGAAGACTGGGCTCTGCAGGCAGTGCTGATGGCATGTTTTTTAACTGTTTCAGATGGAAAGCTGGTTGAAGGACAAGTCATTGAACTTGAAGATGGGACCACAGCTTATATCCAACAGGTGACAGTTGAGAAAGGTGGGGACCATAAATTCACCTTTTGCTTTTTAGAAGGATGTTATAAATGTAACTGCAATTGTCTGTATTCCAACAGTAAGGCTCCTCTATTAGCTTGAGCTTTAAGAAGTCCATACAGGTGTAGGGTTTTTTGTCCCTTGCCCATGGTTTTGAGGTTGAATGAGCAAGGACACAGAACATGTGATTTCCTGCAATCTGACAAGGCCAATTTGCTGGTGATGTAAGCAGCAGTTTAAGTGTTGTTTCACCTGTGCGCTCTCCCACAGTTGCCAGTCTGACAGATCACGAGTCTGCAGGCAAGGCCAGGAGCTGTGCGCTGTGTTTATGCCAACTACAGAGCCCAAACAAAGTGTTTTTCCTGTGGGAAAAGCTGGACAGCAATTTCCTCTGAACCAGGAGATAATATATTAATTCTGCAATAGGTGTTTGGGTATGTGGGGTTGTTGGAAGCAATGACCCATTAGCCAATGTCATCTCTGAAATGAGGTGGTGTTAAATAATCTGAGAGGTGTTGGGAATTCAATTCATGTGGCAGGCACCAGAGTGGCACAGAGGAATCCTTTCTGACCATGGTAAGATGTAAAAGGGCAGGTAGAAAGAGCTCTGTTGCTCTGGGCAGTTCTTCTTTCACCCTCCAAAGCTTCTTGTGACCCACCTCCCTTTTCTGTTCCTAAATGGTTGCTTGAAACCCACTTTGTGTTCTTGGCTGTGCCCTTTTCCTCCTTTCATCCTCTTCCCTGCCTCCAAACACAGTGAGAGGGGTTTTCCTTCTCACCTGTTTCCCCTGCTATGGGATGTTTGTGTTCTCCTTTACACACACCTGTGCCAAAGTCATCACAGAATCACAGAATAGTTAGGGTTGGAAAGGAGCTTAAGATTATCCAGTTCCATCCCCCCTGCCATGGGCAGGGACACCTCGCCCTAAACTGTGTCACCCAGCGCTCTGATCAGCCTGGCCTTGAACACTGCCAGGGATGGAGCATTCACAACTTGGGCAATCCATTCCAGTGCTTCACCACCCTCACTGTAAAGAACTTCTTCCTTATATCCAATCTAAACTTCCCCTGTTTAAGTTCTAACCATTTACCCCTTGTCCTATTGCTACAGTTCCTACACTTCCTAATGAAGAGTCCCTCCCCAGCATCCTTACAGGCCCCCTTCAGATGCTGGAAGGCTGCTGTCGTTTGTGTGTGGGACATAAGTTGGCATTTTTAATGGGTGATACTCTGCATTTAGCCCAATGAGCTAAAGAAGTGTGGCAAAGCTATGCTTGAAGCCTTAAAAACCTCATAATTCATGTTGGAAGGGCTGAAATGGCATCTTAAGACCTATAGGTGTAGTTGACTTTCAGTGTAAGCAGGCAGCCCTGCTGTGTCCTCCTCTGTGGGCTGAATGGTTCAGGAGCTTCCCCTCTGTTCTGAGTGTTCCAGTAAGGTGTGTATATCTTTTTGTTCTCTTTTAGAGTCTGTGGCTTTTGAAGATGGTCAGCCAGTGGTGTTGGAAGACGGCAGTATGGCCTACATACACAACACAGCTAAAGGTAAAGACCATTCCCTGTTCTTCCCTTGGCAGCTGGAGTAGAAGCTGTTACATAGTTCCAAGGCTGTAGATAGCCCAGGAGATGAAGAGTGCTTCTTACTCAGCAGCCTTTTCACACTGGATTTGTTGGTTTCCTCTTTCCACTTACAGAGTGTTACGACCCCAACACCTTCGAGGCCGTCCAGCTGGAGGATGGCTCCACTGCCTACATACACCGTCCTGTCATCATGCCACCAGGCAGCACCATCCTGGAAGTGCAGGCAGAAACTGGGCTGGAGGAGTTGGCTGGAGAGGAGGAAGATGATGCGTTTGATGTGGAGACCATTAATGCATTAAAGCAGTACACCAGTAAGGTGAGGACACAGTGCTTCTTTCATGGTCTGGGTGTAGTAGTCCACATGTGGTCTGAGGTTGTAGTGTCCTCCCTTCGTTAGTGCTTTTGTGTATTTGTTTTTCGGCACTGCCACCTTTGAGAAGAGAAACTGGACAGGGCTCCAGTGAGGGCACCACTCACAATAGGTGATACTTGAGGACCTAGAGCAGGACAGTTTTCTGCTGGACCCTCTAGCTAGTTCCTGCAGAGTGCTGAGCCTACCACCCTTAACCTGCTGCAGGCACACATTTGGGAAGAGCAGAGCTGCTGTGTACAGCTTGGATTGGTTTCTTCCTTGCTTTAAATGTCCCTCCTTGTAGGTGTTTTCTTCCTGTTTGCCTGACTTCCCTGGGTATGATGTTCTGTTCCACAGATTATCCAGGCAGCAGCTCAAGACTAGTATTTTACATTGCAGGAGTGCATAAGTTATGACCACTGTCCATCAGGTTGATAAAGGCCTTAAAACCCAGAATAGCTTCACATCTAATGTGTTGTCACTGCAGTGCTCCATCGGAATGTCTTGAGTGCTGCCATTTTCTCCCATCTTCATGGTGTTGCATGAGAAGGGGCTACCTGGAGCATGCTGATACAGTGCTCAGCTGGGCAGCAGTAAGATTTGCCCATGGAGACCTTTCTGCTGTGGTATGACCTCACTCTCTGGAGAAGAGTGTGTTGTCACTGTAGATATAAGTGCTTCCTGCTTGGGGTGCTTGTCTGCTCTATGCCGTACAAGGAGGCATGAGCAGGGCTGTGCTTCTTTACTTGCAGGCTTCTGACAAGGAAGAGGAGGGAGTGACAGACCCCTGCCACAGGAAGAGTGAGGACTCCAGCAATGTCTCTTCCCAGGTCTGAATTTCTTAGTGATACATTCCTGAAATCAGGCCAAAAACTCCTCTTCATGCAGAGCACTTTGCCAGGTAGTAGTTAGCAAAGCTTTGTGGCTTCTCTGCAAATTTAGCAAATATATTAGCTGCAAGTTTTACAAATGAGCTAAGGGAAGCACAAAGAGGTAAGTTATGTGTGCGAGAATACCCAGTGTGAATGTGGAGGTGGGAATGGGAAACGCTGGTTCCTAGACCTGCGTTCTGTCACATGGGTTGCATCATATGTGTACAAGCTGTTTGTAAGGACATGTGAGGGTGTTGAAGCGCTGGCACAGGGCGCCCAGAGAAGCTGTGGCCGCCCCATCCCTGGCAGTGTTCAAGGCCAGGTTGGACACAGGGGCTTGGAGCAAGCTGCTCTAGTAGAAGGTGTCCTTGCCCATGGCAGAGGGTTGGAACTGGATGATCTTAAGGTCCTTTCCAACCGAAACCATTCCACGATTCTGTGGTTTTGTGAGGATAACTGAAGGAGTGCATATGAATAGCAAAGAGGGAAATTATTTGTGTGGGATTCACAAAACCTGCTGTAGTGGCTCATTGAATTAACTCCCATACATCTTTTGGCAGGATTTGCAGGAGGAAGTGCGGAGCAGTGAGAAGAGGCCGCAGGTTGGCAGCAAAGCTTTCCGCTGTGGGTACAAAGGCTGTGGCCGCCTCTATACCACCGCCCATCATCTAAAGGTAAAGCAGATAACATCCAGTCATGCAGACCAGACACATCCCCATGTTACGGTGCCAGGTTGGAATGCTGCTGTGGAAAAGCCTGAGTTGTATCCTTGGCTCACCAAGAGATCCAGATGTGTAACTAGCCAAGGTGAAGTCCAGCAGAGAACTTCAGATTCTCCCCACCAGCTAGATTTCTCCACACTTTGTCCTTTCCTCCTTGTCTTGGACTTCATTTTAGGGACCTGTTCTTTCTTTTTCCAGGTCCACGAACGTGTTCACACAGGTGACAAGCCGTATACGTGTGACTTCCCAAGCTGTGGGAAAGCATTTGCTACAGGTAGCAGTTTCTCTTCTGCGTAAATTTTGTTTTCTGTCCAGTCCAAACCACTCTTGAGCATCATCCCTGGCTCTTTTTCCAGCCGAGCACAATGAGCATAGCTTTCAAAGCCTTCTGAGCAGGAATTGTAGCATAGGAGACTGTCTGAGACTTGACTGATGATGAAGATTTGAGCTACGAGAAGCAGCCGAGTTGTCAGTTGTGTTGTGAGGCTGTTTGGGTATTTCTTCTCCTTCAGCTATGCAGGCACAGGACAGACATCCGAAAATGCATGAGCTGAGACGTGATACACAGCTTGCCATGTTGTTTCCTTCTTGTTATAAAATTAATCATGGTTTCTTTCCTGGACAGGATATGGGCTGAAGAGCCACATGAGAACACATACTGGTGAGAAACCATACAAGTGTCCAGAAGATTTGTGTAGCAAAGCCTTCAAAACCTCTGGGGATCTTCAGAAGCACATCCGGACACACACAGGTGAGCAGTACAGGAATAGAACTGAGCTGCTTCTTGAAAGGGTCCTCCAAGATACTCCAAGTACTGCTTCAGCCTTTGTCCAGGATGTGCCTTTATGAATCTTGGTTGAAACAAGGCAGACCTGAAGCTGTCTTCAGACAGAAGTAGATGGGTTGTAGAAGTAGTACTAGGGATTCTTGACTATGTTACAAACAACACAGCAAAAGGGGTAGTGGTGCCAGTGCTGCTAGAGAAATATGCCAGCATTTGGATCTGATTGAGGTCTTGTTGTAATACTGTGGAGGAGGGAAGTTGAGGTTGGATCTAAGGCAGAAGCTGTTCCCTGTGAGGGTGCTGAGGCACTGGCACAGGGTGCCCAGAGAAGCTGTGGCTGCCCCATCCCTGGCAGTGCTCAAGGCCAGGTTGGACACAGGGGCTTGGAGCAAGCTGCTCCAGTGGAAGGTATCCCTCTCCATGGCACGGGTTGGAGCTGGATGAGCTTTAAGGTACCTTCCAACCCAAACCATTCCATGATACAAGTGTCCAGGGCATTCCAGGTAGCTGAACTGTAGCAGGACTCTCATCCACGTTACTCTTGCAGGTGAACGGCCCTTCAAGTGCCCCTTTGTGGGCTGTGGCCGCTCTTTCACCACATCCAACATCCGGAAGGTTCACATCCGAACGCACACAGGCGAGCGGCCGTACATGTGTCCCGAGCCCAACTGTGGGAGAGGTTTCACCAGTGCCACCAATTACAAGAACCACATGAGAATCCACACAGGTAAGAGGAGAGAGGGAAGCACAGACAGCTCCTCCCCAGTCAGCCAGCTGTACTCACAGCCTGTGGTGGCTGGGAAGTCTGTGGGGCTGAAATGGCATTTCCAGGCATTGCAGGGGTAGATCTGGGGGTAGCCAGAGAGCTACAGGAAACAGGAATCACTTTATTGGGCTGACTATTGTTTCACTGGTCTGTCTCCAGCTATTTGCTCTTCATGGGCATGAGGAGGACAAGAGGAAACTGCCTCAGGCTGCGCCAGGGGAGGTTTAAACTGGACATTAGGAACAATTCCTTCCCCAAAGGGTGCTCAGGCATTGGAACAGGCTGCCCAGGGCAGTGCTGGAGTCACCGTCCCTGCAAGTGTTCACACACCGTGTAGCCGAGGCCTCAGTGCCATGGGTTAGTGGTGGCCTTTGCAATGCTGGGGAACAGTTGGACTTGATCTTAAAGATCTTTTCCAACCTGGTTGATTGTATGAGGAGGGTGAGTGGGTCAAGCTCTGCTCTGTGGCCTCTGCCCTAGGAGAGAAGCCGTACATGTGCACTGTTCCAGGCTGTGGAAAGCGCTTCACTGAGTACTCCAGCCTCTACAAACACCACGTGGTGCACACCCACTGCAAACCCTACACCTGCAGTTGCTGTGGCAAGACCTACCGCCAGGCCTCCACGCTGGCCATGCACAAGCGCAGCAGCCACGAGGTGGAGGCCACGGAGGAAAGTGAACAGGCCCTCTATGAACAGCAGCAGCTGGAGGGTGAGCAACCAGCCACTGTCCTGTCACTTACGACAGGCTTTTGGGTCATTCCTGCATCAGGAATGTGACAAAGGGGAGAGAAGTGACAGCCAGAGCTTGCAGCTGCTCCCCTCTCAGAGCCAGGTCTTGTGCTTTGGCCTCCTGCCTCCCTTATAAAACCCAGATCTGTGTCACAGACAAGAGAAAAGGGCTTCCCGTGGTACTTACTCTATGTCACGGGTTGGGAATGGGCTCCTGCCTATTTGTTAGTACAGGGAGAGGTAAAGACTCTCCTTCCCAGGCCAACACTGGGCTGTTGTCATGATCCTCTGTGCTGGCACTAGGCAGGTCCCAGGGTCAGGCGTGTGCCTTCACACTGATGAGCACATCTCACCCCTTTTGCTCTTTGCTTTTCCTGACTCAGCTGCTGCTGCTGCTGAGAGGGGCTCCCCTCTAAAGAGCCAGCATACTGCGTTCCTATCAGAGATGGAAGAAAATGAAGAGGAGGAGGAAGATGAAGATGAAATAGCTGCACAGGTTTCAATCATCTCTCAGGATGAGACAGAGCAGGTATGGACACTGACAGACTCCAGCATGTGGGCCGCCTCTACCCCGACTTGGTGTTCTCTTCATGGCTTTTTATCAGCATAAAACAGACCCTTCATGGCTTCATGGGCTCTGTCTGTCCTGAGGGCTCCCTCCCTTACAGCTTTACTCCACTGCTGCAACCTGGATGTGAAGGGTAAAGAAAGGTCCTCTGCTCCCTGACTCGGGGTCTTGCGGGTGTTTGCCCAGGCTTGGCGCAGTGCCTGGCAGCCCTCACCTTCCCAACAGCAGTCAGGACACAGCTTCCAGTCCCTGCTGACACAGGCTGGATTTGGAGATTGTTTTTTCATTAGATACAGCAATGCTTTTCTTGTACTTCCCTCCACCAGCTGCCTGTGTGCCAACTTGGAAGAACTCCCTTCTGTGGCATGGCGCAAAGAAAACAGGCACCATGAGTAACGCTTGTTCAGTCTGAGGTGCTCCCTGCTGCAGCAATGCAGGAGCTGCCCTCAGAGCGTGGAGGGAAGACACTCAGTGGGAAGGGGAGGTGCAGTAGAAGGGGAAGGGGCTGGACCCCTGAAGTCTTCTGAGTTTTCCATTGATCCTGTCCATGACCCTGGGCAAAGTCTTTGGAGTTCTTTGTGCCATGGAGAGAATATTTTATCCTTAGTTGAGACCTTTGTATTGCTAGACGTGGGAGTTGTGTAAGGCTTCCTGAGAAGCCATCCTGGCTGAGAGCATCCACTGTTCTTCCACCCAGGTCAGTTTGTCACAGGAAGACCTGCAGGCCCTGGGCAGCACCGTCAGCATGGTGGCACAGGGCAGTCCTCTCCCCGGGCCTGAGGAGGAGCTGGCGGGTGATGACACACACACTGTGACTGTGGCCAACACCAACGGCATCGAGACGCTGCCGGTACAGACAAAGCTGGGAATGTCCCTTTTATCCTGGCAGAGAAACAGCCTGCTGGAAGGGAACTGCATTGGTGTTTCGAAACATGATGTGTTTTAAATCTTAACTTTTCCAGGTTACCATAGTCACTTCTGAGGCAGTCATGTCTGAGGAATCAGCCATCACACCCCTCCGTCACCAGCAGGTGGCTTTGCTGGCTACTGCCAACGGCACCCACATCGCAGTGCAGGTACCACACAGCTCCTGCCATGTTTCCCTTCATTCCCCCATCCACCCACTGGCTTCAGCACCTTCCCTTGTGCTCTTGCTGCATTGCCTCTTGCCTAGGGCTTCTTCACTCCCAGATACCCTGTGTATAGAGGAGAGTAGGGATACACTCCTTGGATTGCAGAATGCTCCTTTGTAACCAGCCTTGCTGCATGCTAGCCGTGTCTCTGCCTTGCCCCTCTGCTTCATACCTCTGTCACCCACTGCCGACCCCTCACACCTCTGTTCTGCTGGGGGCAGACCCCACCTCTTGATCCCACCTTTTGGGAGCACAGTGTTCTCTTTCTCTTTCCTCCTAGCTAGAAGAGCAGCAGAGCCTGGAGGAAGCCATCAGCATGGCTGCAGCAGCAATGCAATATGAACCTGTGACACTTGATGCAGCTGTGTCTGAGAATGGGTGCTGAGCCCCTGAAGAGCCTCCCAGGCAGGCAGAGAAGGCAGCCCCAGCCTGTTCTCCACAGGGATGGTGGGGGCTGCTGGAACCAGGATGGCCAGCATGGAGAACAGGCTCAGTACATGAGCGATGGAAGGTGTCAGAGCAGCAGCCAGTGTCTGCACCACGCAGCTGGTGAGAGCTGATGCATTGGGCTACAGGAGTCACCCTGTTCAATGTGCTCTTCCCTCAGAGGATGGGTGTCAAAGGCTGCTGCCTTCTCTTGGAGGCTCCAGTGTTTTCCTGGGTTCTGAGCAGCAACTTCGCTGCTCCTTGCCTTGGGCACTGACTGCCTCTGTCTGGAGGAGATGGCAGATAGTGTCTTCTAGTTCACGGCTAAGATCTCCAAGACCTGCCAGTCTTCTGCAGCAGAGGTGAAGCCACAGAGATCTCAGCAGTCTCAGTGTGCAAAATAAGTTTCAGAGGGGCACATTTCCTTCCCACCCCTTAGCTAAGGGGCATGTGGGCAGTTTATGTACAGAAGCATTCAAGCCTCATCAAATCAAGCCCGGGCTGTCCAGGGCTCTGTGTCTGGAGCAGTGACCTGGTGCGGAGTGAGCATCCGGGCTGGCTTCAACAGGAATTCTCCCATCTCTGTCACATCCTTGGGCAAACTTCCTTGGCAGACTCAGTGCTGTGGAGCAGAGCAAAACAATTCCCTCCACTGAAGCCAACCAGCTGAGCCAGGCTTGGGTGTAAATACTGAATTGAAATAAAAACAAACTTTTCTTTCTGAAAAGAAGCACCTTCTCTCTTTCAGCTCCCAGGGCCAGAGGGTGGGTTGTGGTAGTTAGCGGCCTGGGGTTGGTCCCCGTGCGGTTCCTGAGATAGGTCGCTACGCCACCCAAAGGCAACAGGTGGGATGAATGTTACCAGGTCAGGATTAAGGAAGTTCTGGAGGTTTGTAGAATTCATAGAATCAGAATGGTTTGCTTTGGAAGGGACCTTCAAGATCATCTGGTTTTGAATTGGCCAATTGTGTCCTGCCAAAGCTACTGAGGAGGGCGATTAGCATGACGTTGCAGCCTCTCAGCTCCCAGAGTGTGTCTTAGAGGGGCTGAGAGCTCGCTCTTGAATCTTGTCTCAGATCAGGCATTGGCTCTTCCCAGGACTCCTGCAAACCTAGATTGAGGGAATTGTGTCAATACAAGAAAGTGTCTGTGAAGGAATCCTGCAGCCCTCAGAGCTCAGGGGAGAGACGCAGGCTGGCTTCTCATCCCCGCAGGAGGATCCTCAGCCTCTCCACTGGGTAGGTATCTCTGCCTGGGGCAGCCTGTGGACAAAGTGCCAGAAAATCATTTAAGTTGAAAGAGACCTCTAAGATCAAGTCCAACTATAACCCCCATCCCAGTGTGGACTCCCAGCAATCAGATACTTTATTCTTATGGATGTACCCAAGGTCTTTGCAGAGGGTGAGGTTCTGCAGGTGTGGAACAGGCATAACCCAGGAAGGCTGCTGCGGGCTCAGTCTCCTCTCCCCTTCCTTGGTGCAGCTGATCCCAAAACAAGCAGAGCTGGAACCTTTCCAAAAGGCTCCATGCTCCTGGTGCGAGGGGAAACTTCATTTTGATACGCGGATTGACTCCACAACTCATTAAAGTTGTAGGTATGCTTTATTCAGCGCTGAGGTGCATGGGGATCGTTCCTCCAAAGTATGCACACCCAGGGTCGTTTTTCCTTTACATTTATTCCCTTACGCCATGCATATTTAGTATCTGTCCCCGCTTCGTATTATAATGAGCTAGAAGGTCCTTTGCACCTGTGCAGTGCCCCCTCTGGTCATGGGCAGGGGTCTCAAGATGAAGTAAATGAGTCTTCCTCCTGTGGGCAGGGGTCCTCAAGATGAAGTAAATGAGTCTTCCTCTTCTTAAACTTTTCACCTTTTACTCTTTGCGCATGGCTTTAGGGTTTAGTCGGTACCTCATCCATAAATCATCAGCTTCTCCCCCTTATCAATAGACCCAGACATTCGCATTTCCTTGTCAATAGTTGCTTATCAGTAGAATCAGGCCTCTGTCTCCTCCCCTTATCAGTAGTAAGCATGATAGGTGTTCACAGCAGACAATACTTTTGTTTAAGCAAGGGATTCTTCTAACTCTCTTATACAATCCCCTGTATTTTTCCTTTGTACATTTCATTAACCCTGTATCAATTTAAATCCCAGAAGAGGAAGCTGCTCTTTGAGCCAATGAGGGAATTACTCTCTGCAGAACATGAATGCTGAGAAAGCTTTTGATCTCCAGGCTGAGCTAGCGAAGGGTTCCGAATCCCTGTGGTGATTGTGTTCCCTGAGCCCCGGATTATGCTTCTGTGTGCATGAGGGTTCTGGCACGAAGACCTGCAGACCAGGGGACTGTGGGGCTGCGATGGGGGGGTGGGCCATAGGGCTACGATGGGGCCCGTGGGCTCCTCTGGGGTGCACCCAAGCAGATGGCGCTGCTGCTGCGTGCGTCCCCCAGCGCCCGGGGCTGTCGGGGCAGGCGGTTTCCTGGAACCGGATCCTCGGCCTCGGCAGAGCCGCCTCTGCCACCGCCGCCCGTAGCCATGGACCTGCGAGCGGAGCTCCTCAAGTCCATCTGGTACGCGTTCACCGCCCTGGACGTGGAGAAGAGCGGCAAGGTCTCCAAATCCCAGCTCAAGGTGAGCTCCCAGTGGGACTCAAGAGTGCTCCAGCGGGTGGGCTGTGAGGAGTAGAGCAGGTCCAGGGATGCTGTGCATCGCCCCTGAGATTCCATGGAGGGATTGTTAAGATTGGTAAGACCTTGCTGTTAGCTCCACGCTGGGTTTGGTGGCATTTGCTGGCTCTGCCTTGTCTCCCTTAACGAAAAAAGGGGGGGGAGGAGAGGAGAGAGAGTTAATGCTCAAATGTATTTTCTAGGTGAAAATGAGGAGAAGTCTAATTTTTAGTTGGTTTTAATTGTTCTCAGCTGTCTTCAGTTTCTTATGCTTTTTATGGCCAACAGCCCAAATTGGGTTTATATTTTCTTGCTTGCTGGAGCACCCATGTTTCTGCTTCCTGTTCAGCCAGCAGGTTGTGAGGTAGAGGCAGCCTGATTTTAAGCTAAACCTCCTCAGTGGTCTGGCCAGAAATAACAGTGTTGAAGAAATCTCTGCTTTCCTCTGTCCCCCACCCCCTCAGAGGGCTCCTGCATTCAGCCCTTCTTAGAACTGTCATGGCTTTAACAACCTTTTTCTCTGCCTCCAGGACAGGCTCTGGGTAACTCTGTCAGGCTGCACCTTGGCTGCGATGATGGTTACTGATTTTTAGGTTCTTTTTCCCTTCACAAATGATGGGACTCCTCTTTTTCTTTTTTTTTTTTTTTTTCGCTCCTGAGTAAATGTCCCCATGTGGTTCTTAGTCTGGTGCTGGGGTGGGAAATGCTGGTTGGGGCTGCGATGCAGAGGAAAAACCTGAGCTAGAAACATGCAAAACACGGGGAGCTGTTGCGTCAGGACTTGGCAGCCACTGCCTGTCTGTGAGAGGAGTTATGAAATGTTCAAAGAAACATCTTTTCCTCTGTTCCCCATACTTCGTAGGGCTTCCCCCAGGACAGACTGTAGGGAAGGTGCTGGGCTTGGTGGGCAGGGCATGTTTTGCCCAAAAATGAGGAGTTCTGTTTGCAGGGATCTGGAGGAGCTGGGTTCCTCCTGCTTTGCAGCTGAGAGCCTTCAGACCATGTGCCCGTGAGAGCCACAGTCACCTCCTTAAAGCTGGTGAAATAGCTGAAGGAATTAGGGAAAATCCCAAAGCAGGCCAGAGCCTATTTTCCCTTGTTAATCCCAGAGAGGGGCTGTTGTGCTCCCCTCACAGCATCCCCTGCACTGAGGCTTTGGGTGCTAAGCCCAGCCCAGGCGCGCTGCTGGCCCCGAACATGTGCAGCACTTGTCTGTGAGATCTTTATCACCAGCGACAGCGCTGAGGCCACAGAGACCCGAATTTGAACAGCAGTTTCTCAGGGAGCTTGGGCAGGGGGGACGGGAGCTGCAGACCCTCATGTAGGGGATCCGGGGAGCTGGGATGGTGTCTCCACAGTGGCTTTGCCCAGGGGGAAAGAAGATTCACCCCTCGCTGGTTTTCTATCCGCCTTCAGCAACGGCACGGGATGGTGGCAGGGGAGGTTTAGATGGAGCTGAGGAACAATTCCTGCCCCAGAGGGTGCTCGGGCATTGGAACAGGCTGCCCAGGGCAGAGCTGCAGGCACCAGCCCTGCAAGTGTTCACACAGCGTGGAGACGAGGCCTCAGTGCCATGGGTTAGGGGTGGCCTTGGCAGTGCTGGGGAAGGGTTGGACTGGATGAGCTTGAAGGGCTTTTCCAACCCAATTGATTCTATGGTTCTATGATTCCATAGTTCTATGATTCTATGCTGAAGGTCAACTCTGGATAACTTTCCACTCGCTTTTGAGTCTGGGGAGAGCTCCTTTGCATCCCTGTTACTACCAAATGCTGGCTTGGGTTTGCTCCAGCCTACACAAGCTTGCACTGGGGTTTCTCTTCGTTCCATGCAGAAGAAATCCAGGGTCTCACAGGTTTGTTAAAGCCACAGTGGCCATGTCCCCTTCAAGCTCCTCCCAGGCTCTGCTCTGTTCCCTCACTCAGGTGTGTTGCTGCAAGAAGGGTCTTGAAGAAGGGTGGGAGAAGTGCTGGTGTTCATAGCATTTGCACCTCCAGAAACAAACCCAGCCCCAGGAGCTGGGGTGGGATTTGGTGGTGGAGGAGCAGCAAATGGAGCCAGGCACTTAACTCCAACCTCTCTCCAGCACAAGTCAATTTATCAGCATTTCAAAGCCATAGGTTGAGCAGTTGAGTTCTTTGCATGGACACTCCCATGCAAGGAAGCGTGTGCAGATGTGTAGGTGTGTGTCTGCACAGGAAGGAAAGACAGTTGTGGTTGAGTGCTACACAGCAAGCAATGTCAGGCAGCTCTGTTCCCAGTGCGGGCACGCACCAGCCCTGCTCTTGGACAGGATTTTATCCTCTCTCTCTGTGCCTTCACATCCTCCCTGGCCAAGCTGGTGGAGCTACACCCAGTCTCCAGGGATGCTAGCTGGGATGTGGGATGCAGGATGCTGCTCTCATGGAGTCCTTTGAGGCAGTCTGAGCACTGTCCTGGTGCTTCTCAGCACCTCTGTTCTGCTCCTGTCCCTGTTGTGGAGGATTAGGAGGGGTTTGCTCCATCCAGGAGCTTGGTCTTCTGAGGCGAAGCCCCTGGGTGAGGAGAGGAAGAGGCAGGGGGACAGGTGAGTGGTTTAAATGAAGAGCTGCCTGTCGGGGAGCACAAATGGCTCTTGGCACAGGCCAGTGGGTCCCAGTTTGGCCAGCAACAGGTCTGAGAGTAGCTCATCCATGCAGGCAAGGGGAAAAGCCTTTTCCAAGGTCTGGAGCTGATAGGGTGCTGAGGCAGCAGCCCCACTTGTGTCCTCCTCACTGCAGCTCAAGGGACCCTTGCTGCTGACAAAGGCATGCTGGGGTCCCCTGGGACAGGGCTCCCTGCACCCCCAGCTCTGGGGAAGCTTTGGTTTCCTCTGCAGAGCTGGTCTGGCAGGTTTGCACTTGGGCAAACTGAGGCAGCAGCCACAGTCCCTGTGTCGTGCAGCAGCTCCGATCCCCCCTGCTCCTGCCTGCCAGGGGTTTGTGTTTAGCACAGGGAGCCAGGTTCCAGCCTGAAATGTCACCCCCAGCCCTGGCATCACCCCCAGCACCTTCCATGGGGCTGAAGAATGGCACTGCCATTCTCCGTCTGTGTCAAATCTGTGCAGAGGTATGGGAATGGGATGTGATGGGGAGCATGAGAGCAGAGGAGAGGGTGGAGAACAGTATTGGGGCTGGTGGTCAGAGGGATCTGGGATGCTCAGGGGTGTCAGGCAGACCTCTGCCCACCCCCTGCATGGAAAGGCTGTGCCAGCAAACTGCTCTTACAGCATCCTTTCTCTTCTCCCTGCTGTTATTTTCCCCTCCTAGCCCCCATTTCAGAAGCCGGTGGGGGGGCTGGGGTGGTTTCCCACCTCTCCTCCCTATGTGGGGTTTGGGCAGCCCTGGCTCCCCACCATCACCCCACCATCAGCCTGGCTGGGGCTTTCCTCCCTGCCCGAGGGAGGCAGATTCTGTAGGAATCAGAAGGGGATTCTGTAGGTGATGGAGCAGAGGGGGTGAGGTTCACAGCATGCCGGGATGGATGGAGGGGCTTGGGGTGCTGGCTGTGACCCAAGGGTGCATGCGCCAGCTCCCAGGGCTTTTTGGGGTTCTGTGAGAGGAAGTGCGAGCGATGGGGATGAGGCCCAGCATTGCAAGTGCAGAACAGGATGCAATTTCCAAACTTTCAATCCATCCTGATGGATTTGTTCACTGTCCTGGAGGATGCCCAGTGCTTTCCACCCCTGCATGGACCCTGGGGCTGCACTGAACTCCGAAAGGCTCAGCCATAGCAGCAGCAGTGCTCAGGGCTACAGCCCGCTCAGTGTTTGAGATGAGGGTGGAGCTCTGCTGATAGCATCAGTCCAGGGGGGTGAAGAAGAGAAAGAAAATCTGGTTGAGCAAGAACCGTTTCCAGCTGCAGCAGTGCTTGGCCTCCGGCGCCTCCTCTTCTGCAGCGAGGAAGCTTCCAGCTCAGGAGGAGCAGGGATGCTGCACACCAGCTCCCAGCACCTCTCTTAGAACCATGGAATCAATGGGTTAGAAAAGAGCTTTAAGCTCATCAAGTCCAACTGTTCCCCAGCACTGCCAAGGCCACCACTAACCCGTGGCACTGGTCTTGAGCCCTTGGCAAGCTGCACCTGCAGATCCTACAAGCCATCCCTGCCAACCCTCATTGGGATGCTCATTTACCATCTCCTGCTTGCTGGGAGGTAAAGACAAGGAGACAACCGCCTGCCTGGTATCGCAAGCTGGAGATGCTGGTGGTGTTCATGGGCAGCCTGGCTCCAGTGTGGGCTTTCCAGCACATGGGAAATCTGGGAGCTTCAAAACATGCTTTTCTTGGGAGAGAAGCTGTGGCTGCCCCATCCCCGGCAGTGTTCAAGGCCAGGTTGGACACAGGGGCTTGGAGCAAGCTGCTCCAGTGGAAGGGGTCCGTGCCTGTGGCAGGGGATTGGAACTGAATGAGATTTAACGTCCTTTCAACCCAAACCAATCTGGGATTCTGGGATTCATCTTTGTGTCTTTCTGTGCCCCACTGGCACAGCTGGGGTCAGGCTGGCTGCTGTCATTAGTTATGTTGTTGAGAAATCAGAAAGGGCAGCTGCCAAACAGCTTGGCTCCGGGTGGCTTATCATCTTTCCTAGATCAAAACATGTCCTGTTTGCTCTGTAACATTTGTAACAGCCTTTAAAAAAAAAAAACCACCACAAACTTCCCTATGTGCTAAGAAATGAACGTGAAAAAATCCTCAATTTTTGCCTGTTTCTGACTCATTCTGTAAGGTTTACACTTGGGAATGTAAAGCTGTCTCCCTGCCAAACCCAAACCACGGTCCTCAGGTGGTTTGGTGACACCATGGGGATGTGCCGGGGTTGTTCACCTTCTCCCTATCTCTACTGCTCCGGCAGGTGCTGTCTCATAACCTGTACACGGTGCTGTGCATCCCCCACGACCCCGTGGCGCTGGAAGAGCATTTCCGTGACGATGACGACGGGCCGGTGTCCAGCCAGGGTTACATGCCCTACCTCAACAAGTACATCCTGGATAAGGTGAGCCCCTTGGCCAACCCCGCCATGACCTGCTGGGTGCTGCCAGGTCTGCTCCCATGGCTCCTCTCCCCTCTGTTCCTGGAGATCCCATGTCTTGATGTCTGGAAAAGGGATACAGGAAGTTGGGAGCACTCAGGTGAATGCCAAACCAAGTGAGAAATGTTTCATACTCAGCATCTCCTTGGCAAGGATGAAGTCAGCCGTTTCCGTCAAGGCTGTGGATGGAGGTGCGTCTCTGCCCACACTTCCTATAGGGCTCAGAGAGAGAAATCAACCCCTTTTCCTTTCCACCCCTGTTAAATCTGAGGTGTGACCTCATTTGGCAAAGGGGAGGAGAAGTTGGAGGACGAGGTGCCAGGGCAGCAGCAGAGGTTGGTGTGGGCAGAGCCTTTCTCCCTTCTTCTCGCATGGCTCAAAGGCACCTTTGTTTGGTGAAGGAGAGACTTTGTGCCTGGGTGGAGAATTAAAATGACTGACAACTTTCTTCCACTGCATGCTAGAAGGAAGAGGGGGCTGGAGCTGGGTTCAGTAACCCTTCTGTCCCTGCTGCTTCCCCGGGCTGGTCCCTGGGCTGGTCTTTGTCTTGCGCTGAACTGCTCAGGAGCTGCCCAGCCTGGTCCAGGGACACTGATCTCAGCTGCAGGGATCTGATCCACAGTGGATGAGGGCAAAGCCTTCCCCAGCATCCTCTGCCCCAGGAAAAGAGCTGCACAAGGTCAGCCCAGCCCCATCTCTCTGCCACAGAGCGGTTGAAATCCTTCCAGTTCCCCAGGTAGTTCTCTGGGAGATGAGCTTTAAAGCCTCTTCTGGTTTTGCCATGGCTGATAAAATCCGAGGCAGCAGGAGAAGGGGAAGTGGGTTTTCCTTGTAAGAGGGGCTTTCAGCTTGCTGCCACCCAAAGGTATTTCTCCAGCCCTGCTACAGGCTGTGGTTTGCCCTCGTGTTGGCAGCACACCAGGATGGAGCAGCCAGATGCAGCCAGACTCCTGCTGGTGCTCCAAAGCTGGGCCATGCTGCAGCAGTCCTGTAGCATCTTCTCTATCAGCCAGGACACCTTGCTTACCTGTGTAAGGGGCCTGTGCTAGGGATGTGTAGTCTGGCATCATGGGGCAGTGCCCTCTTACACTCTGGTTGTGGGTCTAGAGGAGATTTCAGGTGTGAGGGTTTCTTCCCTCCTCCGTTTCCTCCCCAGAACCCCCCTCCACAGCCCTGCAGCACCAGCTCACCGCTGACTCCTGCCTGCAGGTGGTGGAAGGTGCTTTTGTCAAAGAGAACTTTGATGAGCTCTGCTGGACCTTGACAGCAAAGAAGAATTACAAGCCTGACCGGAATGGGAATAGTGTCGTGTCCCACCAAGATGCCTTCAAGCTCTGGTGTCTCTTCAACTTTCTGTCTGAAGACAAATACCCTCTCGTCATGGTGCCGGACGAGGTAGGACCTTCCTCTTCCCCCTCCTCATCCACAACCTCCCTGGGCTGTGCGTGCTGGCAGAGCCCTGGTTGGGTTTGACGCATCCCGCTATCGCTTCCTGGCATGTCCCACCACATCCTGCAAGATGTGGTGCTCCCGGGTGACAGCAAGCAGGGGAGCAGTGAGAGGAGGGGGTTGTGTGCCCTGTGCACCCCCAGCTATGCCCATGGACACCCCCATTTGCCCAGGATTCCGTTGGGAGCAGCTGGGATGACCCCTCCAAAATGCTGAAGCCTCTCACATACAGATGTCTTGGACGATGAGGTAGTCCATCTTGTTCTTCCATCGTCCAAGCCTACAACAAGCTCTTTTGCCTGCTGTGAAGTGAATGGGCCAGGTTTCAGAGCCCCAGCCCAAGAACCATCCACAGCTCAGCTCCTCCTCAGCCTGGTCCCATGCTTAAAGCCCTTACATCCCACCCAAGGGCTGAGCTGAGCATGGTGCTAGAAGAGGACTCCTGCTTTTCAGGAGGAGAAAGAGAAGATTATGAGAAAACCTTCAAATCTGGCACAGTGGGTGCTTGCTCCATGACGCTGTCAGGCTGGATGGGGTTTTACAGCCTGTGCCACCACGAAGGCAGGGGCAGAGCAGACCTGGCTGCCCCTCTCTCTGCCACCAGCCACCCAAACCCTGTCCAGCATCCAGAGGGTTAAGAGTGAGGTACCCAGGAGCAGCAAAGCATCTGGCAGTAACCTCCAAATGCCACCCAAATCCCCAAATCCCACCCGGCATTTGGAGGAGGAGGAGGTCAGCTGAAACCCCATGAGAAGGGAGACAAGCTCAGAAGCCTCAGCAGGAGGAGCTGAGCTGGGCAAGCAGCTGCCGTCAGCTTCTACCCCATGAACCAATTGAGCTCTGCAGAAAAGCCAGAGAAAAGGGAAAAAGGAGACAAGAGCAGCAGTGCTGCGCAGCTGAGGGAGGGCGACCGCACTTCCTGCCCCCGGGAGAGGCGCTTCCTGTTCCCCAGCCCGTGACACACTGAATCATCTTTCTGCTCACGGGGCTGAGCTTGAAATAAAAAGAGGAAAACCAGAAATTATATTAAATTCTCGCCCTTCTCCTACTTGGATGATGAAAAAAATGCAGTGGGTGATGGGACTCTGCTGTGCTCCACCATTCTGCTGGGCTCTCTGCAGCCACCACCCTCCTTGGGCCCTAGGTGGTGGGTAGAGAAGAGCTAGCAGCAAAACATATCACAGAATCACAGAACCATAGAATGGTTTGTGTTGGAAGGGACCCTAAAACTCATTCACTTCCAGCCCCCTGCCACGGGCAGGGACACCTTCCATAGAGCAGCTTGCTCCAAGCCCCTGTGTCCAACCTGGCCTTGAGCACTGCCAGGGATGGGGCAGCCACAGCTTCTCTGGGCACCCTGTGCCAGCGCCTCAGCACCCTCACAGGGAACAGCTTCTGCCTAAGAGCTCATCTCAGTCTCCCCTCGGGCAGGCTAAAGCCATTCGCCGTGGCCTGTCCCTACAGGCCCTGACAGAGACCCTCTGCAGCATCCTTGCACTCAAACTGAACTAAGCCTTCCCAATATTGTGTGAACCACTTTAGCTCTTCTTTAAAGCAGTGTATTTACAATTTCAAAGCAATGCTCATCTCCTCCATAGAGTCCTTCCCTTCCCTCAGTGTTCTTATGACTCCAGCTGGATAACAGAGCAGTGCTGAGGTCAGGACCATGGTCTGGGACACCGGCCTTACAGGCTCGGTTGCAGGGACAGCAGTGTTGGCTGTCTTGGCCAACCGTCTCAGGCACTTGACTTCTGCAGCCAAACAAGCTAAAACCATTTCAGTCTTGTGGTTAAAAGGAAAAACCTCCCAGCAGTGGTTAAGCTTTAACCCAATCACAGATTGGTTTAAGTTGGACAGACCTTAGGATCATCCAGTTCCAACCCCCTGCCGTGGGCAGGGACATCTCACACTAGACCATGTCACCCAAGGCTCTGTCCAGCCTGGCTTTGAAAAAGGTCAACCTGCCTGGAATGCCTTGGCCATGACCATCAACCATCACAAGGGGTGATGAGTCTGGGATAAGGGTCCTGCATCTCCAGGCAGGAGACAGATGTGGTCTTGGGCTCTCCAGAGTGATGCAGTGGGGTAGGACAGCTCTCACTTCTCCCTGTCGCTGCGTTCCCCATCCCCACAGGTGGAGTATCTGCTGAAGAAGATCTGCACAGCCATGAATGTGGAGCTGAGCTCCTGTGAGCTGGATGATTACCTGTGCCAGGAGCCGCAGGGGCAGGGCGGGCTCACGGTCTGGCAGTTCCTGGACATGGTGAACTCGGGGCGGTTCCTGCGCGGCATTGAGCAGGAGGCCGTGAGCATGGCCATAGAGGAGGTGTACCAGGAGGTCATCGAGGATGTGCTCAAACAGGCAAGGAACCCACACATACTGGGGTACAAACCCTGTCTTGCTCACACACTGGTTTTGATGCCTGTGTCTCTTGGGAGCAGGGCTATCTCTGGAAGAAGGGCCAGCTGAGGAGGAACTGGTCAGAGAGGTGGTTCACTCTGAAGCCCAGTGTCCTGTCCTACTACATGAGTGAGGAACGGAAGGAGAAGAAGGGGAGCATCACGCTGGACAAGCACTGCTGCGTGGAGGTACAGCAGGACAGGAAGGGGAACCCCAGAATACACAGTCTCACATCTGTCCTGTGGCTGAACAAAGTGGGGATAAGGTGGGGTACAGGGGGGTAACACCATCCTGTGTCCTGTCACTGCAGGTGCTGCCTGACCGGGATGGGAAGAGGTGCATGTTCTGTGTGAAGACCCCGTCTCGCACCTACGAGATGAGCGCCTCCGACACCCGGCAGCGCCAGGAGTGGACACTAGGTCCATGTCCCTCCCTGTGTCCCCTCCCCAGCTTCCCCATGCCCCACTCTATGTCCCCGCTGACCATCCCTTCCCTCCCCAGCCATCCAGACGGCCATCCGGCTGCAGGCTGAGGGCAAGAAATCCCTGCACAAAGACCTGAAGCAGAAGCGCCGAGAGCAGCGGGAGCAGAGGGAGCAGCGCAAGGCAGCCAAGGAGGAGGAGACGCAGCGGCTCAAGCAGCTCCAGGAGGAGAAGGAGAGGAAGCTGCAGGAGCTGGAGCTGCTCAAGGAGGCCCAGCGGCAGGCGGAGATGCTCCTGCAGGAGGAGGAGCAGCGGCGGAGGCAGCAGCACGAGGAGATGCAGAGGACCCTGGAGATCCAGCTGCGGGAGGCTGAGCAGGCGAGTGCATCCCTGTGGGGTGTCCTGCCACAGGGCTGCGGTGCTCATGGGGTGGGTGCTTCCATCCCTTCCCTTCCCATGGCAGCACGGGGTTTGAAGGAGCTTCTAGGAGCATGTCCAGGCCTTGTAACAGTGCTGCTGGCACCCATCACCTCTAGGAACCCCAGGGGCTGATATGACCTGGGATGAGGGACAGAGGGGGGTCAGTGCCTCCACGCATGAGATACCTGAGGAGCAGGTGATAAGGACAACCTGCCCCAGGATGTACGAAGTTGGGGGGCAGGTGAGAGGTGAGCAGTAGTGCTGGGGTGGCCAAGGAGCCCATTTCTGACCTTGCAGCCAGCACTGGCTCCAAATCATAGACTCATAGAATCAGCTAGGTTGGAAAAGACCTTGGAGATCATCAAGTCCAACCATGATGCAGTGTGTCTCCTCAGTGTGTCTCCTCAGCATGGAGACAGCTTTGCTTCAGAGCTCTATGGGCTTTTCTGGTGCAGGACATGTCTGTCCCCATCCACCCAGGGATGTCAGGATAAAGGGGTCTTGGGGATGGTGGTGATGGCTCCGGAGCTGCCGGTGCTGATGGCTTCTGTTGCTGCCACAGGCTCGCGCCTCCATGCAGGCAGAGATGGTGCTGAAGGAGGCAGAGGCAGAGCGTCAGCGCAAGCGCATCCTGGAGCTGGAGGACATGCAGGAGCGTTTGCAGGAGGCCCTGCAGCAGGAGGTGAAAGCGCGGCAGGATGAGGAGTCTGTGAGATACGCGCAGGCCAGGTAGGACCAGGGCATCTCTGCTCCTCCTCAACCAACCCCGCTTCAAGGGCTGAGCATGGGGACACACTCCCCTGGGCAATGCGATGCTCCCCAGGGTACTGGGGTGTGCTGGTGACTTCCCAGTATGCAAGAATGGGGGAAGCTGGTGGAAGAAGTGGTACAAGGATTTCCTCACCTCTTTCTCTTTGTTGACAGGCTGCTGGCTGAGGAGGAGGAGAAGCTGAAGCAGCTGATGAAGCTGAAGGAGGAGCAAGAGGAATATATCATCAAAACTCAGCGGGAGAAGCAAGTCCTCAAGCAGGAGATGGAGAACAAGAACAAGTGTCTGGAAGAGGCGCAGAAGCAGCTGGAAGAAGTGAGACTGAACAGGCAGCGGGTGGACCAAGACTTCATGGTGAGCATCACATCAGTGCCACATCCCTTCATGCTGTGAGCCCTGGCAGACTTCCCAGCCCTTCCCAAGTCACCTCCACACTGAGGGGGACTCAGCAGCTCTGGGGACCAAGCTGGTATTGCCCCGGGGGCTTTTTGAGCTGTGCCTTGTGCAGGCACAGGGTGATTCAGTGGCTGAGATAGGACAAAGTGCTTCCCAACCCAGGGAGACAATGCAGGTGCCCAGAGGGATGTTGACAGTGGAAGTGTGTGGAGGGGGGAGGATTCCAGGGGGAGCAGGTGACCTAGAGGAGGGTGAGCTGGGTCTCTATCCCAGAGGGAGCCTCCAGTCCCGGCTTAGTCAGGGAAACTCCTGCCCGTGGTCCTGGGTCAGGGTCTGTCAGGGCTGGCTCATCCCTCTCCTCCATCCCCTCGCAGGCGGCCCAGCGGAAGCTGCGACAGGCCAGCACCAACGTCAAGCACTGGAATGTCCAGATGAACCGGCTGATGCACCCCATTGGGCCGGGAGGTAAGACATGGACCATCCCACCCACCCTGCCCTCCTCAGCACAGCCATGCTGGGGCAGGAGCCCAGTCTCCCACCCATCTGGGGATGCCTGGGGGCTGGAAGAAGCCCCATCTTTCAGAGATACCCCACCACCTCTGGCAAGCAGAGACCCCACAAGCCTTTTCCTTAGTTGAAAGGTGAGTTTGGGCCCTGGGTAAAACAAATCTTTCTCTCCATGTCCAGACAAGCGTACAAACGTGAGTGGAGGCGGCTTTGCTGGCTACCAACCCCTCCTCTCCCAGAGAGATTCCTCCCTCAAACTCAAGCAGAAAGTGGAGGGTAAAGGCAGCGACCCCACAAAGGACATCAGCAAGGAAAACATGAGCAATGGTGGGAACAGCAGCGTGCTGCCGTCTCCGGATGCGGACCCCATGGCCACAGAGCCCAGCAACTAGCCTGGAGGATGGCAGAGCCCAGTGGGGAGCTGCAGGGCACAGCAGATCTCTCTGAGCAGACACAGTCGACTCAGCCATCTCCGGATGGAGACAAGTGGGGACCAGCACAGAGCCTAGAGATGACTACACAGGAGGCAGAGATGCTCCCATTTTCTTCAGGAAGGGCTGCAGCCACCACAGGCCAGGAGGCTTAGCCCCGTGTTGGAGGCTCAGACAGTCCCATGTTGGGGAGAAGGCAGCAGAGCCATCTCCTCAGGGCTGCCCTGGTGTGGGACTTGGACTCAGCTCCCCAGACTCTGGTTTCCACCATGCCTAAAAGAAAAAGCCACCAGTGGGTCTGGACAGTGTGGCCCAGAGCTGCACTTCCCTCTTGGTTTCCACCAGCAACCCTTCTGCATCGCTCAGTGTGCCCATGGGTGCATGGCCCTTCAACAGGAAGCCTTGGCAGGCTGAGAGGTACCTTCTGACCACCGCACAGAAGGGCTGTGGTGTCTTTAACTACCACGTGCATTCTCTGAAGGTGGTTCTTAGTCACTGGAGTCATGTAGGTATTAGCAGAAACCAACAAGCAACAAAGCTTTTGGAGCTGCTGCCCTGCAGGCTTTCTTCCCCACACATCTGTGGCCCTGCAGGCACCAGACCTCCCTCCTTGGCAGTTGTGGGGCTTTGATTCCCACTGTAGAAAAGAGCCCACTAAAAGGAATGAGGCACCAGCCACAGCAAGAGGCTCCACCAGTAGGTTTGGGCTTGGTTAGGAGGGACACAGACTCTGGTGAACTGGTTGTAGATGATGAACTACACTGGGCTGCAGGACTGGCACAGGGGTAATGTCTTGGGGCAAAAACACCTCTACGTGATTAATTAAGTGCTTGTATAGAAAGGTAACGGTGTTCTGGGCCATGTTTAGGTCTTTGCCCTTGCACAGCAGGACTCCCGTTTTAGGAGTCTTGGGACAGGATGTGGTCCAAGGCAATAGCAAACACTCGCAGGGCCCACTGGAACCAGCAGCTGGTGGATGTGGCAGCTCTTTTCAGTAACGCTAGCCTGGCCTGGCTCCTCCAGCTCATTTGCTCCTCAAAAACCTCAGAATAAAAGCCAAGTCTGCTGGCAAACCTCCCTGCATGGAAAAAACCCACCCATGCCAACACTGGGGTTAGTTTTTCCAAGCTCCTGTGTTTAAATACAGTCCCATTCACCTGCAGGTTTGGGGTCTTTATTGGACAGGGCACACAGACCCCCTGGTCACATAAGGGTCTCCTCTGGAAAGAGGCGCTGGTAGCATCAAACCTGGTTCACAGTTGCTCACACAGATGAACTGCAGTTCGTTAGGGAGATTACAATCTATTTCCTACCCGTGTGGCTTTCTGCATTTGCTTACCCAGCTCTTCCCCTCCCAGGGCTTCACAGTGTCTCTTACTTACAGTTATTTTTCTATGTGTCACTGTGCCTGGCTGCGAGAGAGGCTGCTTCCACAGGACAAAGCAGCTCTCTGTGCCCCTGCTCCGGTCCCACGCAGCCTGGCTGACGCCCAGGGAGGGCCCAGTGGCTGCAGCCTTTGCGGGGATGGTTGTGGTGGGCGCTGCAGGTCAAATTCATCACCTCTCCTCCTCCTCCCTGCTGCACTGGGAAGCAGCAGCATGGATCTGAGCAGTGGCATGGTCTCCATGCAGACCTGGGGGCCCTGCCTGGCCCTGGGCACTCTACATGGACATGGGGTCACTCCAGTCTGCTCGGGTTTTCTGGTGGAATGAGACCTTCCCAATGTGCTGCACTGCAGCCTGGGGCTTGGTCTTACATCAAGGCACATGGGGCCATGGTACAAGTGGTGCTCTTCAGGGCCTGGTACTGGGACCGGTGCTGTTTAACATCTGTGTTGATGACATGGATAGTGGGAACATAGTGGGATCGAGCGCCCTCAGCAAGTTTGTGGCTGATTCCAAGCTGTGTGGTGTGGTCGAAACACTGGAGGGAAGGGATGGGATCCAGAGGGGCCTGGAAAGGCTGGAGTGGTGGGACCATGTGAACCTCATGGAGTTCAACAAGGCCAAGAGCACGATGCTGCCCCTGGGCTGGGGCAATCCAAATACAGGCTGGAAGGAAAATGGATGGAGCAGCCCTGAGGAGAAGGACGTGAGGGTGTTTGGTTTACGAGAAGCTCACAAGGATGCTGGAAAGGACAGGACTCTTTATCAAGGACTGATGCGATAGCACAAGGGGTTCACGCTTCAACAGGGGAGACTGAGATGAGCTCTGAGGCAGAAGCTGTTCCCTGTGAGGGTGCTGAGGCGCTGGCACAGGGTGCCCAGAGAAGCTGTGGCTGCCCCATCCCTGGCAGTGCTCAAGGCCAGGTTGGACACAGGGGCTTGGAGCAAGCTGCTCCAGTGGAAGGGGTCCCTGCCCGTGGCAGGGGTTGGAGCTGGAGGAGCTTTAAGGTCCCTTCCAACCCAAACCAGGCTGGGGTTCTGTGATTCTATGAATTGCTGCAGCCTTCCAGGGTGACCCTGGCAAAGCTGCTCATTGCTCCATGTGATCCACAGGCAGAGCAAGAACAGGGAGCGTGTCAAATGATGGTCTCTGCTGGGAAGGAAATGTGCTGGGTGGAAATGCACTGATGGGAGAGAGCTTCATTAGCTCAGCCTTGCCCTGACCAGCCGCTGGGACAGGTACGTGCCACACCACACCTAGACACGCAGAAGGGGCCACCTCCACCTGCCTCCATGGCTCTGTGCCTTGTCACAAGGGCTCTCACCCCATGCGCAGCCCCTAGATGTGGGACCACATCCCTGCTGGTGTCATCACCGTTCTCCAGCTCTGGGGCTGCCTCATCCCTCCTCAGAGCAGCTCCCCAGAGCGTTGCCTTGCTCCCAAGAGCCTAGTTCCCACGCGGCAGGAAGCTGTCCATTGACTGCTGCAGGCAGGGACAGGCGTGGAGGCAACAGCCAGAACCAGTCAGCTCCTGCCTTTGATCTGCTGCCAGGTTTGGATGCGCCCAGATGTGTCTCACCCTCCCGGAGCAGCCACCGCTGATGCGCCCCAGCGCCTCCGACGAGGAATAAACCGCAGCAGGATCACGGGGAGAGCTTATGGAGGCACTGGTGAAGCGCAGCTCTGCTGCGGCAGCCGTGCCACGGGGCCCTGCTGCCCTTCCTGGGGGGACCCTGGAGCTCTCGGTGGGGTAACGTCTCCCGCGTGAGTGCCTGCAGCTCGGCCACGAGCCCTGCTGCTCTCCGCACCAGCATTTCGGCCCCCCGCGCAGCTCTGCCGCCCTGGTGCGCGCTTCCAGGAACGCCGCAGCTGCACTGAGGAGGCGGCAGGGGAGTACCTGCGGCGGGGGCAGAGCCCAGCCCCGGCTGCGGTTCAGGCGGTGCGGAGGCACCGAGCAACGGCCGCACCCCCCCCGCGGGCAGCCGGGCAGCCCCGGGGAGCAGAGCAGAAAGGGCCGGGACAGGGCAGCGGAGGGAAGCCGCGAGCTCCCGAGGCGCCTCCAGCGAGGCCGCGGCCGGGCAGCCCCGCAGGGCTCCCCCCGCGCACGGCGGCTCGGGCCGGAGCAGGGCGCCCCCCGCGGCGCGGAGGCCTCAGTGCCGCGGGGCGGGGCGGGCGCTGGGGCCGGAAGCTCTCAGAGGCCCCTCCCGCCCCGCTGTGCCCCGTGACCCCCCCGCCGCCATCTTGTGCCGCGGCCGGGCGGGGGGCGGGGGGGGAAGCGCGTCCCGTGCCCGCCAGGGGGCGCCGCGGGGCGGGGCGGGCTCGCGCCGTTGCCGTGGTGATTCCGTGCGGACCCGCCGACGGCCGCGATTGGGTGAGCGGCGTTGGGGGCGCGGTGGCGTAAGGGCGGGCGCGGTGACGTAAGGGGTTGAGGGGCGGGAGTGGCGGCCGTGAGGGGAGCGGGGCCGGGCCGGGGCTGGCGGAGGAGGTGAGCGGGGGCCGCGGGGGGCCGGAGGAGACGGGGAGGGACACGTGACACGTGACACGTGGGTCAGCGGGGGCAGGGGCATGAGGGGGCCTTAAGGGGCAGTGCAGGTAGAGATAGAGATGTGTGGGGTCCGGGGTTAAGGGGCACTGCGGATAGCGGTATGTGGGGGCCGGACGTGTGGGACTGGAGATGGGGGTGTGTGGGGGCTATGGGCAGTTGGGGTAGGGTATGTGGGGTGCAGGGGGTGTGGGGCAGTGGGGCTAGGTGTGTGAGGGGGGGGACGGGGGCTGTGGGGCACTGGCCGCAGGGAGGAGGCCGGGTGTGGGGCAGAGGGGCAGCTGAGCTGTTGGGGGTTGATGCCGGGGTGGAGGCTGGGGACGGGGCTCGCTGTGGGTCCAGGTTTGAGGAGAGGGGTGCATGGGGGCTGTATGGGGAGGGAGGGGTGGTGTGGGTCTGAGTGTGGAGGAGGCGGGGCAGGGACCTGGGGGCAGTGATTTGCAGGGCTGGGAGAGCAGGGGCACGTCGGTGACTTCAGGTCTCAGGCTCATGTTGCTGCATGGGTAATTGGGGAAGATGGAGGACGGGACACGGCCCAAACAGGGGAGGCTCTGGGGGGACAAGATGGGGCAGTCTGCCTTTCTTCTGTGCCAGGGGTGGGGTGGCAGAGGCGGAATTACCCAGGGGTTTAGGGTGCCAGTGAGGGGCACTGCTGGGGTGTGGGGCTGGAAGAAGCACAAGGGTCAGGATGACACATCAGTGGTGCTTCAGGCAAGGGGCTGCTTGAGGGGAAAGGATCTGAGAATCCTTGTCTTCTGCCTCATATCTCCACTTTGTGCTGCTGCTTTCCCTGAGATCCCAGATAAAAGGTGTTTACTTCTTCTGCCGGGCTTTTTTCCACTTGTAGGGGTTATGCTGCACTAGTAAATTGTGGCTCTGAAGCACCTGAGACTTCTGCGTGAGGTCGCTTGTCCCATGCTGTGAACACTCATAGCTGAGTGCAGGAAGGTGGTACCTGCATGCTGGCTGGGTTGAGTGTAACCCTTCATTACCCTTAAAAGCACTGGTAAAAAACCTTAGGTGAAGGAGTATGCAGAAGTAGGTGGTAGGACTTGAAGCAGGAGACCTAATTTGTTTTCATGGTACTCTCCTGTTTTGTCCTACCAACCTGTTGCAGTTTTCCCTTCCTTGTTGGCTAGCTCCAAGCTCTGTTGTTACAACCAACTAGGATCATGGGATCATGGAATAGTTAGGTTCGGAAAGGACCCTAAGATCATCCAGTTCCAACCCCCTGCCATGGTTCTGTTGTTACATTGAACTGTTACTCACCAGGTGAGTTTTGACCTCCTGTTTTCCAGGTGGTCAGAGGGCCTCCTGGCCTTGCTATACTTCCAGATGTTTGTGTGCACTGACTGCACCTCAGGTGATGTTTAAGAGTCTTATTCTATGATCATAGAATCATATAATCAGAGAGCCTCTAACCTACTTAGAGAAGCCAGTGAGTTAAAGTTCAAAACCTGTTGACAAGGTAGGTGTGTTTTAGTGTCCCTGGATGGAAACTCGAGGCACAGAGAGGAAAGGCAGCTGAAGATGCAGCTTGTCAGCAGGGCAGGGGAGAATACACTCCCCACTGTGATGATCCCATCTATGCTGTTCCCAAAGCATCTGTCTGTCACCAACTGTATTGTATCTGCAGGGCTTTAAACAGCGTCTGGGTGTAACTTCCTCAGCCTTGGCCACCTTCTTTGACAGCTGTGCTGGGAGGCCCCTTGCACACAAATGACAGTCATGCCTGTGGGCAGGAATCGGTCTCTTGAGCCCTCCTGTCTTGGGAAAGCCCCTTTGAATGGGCTGGGGGTGGTCAGAGAGAAGTAGGCTTTGGATGTGACGTAGGGTCTGGGTATTGTCCATCATGGTGGTGCAGAGGGATCTGAGCATGGAAAGAGGACGCAGTGGTGGTGGGAGTCTGAAGGCTGGTAGCAGCGTTGATCTCTTGAACTGGTGACCTGGTTTGAGCAGCCCACTTCCCATTTCTACTCCTCCTGGCCCTCCTCCTGCCATCTCTCTCTGTGCAATCTCCCTGGCTGCCTTCAGTGGAAAATCCCTTTCTCCTCCTGGTGCAAACATGCCCCAGGCTGTGCTGAGGTGGGAGTTTTCTCTGTGACTGTGTGATGTGTCAGCCAGGGATACAAGAGGAAGCGTTCAGGAGGGATGTGCTGGCAGGTTCCCTCTGCACCCTGCTGAGCTGATGCAAGTGTTGCCTTGTGTGTGGTGGTGATGGGGCATGCTCTGGCAGTTAGCTGTGAGCAGGACAAGGTGAGCCAGTAATTCAGTTCTAATGCTCAGCTCTCTGGCAGCAGCAGAGTGCTCTGCTCTGTGATGGAAGGGAGCTCAGGGTGTGATTTGTGCACTCCCAGGGCCTGATTCATGCCGTCCTTGACAGTGTCAATGTTTCACTTTATTCCTGAATCAGGGACAGGCTTTCTTGCTGGTGCAGGGGAAGAAAGCACACTCCTGATGTGCCAACGGGGTTGTGAAGACTTTATTCCTGTCTCTCACCAGGAGGCTTAAAGAAAAACTTTGGGCATTTAGAAAAACCACCTTCTGTTTTGGGAGAGAACCTGCTGTAGCTTTAGTGTCCCGCTGTGAAAGGGAAGCTTCTGTGTGTGGGTTTATGGCCCTCATTAAAGCAGAGAGCTGGGTGCTGGATCTGTGCTTCCCTCCCCAGATGACCTTTGGGCAGGCTTGTCCTGGCTCAGGTCGCAGCCCCAGTGCGGGTGAAGCTGGCGCAACCACTCTCTTCTCTGCCCATAAACCCAGGGCAGTCACGCTCTTCTCTACATACCAGGTAGAGAAGTGTTTGCTTACCAGGGCAAGCACTCTCTTCAAGGTGGGAACTGTGATTTTTTTTTTTTATCACTGACCACAAGAAAGAGCCGTCCTCATGCAAATGGTGCTCCAGTGCAAAAGACCGGGCTTATTTTTGTGTTTCTCACACTCACACCCTCCCCGGACATACCTGGGCTGTCGGTGGTGTAGGAAACACTCTCCACACTCACGCTACTGTGCTGGGAGCCTCAGCTTTTGGGGCAGGGAATTTACTTCTTTTTTTCCATCCTCTTCTGAGCAGGTGTGAGTCCTGTGGCAGACCCAGGAGGTGCAGGAGGGTGTGCAGGGGCTGTGGTATTCACTCTCTGCCCTGAATTTGCCCCACTTGCCTGCTGAGCCACCCCTCTTGCTGGGTTCACGGTCAGTGTTCCTCTGCTTTGTGCATCATGCTGTGTTGGAGGTAGCAGTCCCAAAAGGGGCTTTTCCATCGGGTGGGAGCAGCCGCTGAGCTTGGGTAATGTTAGGCAGGGTACAAGGGTTCAAGTAGCATCATGTTCACAACATCTTTATTTAATATGTTAGTCCAGTTAGTCTGCATAACTGTGTCTAAAAATAGAGTGCATTTTCTCCAAGTCCTCTAGTTTAAAGCCTCATAAGCTGGGTTTTTCTCCCCAGCGTTGGTCTCTTGATGCTCTCCTGAGTCTGAAATTCTCAGGCTATTTGCAAAGCTATCAGGAAAACCAAGAAGAGTGAATGAACTCTGTCAAATCCTCAAATTTCAGGCACTGAGAAGGAAGTTTAAAGCTGCAGTAGCTTTCTGGCAGCCTTTTAAAGGTGGATTAAGCAAACTGAGTAAACAAACCACCTTACAGCCACCACACACCTTTTTTCTAGCATCTGCTTCATGCATTGTCATAAAAACTCGAGGTCACTGGCCTCTGACCTAAGGCAAAGGTGTTCAAAGCCTGGTGAGGGGTTGGGGCTGGCTCTGTTGGGGGTTTACTTCTCCTCCCCGGCTCACAGAAGCTGTTGGAGCTCCGGGAGACACTGTGAGGGGACTCAGCCCAGCCTATGGTTTCAGCATGCAGTAGAGGGAGTGTGTGTTTAAATTGCAGAGCTGTTGTTGGATCCAGCCCAGTTCTTCCAGCAGCATAAATATCTGGCCTTCAGCACAGCCCTGCAAATTCCCCTTGTGTTCTCTTGCAGATTGCTTCAGTCTTCAGCTCTCTATGCTGACATGGTAACTGAAGAGTGGCTTTCAGCGACAGGCAGACAGGGGACAGCGGCTCCGGAGAGGTAACCCTTTCCCTTCCATCTAGGAAAGCATTTATCCTACCTGTGTTTTTAAAAACTTGGGGAAGAGCCTGGGAAGTGTAGCTTGCATTCAGCAAGCTTTCCTTTTGTCCATGAGCTTAAACTTGCTTTTTTAAATTTAAACTGTTTGCCTTATTTTTGCTCAGTTTTTGAATGCAGTCTTAATGGATTACACTTAGGGGTATGCTGTGAGTATCATAGTCTAATCCTGTTCTTCTAAGCCGACTGTTACTGTCAAAGTGCAGTGACCTAATATTTGATTATTTCACTGGTTTTTATGACTGAAGGTGGCTGTTGTAGACTGGGGAGGGCACATGAGATCAGGGACTGCATTTGGGTAATCCTGATCCAGACATGTGATCTGGCAGCAGTGCTGATACTGTCTATCACCTTACTCTGACAAAGCTGAGCAGGTTACAGCAGAGCTGGGACAGGGAGTTTGAGGAGGGGGTCAGCACGGCCTTGGGTGGACATTATCCTGCCCACAGACCCCTGAAATGATGCCCGAAAGTCTTCACTGCAGTCACCCTGCACCCCTATGCTGCATGTAGCCTCTAACAGTGCCATGGCTGTCTGTGTGTAGGGGAGAGTTATTTTTGCTGCAACACACATCTAAGGTGTTCAGCTGGACAGAGATGTGGTTTTCTGTGTCCAGCTGGTGCAACTGTTGTGCTGTCTCTGTTCTGACATTTGAGACATGGACTTCCAAGGATCTTTGCAGCGTGTGGAAAGGATTTTGTAATGAGCCACATGAGGCTTTGCTGATCAGAAGAGCGCTGTTGTACAGAGATGCTTACTGGTCTCTGTCTCTCCAGCATTTTGCCTGTTGACAAATATATGTATCTTTGTACAGTACATCTTGTTGACTTTTGGTAATATTTTGCCTGTAGCTGTTGAATTATGAACTGGAAATCTGCAAATGTTCTTTTAGACACAGGAATTGGAGCCACAAGAGGCTCCTGGGCTCCTGCATGCAGCAGGACCCAACACACAAATGTTTTTTCAGCTGGGTGAGATGCTGTTACAGTGGTTCTGCCCGAAAGGAAGAACGGTGCTGCCAGGACCCATCCTGGCTTGTCCTGACCGAAATTTGGGAGATGGTTTATTTTGTGATCTGTATTGACTCTTTTGCTTTATAGCAGGAACAGCAGCCCATACTCATACACACAGGTTTGTTCAGGCTATGTAGCTGCTTTCTCATCAGGGGCTGCAGAGGAATCTCTGCTTTTCTAGAGGTGTCACCATTCACAGATACACTGCTTATCCCTGAGATAATCTTGGAGACTGGGGAAGTCTAGACAAGCAGAAGTGATTTCCATAGCGAGTACAAGTAAAATTTTTCTGTAGAACTTTTATTTAGTTTTATACTCTGATATGTGCTTGCATTGGCAGAATACCTCAAAAATTACTTTTCCAAAGCTGGGTTTAGAGTGGAACAATTGATGCCAATATGAAGCCTTTTGGTCAAGGCATCTTCTCCAGAATGAATGCTTTGGGCATTCATTGGAGCCCTCCAGTGAACCCGTCCCAGGGTTCGCTGGAGCCCTTCTTGGTTGCAGGAAGGGATTAGAGCAGAACTGACTCAGGATGTATCTTTCAGGATGAGATCTTAAAATGCTCTAATATTCCTTGTTAGGATCATAGCATCTGGAAAATGTGCACAAGTTCTTGGAAGACACACATCTAAGATCCGTTGAGTCAGGTCTTTCAAATTGGCTTCGCAAAGGGTTCCAGAGTGTGTGTCGAGGTGCTTTCCAGGGATCCCCATGGCCAAGTTCTGCTCAAAGGTTTGGGGTTTGTGCAGGCTGTGGTTTGCAGGGAATCCTGACTGGGGAGGAGGACATAGAATAAAAGCACAAGACGGAAGCACGAACATTTCTTGTGGTGCTGGATCAAGCCAGAGCACGTGTCTGAGGCTTGTGGAGAGCAACAGCCAGATAATGTCTGTGCTAACCAGAACTGTTGCCCTCATGCTGTATTTTCTGGTTTGCCCTAGTCTGGGAACTGGAATTTGGAACAGCAAAAACCAGAACATGCACATTCAACCCCATAATAGAGATGTGGAATGGAGACAGGGAACAGTTCTGGTGGTTTAGAAGGGCAGATAAGCTTTCTTACCTGAGCTGATAGGGAAGCATTTATTTGATGGTCTGTTAAGACAAACTTTACTAATGAATTAGGAAGGGCTTGGTCAGGCCAAAGAGAGGATGGGTGAGATGGCTTCAAACTAAGCAGTGTTTTGTGCAGCCACCTCAGTGATGGGAGCCTCAAATTCCTGTCCTGCCCCATTTCTTACAAACATTTGTTTTCTTTTAAAGCAACTCTTGATTTCATCTTAATGCCAGTCTGGAATATTTCTGAAAATGTCTAAACCTGCTTTTCACCTTGAAGTTGTTTCTATGGATTCTGCTGGAGCTGTTGGACCTTGAAAGCTGTTAAATCCATGAGGGCTGATGGTCAGTGGGTTCTCATGACTGTGCCATGTAGTTGGACTGAAGGACATGGGAATCTCTGGAAAAGGGTCGTTGATGAGCATGAGCTAGAGCTGTTGGAACCCACTGAGCTCCCAGGAGCTGGTTGACCTGGTTGTGTTAGGAAGTGGTTGTTGTTGGCTGTGTACTTTGGCTTCTCTATCTGTACCCCCAAAATGATGCCAAAGACATGAAGATGTTGTAAAAGATGCTAATGCTTTGCTCACACGTTTGGGGTCTGGGGCCTGAGGTGGAAATCCAGCTGGGCACACTGTGATCCTCTCAAGAGGTGGAAATCCAAATGGTCAGAGCACACTGTGATCCTCTAGCTGGCAGAGGAGTCTTGGCAGGATGCTGCTGACATGACTGCTGCTTGGATCGCTGCTGAAAACACAGGGAAACCTCCTTCTGCAGTCAGCTCTGGTTGTGTGAATGTAGCCAGAAATAGTCAGGAAACATCATTCCCCTGTAGTTCCCTAAGAGGGTGTTGAACTAGTTTGTGTAACAAGGTTAATATAATGTTCTCTGGGGTTTTCTGTACGGAGATGTTCACAGTCAAACAGACTCCCTCTTTTTCCTTGCTCTGTTGTTAAAATAGGAACAAATCACTGTGTTTGCTGCATCCCCTAGGCCCTGCTGAATCATGTGAACTTGGGCCTGGGCATAATTGCTCACTGTCAGCCACATCCTGGGAGCAGAGCAGTGTGCCCAGGATATTTTGCTAAGGTCTACAAAACCAGTAGCACTTTTGTGCGAGTCCAGATGTAAGTGTAACAAAACTTGTATATAGGCTGGAGGATTCTTGTCTAGTTGTGGGGTTTTTTACTATTTAGCCCAGAGATCTAAGATCTCTGTCACTGCAAAGAGAATCAGTCATGGGGTGGTTTGGGTTGGAAGGTACCTTAAAGCTCCTCCAGCTCCAACCTGTGCCACGGACAGGGACCCCTTCCACTGGAGCAGCTTGCTCCAAGCCCCTGTGTCCAACCTGGCCTTGAGCACTGCCAGGGATGGGGCAGCCACAGCTTCTCTGGGCACCCTGTGCCAGCGCCTCAGCACCCTCACAGGGAACAGCTTCTGTCCAAGAGCTCATCTCAGTCTCCCCTCAGGCAGGTTAAAGCCATTCCCCTTGGCCTGTCCCTACAGGCCCTTGTCCCAAGCCCCTCTCCAGGTTTCCTGCAGCCCCTTTAGGCACTGGAGCTGCTCTCAGGTCTCCCCTTCAGGAGCCTTCTCTTCTCCAGGCTGCCCCAGCCCAGCTCTCTCAGCCTGGCTCCAGAGCAGAGCTGCTCCAGCCCTCGCAGCATCTCCATGGCCTCCTCTGCCCTCGCTCCAACAGCTCCACGTCCCTCTTGTGCTGCTGCCCCAGAGCTGGATCAGGGCTGCAGGGAAGGTCTCCCCAGAGCACAGCAGAGGGGGAGAATCCCCTCCCTGGCCTGTGCTCACACTCTGGGTGTGCAGCCCAGCACACAGCTGGCAGAGAAGTTGTCTTGCTACTGATTTTGTGTGTGTTTTCCTGAATCTGGGAGCACTGGAAGCCTAACAGTAAACCTTACTGGGTATTTGGCTCCAGACAGCAGCCTGCACACACTTGTGTATGATCCAGAGGGATGCATTGGCTGGCTGCTACTTTTCCACCCTTCATTGCTTTTCTGGGGAGCTGATTGCCGCATCCAGACACTGGGGTGACACTTGCTGGTGTCCCAATAACACTCTTTGGGGAAAAATAGAATGTTTCCTGGTGCCTGCAGCACTGCCAGCTGATGGCCTTGCTCGCTGCCAGCACTGCTCCTGTTTGCACTTGTTCCACTTGCTGCTTTCCTGGTTTTCCATTGAAATGCTGCTGGGAGTCTGTAACAGCCTGTGCCCACTGTTTGCCTTGGGAAGTGGTGTTGCTGTTCCCATGAGCTCCTCCCTCGTCAGCCCTGTTCTATAATTACTGATGTTCCTGAAACCGGATCCTTCCACGTGTCCTGCTCAGGTTCAGGACAAGGGGTCTGTAAGCAGAGTGCCCTGGAGTAAAGTGTGAGGGGACTGCAAGAAGTTGTGGAAAGTATCAGCTTACAGTGGTGTGGTGGGCTCTCTGAGCTGCCAACGTCCTCACCTTCGGGATGGTAAAGGGAATGTATCCCAGACAGCTTCTGTGGCGCTTCCAGAGACGGGAATGTGAAAGCTGGCACTTGTGGGACAGCAGCAGAGGCTGCTGAAAGAACATAAATAGGGGCCACTGGGCTGGGTTGGTGGGTCCCTATGAGGAGACGGGAGCAAGGTCTGTGGGTCCAAGAGTCCCTTTAGACCCTTGATCATTGCTGCAGCCCCATACAAGCTGCTCTGTGCCTCTCTGCCAGCTCCATGCATGCTGTTTGCAACCCTGTTCCCGAAGCATTGCCAGGGCTTCACAGCCACCTCTGCTATGAAGCCAGTGCACCACTGGAGTGCAGTGGGATGAGCCTCTCTCCTTACCAGACTTCATGATCTTCTCAAATAGCAGCACAATGAGTTTCCAGCTCTGAGTAGCCCTGGTGGTGTCACCTTTCTGGTACCTGCTTGTCTCCTGGCTGTGGTCCTTGTTCCAGCAGGTCAGACCTGTGTTCCCCTCCTGCCCATGGATGCTCTGGGCTGTTCTGAGCTGACAGCAAAGCAGAGATATTGGTCAACAATTGCCAGGAGGAGATGGGCTGGTTTATTTAATCCTGGCTGTGCTTGGTATAGGAACATACAACAGGAGAAGGGGTCACGAGCAGTGTGCTGAGCTGAGCTGGGCCAGGCTTGGGAGCGTGACTGCAGACAGGTGTCAAAATCCGTAAGATGGGAATAAACAATGACACTTGGCACTGAGGATCCAAAACATGCCGTCGCTGTGAGCTAACGCAGCGGCAGGAAGGAAGCACTCAAAGTCCTGGGTTTGGTTATTTTGGGGATGGGGTTTGGCTTGTTGGGCGTTTTTATGATGATGAAGGAAATGGAGGTTTTGGGATTGATGGAATTTGCTACCGGTCATGAAGAAGGACTTCAGAGAAGAGCTGACAACTCCTCAGCTCTTCACCTCCCACCATACTCTTACCCCTGCTGCTAAAGGCAGCTACAGAGCTGCTCAGAGGATGAAGAGACCAGGGATTCCCTCCAATGGGAAGGTATAGGGATGATTCCTGTGAAAGCACAAACCCTCTCCCAGATTCTGAGCACATCTATGGAGCTGCTGTGCCAGGGATGCCTGCAGCTCCTGGAGGATGAATTAAAGAGCAGAGCAGCCTGACAGGCTCCCTTCTGCACGTGAATTCCTTGCCCAGAGTTTGACTTGCTTCTGGTTTTACCATACCTCTTGCTTTCTGAAGAAACTCAGCACAGGCAAGAAAGCAGGGAGTTTGTTTCGGAGCAAACTACTGTGATCTGGTTTTGTGGACAGCAGCAATTGTGGTGCAGAAAGAGAAGGGTCAGCGAGTTTTGTAACCTTCGTAAGTTTTGTTTTCCATTCAGTGTCCAGGAAGTGGGTGAGTTAAAACATGTGGTAGATGTGTGATTCATTTTGGCTGCTCAAGGCAAGTGAGGGAATCTCCTGCACCCTCTGACACATGTTCCTGAGTTCCCTGAGCAGCAAGAGGGCAATAGCAGCTCTGGCAGCACCCTGCTGCTCAGTCTTCAGGGCTCGTGCTTGCTGAAATGCAGCCAGCACTGGGGAGAACATCATGGCACTGGGCTGGGGCATGGTACAATGCCTGAGCTGATGCTTCAAGGGGAAAGTCTGGCCCTGGCTGTCAGCACTGGCCAGGGGCACATGGAAGGGCTCTTCCTTGCTGCCTCTAAGAGTTTATTTTCTGCATGTTACTTCAACAACCCCAGCAGCGCTCCAGGCTTGGGGAAGAGCAGCTGGAAAGCTGCCTATGGAGAAGGACCCAGGGGTGCTGATTGATGGAGCTGAACATGAGCAGCTTGTGTCCAGGCAGCCAGGAAGCCCCCAGCATCCTGGCCTGTACCAGCACCAGTGCGGCAGCAGGGCCAGGGCAGGGATTGTGCCCCTGCACTGGGCACTGGTGAGGCTGCACCTTGGATCCTGTGTTCAGCTGTGGGCCCCTCACTACAAGAGAGACATTGAGGGGCTGGAGCAGGGCCAGAGAAGGGAATGGAGCTGGTGCAGGGCCTGGAGCCCAAGTGTGATGGGGAACGGCTGAGGGACCTGCGGGGTTCAGATGGAGAAGAGAAGGCTCAGGGGGGACCTGATGGCTCCCTACAAGTGCCTGACAGGAGGATGGAGCCAGGAGGGGCTGGGCTCTGCTCCCAAGGAACCAGGGATGGGACAAGAGGAACCGGCCTCAAGCTGCACCAGGGCAGGTTTAGATGGAGCTGAGGAACAATTCCGACCCCAGAGGGTGCTCAGGCATTGGAACAGGCTGCCCAGGGCAGGGCTGCAGGCACCGGCCCTGCAAGTGCTCACACAGCGTGGAGACGAGGCCTCAGTGCTATGGGTTAGGGGTGGCCTTGGCAGTGCTGGGAGCGGTTGGACTGGATGAGCTTAAAGGGCTTTTCCACCCTGGTTGATTCTGTGACTCTGTGCCTTGAGGCCTGTGAGTAAGGGAGGAAGCACTTGGGCAGTAAGTGCTGCCGAGATCTCATTAGCTCATGATCTTTAAGAAACAAAACCAAACATCTTTGGTGCACTCAAGTTACCTTTCCTCTATTGCAGCATCTGCTTAGCTCTTACTTGGCTTTTGTTGGTAGTAGCTGATGTTGAGGAGCAGGAACAGAAACAGGTACTTGATCTGCAGCTATCGGAAGCTGTGACACAACCCAGGGGACGTCCGCAAGTGATGGCCAAGGAGCAGCAATCACATTTTGTTTATGGATTCAGTTCAATGTCTCTTTGTGGATTCATGATCTGCTGTGCGTCACGGAAAGCGTACAGAGGGCTGTGTTCTCATCTTGCCCCTTCCGAAGGGATTCAATTCTTTTGACCGGGAATTTGGCTAAAACTCCAATCGAGAGGAATACAGACGCAGGCTGGAAGTGCTCCTGCGGTAAACTGGTTCCCTTCGCGATTCCTGGTGACCTCTTTTCCAGTAACTTGAACAACTGCTTCGAGCGGGTCAGCTCTGTGACTTGGCCCTAGGGAGGTTTGGACCTTTTCTTTGGCACTTTGCTTTGCCTGGAAACTCCCATGTTCCAGGGTGGGATCTTATACTGGATGATCCTCCAGATTGCAGTGGGGACTTGGGCAATCCCGTCTGGATAAATATATAGGAAACAAATGGATGTCTCTTGGAGGGGAACGGGAGCATGTGTCCTGACCAGTGAGCACACCAAAATCACCTCTTGTTCGAGCTCACCACCAGTGAAACTACATTTGGGTTAAAGATTAGATCTTTCTAATTACAGGCACTTCCTTGCTCTTGCTCTGGGGCTGTCTGGCTGCCAGCATCTGAGTGTCTGTGTTAGAACACACGTCCCCGTCTTGTGTCGCTGCACTGGGACAAGAACACTGGTGAGAAACCTGGTTTCTTTCGTTCTCCCCTTGCGCCATGTCCCATGTCTCTCCCCCTTTCCTGCTGTATGGTTTAGCTTGGCACAGATGCCAGCTCCCGCTTCTAGTGAAGACAAACTTGTTGCAGTGCTTTTTGCAGCGTGGGAGCAGGCACCTGCCCAAGCCCAGAGCCAGCAAACAACCCCTCTGCTGCCGGCTCCCAGGAGGGTGGCTGCTGCCTCTGCCAGGCTTACCAAAGCTCCTTGGGACGGGGATTGAGGCAAGGGCAGAGCAAGTCACGAGATGATTGTCCTCTTGCTCATTTCCATCCTGTGGAAGAGGAAAGAAAACGGCTTTGCCGGATTCTGCAGAGAAGCTTAGGAAGGAATTCATGTTCCGTGTCCGTGTTTCCATCCTCTTTCCATCACTGCTCTGTAACAGCTGATGAACAGGAAAAGGAGGTGGCTGTGCGCTGGCTGGTGCTTTTTAGCCAAGGGGAGGAGATCGCATCCAGCTGCAGAGCAGTCTGGCTAAGGCACCAAGTGGATGGAGAGGTCCTGGGGCTGAGACGGGCCTTTGGCCATCCTCTGCTATCCCCAGCACCATCCCATAAGGATGCAGGGTTGTGACAGCCCTGCCCATGGCTGTGCTCGTGCTCGGAGTTCAGACAAACCTCTGGCTTCCCAGGACACCCCACTCTGCACCATGGGGCTCACAGGAGCAGAGGAGCATGTGTGAAACCTCAGCACAGCCCCACAGCCTCCATGTGCTGCCCCTGGCCCAGAGGGGAGGGCTGGGGTCACATCTCTTGGCAGGGGGGGCCTGCCACACTGACTGGCTCCACGCTGGGTGCAGGCACAGCCTGTGCCCTGCCTCTCACCTGGGTGGTGGCTGCCTTGGCCCCAAGGCAGAGGTGCAGCCTCCTGTGTGGAATCAATCCTGTTTTCCCTCTCCCCTCCCTCTGTGTGTGTTTAGAAAACAGGGGAATGGCTGAGGGAAAGGCAGGTGTGCAAACAGTGCTCACAGCTTCCCTCTGGCCAGGCCCCTGCACTCTTGGCCTGCAAGGAGATACTAGAACAATACATTCAGAGCTTTCTGGCAGAAGCTTTTCTCTCTCTCTGGCTCTGTCCACTCTCAAAGGGTGGGATCCAAGTCCTTATCTTTCCCCTAGCACCTGTATTTACATGGGGAGTCTTAGCTGGAGCCTGGCCTTGCACTCTGTGAACATCCCACCCTCTGCTTTTCGCCCTCAGGGCTGCACACACATCTCCAGGCACACCAACCCCAGCCCAGGTTCGGTGTTGCTCTGGTGGGTTTGGCAGTGTAAGCTGTGTGTTGCAGACTTGCTGCCACCCTGGGGAGTGCACAGCCCTGAGGAGGTCGGGCAGATGGAGGACAGTGGGGATGCAGCTAAAGTGCTGTGTCCACCTTGTTCCAATGGCAATTGTGGTGAAGCAGAGGGCTTCATCTGCACTGGGTTTAAAGCAAGTGGCCTGTGCTGGATGCCAGCGACAAAAGAGAGCTGCTAAGGAGCTCATGAAGCTGCTGCAGGCTGTATTTTCCACTGTAACTTGGTTTCTCCTGCACAAGCTTGCCCCATTAACTGCTCTTCCAGGCACAAGCATTTTCCTGATGTTTGTACGTTCATTTATATATATCCTTCAGACCTATGGAACTTGTTTCCCTCTGTCTCCCATGAATTGCTTTTCCTGCCTGTGTACCATGTCCCACTGCGTGGGATGTGTGAGAAGAGGCCAAGGATAACACAGCCCTTCAATGGTCCCTCAGTGCTCTTGTGGAGGCACGGGGAGGGAGTGCTCTGCCCTTGTCTGAGCACCCCTCTGCCTGCTCCTGCTCTGAAGGGGGTTGCTGGCTGCCTCTAACAGCTCTCCTGGAAACAAAGCCATCTGCCCTGCAGCTGGAATTCCCAGTGTGGAGGGGAAGAGCAAAGCCCCCTCTCCTGCAGGAGACCTAGGCTCCAGAGGTGACTTGTGTCTGGCTTTGTGACATGTTTGCATTCAGCCTCCTGCGTGCAGGTTTTGCTGATGGCTTTCCAGTGAATCCAAGGAGCTGGCTGTGGTGCGAGCTCCAAGTGCCAATGTGAGGGTCTGCTGCAGGGGGCGAAATGAGCCCAGGAGTCTGGGGTCACTGCTGTTATCCCCCGTCAAACCCAGTGCTGTGGTGTTGGCTTGGCCATGGGTCACAGACCATCCTGGTGCTTGGGGGCTGATCTTGTGAGAGTTCCCTATGAGTAGGTTACTCATTTCCCTCTGCTGTGGGCTCGAGGATGCTGCATCAGTTTAACTGCTGCAAATCGAGGCTTTCCTGGTGGAAGATGGGTTTCAGTGGCTATTTCTCCACTTAAAAATAGCTCCTTTAAGGAATCGGATGCAACTCTACATAAACCAGGATTGAGATAATAATTACTCAAGCAAGAGTCAGTTTAGGAACCAAGATCTGGAGGTAAACGGGCACTGGGATGTTGAGGCATGAGGTGGATGCTCAGGCAAGATCCAGCACAGGACAGAGATGGGAAATGGGGATGCACCATTCACGCAGCCTGAGTTTTCTGTGGTCTGTTTGGGATGGACTAAGGCAAACAAGGAGCGGAAGCATGGGGGGGGGACGGGGCCGTCCCTCCCACAGGAAACCCGGGACTGGGACACAGGCTGGATTGTGTGGCTGTTGTGATCACACTGCTCGAGCACAGCCCAGCAGCTGCTCGGAGCAGCAGCAACACATTGAACCCAGCTCTTGGCACAGGAGCCGAGGTCAGTTACAGCACGACAAGTGGAAATAAACACAACTGGTGGAACTGGCAGCGCTGGAATGGGAAGGAGCGTGACAGGAAGCATCAGGCTTGCAGATGGCTCACACAGGCCAGGGGCTCTCAGCCACTGTCTGCTCTTAACTGAGCCTGGCCCTACCAGCATCTCGCACCCATGGGCATGGAGCTGCTGTGCCCGGCTGCTGCCCTCCCTCCAAGCTCTGGGGGTGGAGGGTGAAGGCAGCCCTACCTGAATCCCTCTGGTGGTGTTGGTGCTGTCAGACGCGGCCTCAGCTCCCACTCTGACACCCCAGGGTGCTGGCTGCTCAGGGGCACATTGTCTGGGGCAGTGTTTCTGCTGTGGGACTTGCAGGGCCCTGCGTGATGCCTGGGCTGGTTTGTGGTCTGGGCTTTGTCTGCTGGGCTTTAACAGCTCCAGTGAGCTTCTGCTTCCTTGAGGCCTGCAGAGTGTTTATACCAGAGTGTAAAGTGACCTGTAAAGGTCCCGCTTGTCTCCCTGGCTTAAGGAGGGAAAGCAGAGGTGCTGCTCGGGGGCTCAGTGGGTGCTTTCTTCTCTGTCCCACAGGCTAACAGGAACAGCCTGGTAGGGTCCATCTCGAATAGACGCGGATGATGCCAGAGCTATGACAGCGATTGCAGTCTTGGCACTGAGGGGTGATCAATTATGGAACAACTACAGGAGGAAGTACCTGAGGTCAGGGAAGAGGAGGAGGAAGAGGAAGAGGCAGTGATGGTGGCAGGCGGAGCCTCAGACACAAGTGGAGGACCAGACAGCTCACTGCCTTCAAGCAGCTACACAGGTGAGTGGAGCCCTGGGAGCATCGAGGCATCCACATGCTCAGCTGCAAGGGCAGAGGACCTGCGCCTGAACGGGGTTTGGTGGCTTGTTTTTAATCTCTCCCCTTTACGAAAAGATGCATGGAGAGGCAGCTCAGGGAGAGGCATAGTTCTTGCTGTGCAGTCACCGCACAGCCATTGACAGAGAGTTGGGAGATGGAAGTTAAAAGGATAGGGAGGTAACGTGAGAGGACTCCCAGGGTGCCTGAGAACCCTTCCCTGGCCACTTCTTGAAGTCCCCAGTGCAAACTGATTGTAGGAGCTGGAGTGGGAAGATTGTTGCTACTGAAGATGCTCCTCCAGAGCCCTGAACATCCCAGCTGGGCAGCCCTATGCCAGCCGCCTGCCAGCTGGGGATTATAATATTGCTGGTTGGATTTTATTGCCTAGACATGAATGCCAGAGGGGAGAAATCAGCACTGATGTGATGTCTCTCATACTGGGGGCTCTTTTGGCTCTGTGCTTGGCATCTGCCTGCAGCCAGTGCCTGATCTTAGATGTTAACTGCCCACTTGCAGTGCCACTGGCAGGGTGGGACAGTGCTGGCAATCCCAGTTGGACAGAACACTGGGTTTGTGGCTACAGCCCAAAGGGATGTACCCTGTTGTGTGCTTGCAGACCTTTCGCAGAGCTCCTCTCCCTCCCTGTCGGACCAGCTGCAGATGGGCTGCGAGGAGGCGGCTTTGGGAGCACTCAACGTGGAGTGCAGAGTCTGCGGAGACAGAGCCTCGGGGTTTCACTACGGCGTCCATGCCTGTGAGGGCTGCAAGGTGTGTGAGGGCTGGGCCAGGCGGAGACTTGACCCCTGGGACCATGATATCTCCAGACAGAAGATTTGCAGCAAAACAGGGATGCAGGATTGAGTGATTGTAAAAACATAGAACCATAGAATGGTTTGTGTTGGAAAGGACCTTAAAGCTCCTCCAGCTCCAACCCCTGCCACGGGCAGGGACGCCTTCCACTGGAGCAGCTTGCTCCAAGCCCCTGTGTCCAACCTGGCCTTGAACACTGCCAGGGATGGGGCAGCCACAGCTTCTCTGGGCACCCTGTGCCAGCGCCTCAGCACCCTCACAGGGAGTAGCTTCTGCCTTAGATCCAACCTGAACTTCCCCTGTTTCAGTCTGAACCCATCACCCCTTGTCCTGTTGCTGCAGTCCCTGATGAAGAGCCCCTCTCCAGCATCCTTGTAGCCCCCTTCAGACACTGGAAGCTGCTCTGAGGTCTCCACGCAGCTTCTCTTCTCCAGGCTGAGCATCATTTGCAACCAGTGTGGAGAGTACAGGCAGACAGATACTGGCCTGGGGGAGGCAGCTGAGATATGTAAGGCCTAAATCTTGCCCCATCATGATTTACTTTGTAAGGCAAATCTGCCTGTCCCCATGGGGGCCCTGGCTTTGCTGTTAAAGGTGCTTTCTGTGCTGCAGCTCAGCAGTGAGCTGTGTGTTTATCCCCCTGGGATCACTGGCCGCAGCTTGGATGTGCCTCTGAAATTCTTTCCCTTACAGCAGATGCCAGCAGGGCTATGTTGGGCCCAGGCCTTGCCAGACATTCCTGCAGCCTGGGGCTCGCTTGTTCCTGCATCCCTCTCTGCCTGCAGAATCACACCCACAGCTCCCAGCACCAACCCAGAGCCCTTCCTCTGCAGCCCCTTGTCCCACCACACAACCTCTCCTTGAGGTGGAGAGTCTGCTTGTGTCAGAGAGCCAGGGCTGCTCCTCCCCACCCGCCTGAACCCCCATGTGGCTCCTAAGGATAAGAACCCTGCCTTGTCCCAAGCCAGAGGTGCTAACACTGCTGTTCCCCTTGTCCCCCTGCTCTGTGTCCCCCTCTGTGCCACCCACCTGCAGGGTTTCTTCCGCCGGACGATCCGCATGAAACTGGAGTATGAGAAGTGCAAGAGGAGCTGCAAGATTCAGAAGAAGAACAGGAACAAGTGCCAGTACTGCCGCTTCCAGAAATGCCTCTCACTGGGAATGTCTCATAATGGTGAGTGGCACTGCTGGGTGCCAAGGGGCCACCTGCCCTTCTGTGAGGGGTTTGTATGTGGCTTTGCTTTAGCCCATTGCTGTCATCTTGCTAAGAGCATCATCTTTCAAACACAAAGGCTTTGAGCCTTTGACTCTTCATCCCCTTCTCCGCAAGAAGGGGTGGTTTGTCAGCGGCATGCAGGCTGGCTGGTGGCATGTGGCTTTCCCTTATGAGTTGGCCCAGAGGGAACTGAACACACAGATTGCTCTTCTGTGCTGGGAGTTGTAAGCTTCAGGTGTAACCATCTTGTTCCTGGGAAAGTAAAGGTGGTTATGTGGGAAGAGGGGTTTGTGTGGGAGCTCAGAGGAGTGGGGATGGGAGCTGGTGTGAGGCTGTGTTGGCAAGAGTAACCAGGAGCAGTAACAGCTGGTTCATGAAGGTGTCAGTGCTGGAGGAGCAGCATCCCCAGAGAAGCATTGTGCTGGTGTTCACCAGCAGACTTCTGTGGTGGCAGAGCAGATGCTGCTACCCTGGATGCATCCCCTGGGATCATCCCCAGTGTCCTGACCGACTGGTGTTGCCCCACAGCAATCCGCTTCGGCCGCATGCCCGAGGCAGAGAAGAGGAAGCTGGTGGCAGGGCTGACAGCGAGTGAGATCAGCTGCCAGAACCCGCAGGTGGCTGACCTGAAGGCATTCTCCAAGCACATCTACAACGCCTACCTGAAGAACTTCAACATGACCAAAAAGAAGGCGAGAGGTATCTTGACCGGGAAGGCCAGCAGCACCCCAGTAAGTTCGCTCCCCAGGGCAGGCAGGGTTGGCCGTGACCAACAAGGGGGGCTGTTCTCTGGGGGATCCTGCTGTAGCTGTTCGCCATGCAGCAGCTCCCAGCTGCAGCCAGATGGGCTCTACAGATCCTGCCCCTGGCTGGGCAAATTCCTGTTCCTCTGCAGGCTTGTGCTGTTCTGAGGGTACAGATTGCCCCAGTAGGAAGAGAACAGCAAAGGGACAGGCAGACAAATGCAAGTGTCCTTGGCAGGGCTGGTATCTCGAGTACCTGCAGCCTGTTCATAGAATCATAGAATAGTTTGGGTTGGAAGGGACCTTCAGAGGCCATCTAGTCCAACCCCCTCTTCAATGAGCAGGGACATAAATGTGTTCCTAACTGCTTGCTTCTTTTTCAAGCAGCCTTTTGTGATCCATGATATGGACACCTTGTGGCAGGCAGAAAAGGGGCTGGTGTGGAAGCAGCTGGTGAACGGCATCCCCCCCTACAAGGAGATCGGGGTGCACGTCTTCTACCGCTGCCAGTGCACCACGGTCGAGACTGTGCGGGAGCTCACAGAGTTTGCCAAGAGCATCCCCAGCTTCATAGGCCTCTACTTGAACGACCAAGTGACTCTGCTGAAATATGGAGTGCATGAGGCCATCTTTGCCATGCTGGCCTCTATCATGAACAAGGATGGGCTCTTGGTGGCCAATGGGAATGGCTTTGTGACCCGTGAGTTCCTGCGTAGCCTGCGCAAGCCCTTCAACGAGATCATGGAGCCCAAGTTTGAGTTTGCAGTGAAGTTCAACGCGCTGGAGCTGGATGACAGTGACCTGTCTCTGTTTGTGGCTGCCATCATCCTGTGCGGAGGTGAGCGGGTGCTCCTGGCCATGAAAGTATCAAGAAGAGTCCTCCTGTACTTAGAGGTGGTTTGGGGTGTGCAGCGGGATCTGAGCTGCAGCTGCCAGAGATCAGCCAGGGGTGTCTGAGGGGGATGGGAGAAAAACAGAACAGTTCCAAAAGCAGCGCTTCCGTGGCAGTTGATGCCTGACAAGCTTGGACCAAGAGCAAGATGTGTAGAATCATAGAATGGTTTGGGTTGGAAGGGACCTTAAGATCATCAAGTTCCAACCCCTGATACAGGCAGGGACACTTCACACTAGACCATGTCACCCAAGGCTCCATCCAACCTGGCCTTGAACACTGCCAGGGATGGGGCAGCCACAGCTTCTCTGGGCACCCTGTGCCAGCACCTCAGCACCCTCACAGGGAGTAGCTTCTGCCTTAGATCCAACCTGAACTTCCCCTGTTTCAGTCTGAACCCATCACCCCTTGTCCTGTCACTGCAGTCCCTGATGAAGAGCCCCTCTCCAGCATCCTTGTAGCCCCCTTCAGACACTGGAAGCTGCTCTGGGGTCTCCACGCAGCTTCTCTTCTCCAGGCTGAGCAGCCCCAATGTTCTCAGCCTGGCTCCATACAGGAGGTGCTCCAGCCCCTGATCATCCTCATGGCCTCCTCTGAACTTGTTCCAACAGTTCCATGTCCTTATGTTGAGGACACCAGAACTGTACAGTGCTGCAAGTGAGGTCTCACGAGAGCAGAGTAGAGGGGCAGGATCCCTTCCTTCGACCTGCTGGTCATGCTGACCAGCAGTGAGAAGTGGCACCTCCTTCTTGTATGCTGCTGTGGGATGTGTTGGCTGAGGGCACGATTCCCCTGGTGTAGCTGCTGAGGATGGAGTCATGGTGGGTGGGTTACAGTCCCCATCTCCCGTTTCCCAGGAGGAGCATGTGCTTTGGAGGGCTACACCATAACGCTGCAGCTTCCTCTCCACAGACCGCCCTGGCCTGATGAACGTGAAGCAAGTGGAGGAGATCCAGGATAACATCCTGCGGGCTCTGGAGTTCCACCTGCAGTCTAACCACCCGGATGCCCAGTACCTCTTCCCCAAGCTGCTGCAGAAGATGGCAGACCTGCGGCAGCTGGTAACCGAGCACGCCCAGCTCGTGCAGAAGATCAAGAAGACGGAGACTGAGACATCTCTGCACCCTCTTCTGCAGGAGATCTACAAGGACATGTACTAAGGACCTGTTATTTATGCAAATGAAGCCATGATTCCCATCAAGACTCTTTGTACAGAAACAAAGAAAACCCTTTCCCCCACGTCTTCCATTTCTTCTACTGGAAACTGTTTTCTCTGTGACCCTGATGTACGGTACATAGGGTGAGATGCCATCAGCCACCTCCTGCTAGGCCAGGGGCTCCCGTTAACGCACACTAACAGATGTACAAAGGCAAATCATAAGCTACAGTTTCCGTTACTACAGCCGAGCTCTTCAGCTGCTCCTTGGAGCAACCGCGCAGTTTACATGGTGGGGTTCCTGCAGCAGCCTGGGGATGGTGGGAGATGGTGTGGTCATTAGGACACCCGAGCGTGGTGCAGGTATCTGCTGGGGCCAGCCACAGCACTGACAAAGTGTCTTGATCTTTGTATTGCACTCCTAGGATGTGGTCCTGAGCTGTGAGGGGCACTTGTAATGAAAGGATGTTTCTCCCTATCCCAAAGAAAAGCCAGAGTGTTTGAAGGTGGGCGGTGTGGTCCTAGCAGAGACCCTCAACTGCTGCCCCCTTCCCTGGGTGTGTGGCGTGTTCCTGTCTCCCAGAGGGATTGTGTGATCTCTGCCTTCCCTTGCTCCTGATACGGCTGTTTCAAAGGGATCCTGCTCCTCAGCACCTCCATGTGAGAGATGGAGGGATGAGGAGGTGGGTTTGGCTCATCAGAATCTACCTTCAGAGCAGAGGATGGAGTCTTTGTGCTCCCCAGGCTGTCCTGCAGGGATGTCAGTTACCAGAAAGGCCTGTGCAAGGCCTGGGGCTGGTTAGGGTGAGGTGCAGGGCTTCTGGCTTCTCCTGCAGCTCCTTTCCCAGCCTGGGGGGCTCTAGGGGTTGTGCAGCAGAGCTCCCTGTCAGTACCTGAGCAAGCAAAGCCTTCAGAAACACCAGCAAGGGGAGAGCCACAGCCAGCCCACAGTGCTTGTGATGCTGAAAGGGCATTGACCTGTTAACTGCCCTGCCTCAGTTTCCCCTCTGTGAAAGGGAGCTGGATTGTCTCTTCTCTGCTCGGAGAGGAGCACAAGGATTAGGTGGTGTGTTGGGTGCAAAGAGCTTTGCAGCTCTAAACCCGTAGAAATGCCAAGGATTTATAAAAGGGGAGACCAAGGGTGGGTTGCCCACGATGAACAGGAGCTTCCTGTCCCCCAGGCTCTGGGAGACACAGAGCTCCAGGGAGGGCTCAGTCCCTCCTGGGACCTACACACCTGCAGCTTGTGGTCCCATATGTCCTGAGCAGCCTTATTGTGATCCTGATATCCTCAAGGAGGGGTTGTGGGAGCAAATCAGTTTTACTTTGTTTTCCTCCTCTTCAGGGTAGCAGATTTCCCTGGTGCAATAATTCCTTTAAAACCCCAAGGGAATTGCTCTGGGTGTCCCCTCCTGTATCCCAGGGCTGGCTGGCCCCAAACCTGCTCCTGCTGCTGCCCCCCAGCTCCCGTCGTGCCTCAGTTTCCCTTTCCCCTCCCTACCTCACAGGGGGGTTATGAATGACCGTTCCTAAAGCACCTTGAAGCCCTCTGGGGGAAGGCACTGGACGGATCCCAGGGGATTTGTCCTCCTCGGTGTGGCCGACATGGGACTCACATGCTCGTTACCTGGGGAACCTTTTGCTCTTCCCTCCTCGCCAGCGTTAACAACCCTCAAACTGAAATGTATATTTTTGCTAGAAGTACCAACCTCCAAGTGTTTTTAATAATATAAATAGTGTCCACAAACTGACTTGACTTTAAATAAATCTGAACTAAATATTTAAGAACCTTTTTAGCATCCAGCCTTTCCGTGTGGGGTTTCACTCAAGCCCCTTGGGGACCTGCCCTTTGGGAGGGTTTGCAGCAGTTCCCAAGGGACTTGGTGTGATTTCCATGGATTTGCCATGATTTCAAGGATTTGTCAGGTCTCAACAGCCAAGAGTTTGCAGGGAGCAGCTGCCAACCCCAGCTTCCCCCTACCCCCCTCGAGTGCCCCCAGAGAAAACCATTGCCCCAGCCCTTCCTTTAATAAAAATAGTAGAGCTGTAGTTGGAAGGGACCTTAAAGCTCCTCCAGCTCCAACCCCTGCCACGGGCAGGGACCCCTTCCACTGGAGCAGCTTGCTCCAAGCCCCTGTGTCCAACCTGGCCTTGAGCACTGCCAGGGATGGGGCAGCCACAGCTTCTCTGGGCACCCTGTGCCAGCGCCTCAGCACCCTCACAGGGAACAGCTTCTGCCTAAGAGCTCAGCTCAGTCTCCCCTCGGGCAGGTTCAAGCCATTCCCCTTGGCCTGTCCCTACAGGCCCTTGTCCCAAGCCCCTCTCCAGGTTCCCTGCAGCCCCTTTAGGCACTGGAGCTGCTCTAAGGTCTCCCCTTGATTGCTCAATGTGATTGCTCATTGACTGACGCCCATCCCTCAGCAGCAGCACCCAGCCGGCTTTTCCCCACAGTTTATATCCTGAGCATGACATTGTATGGTCTTGGAATATCCCTTTGGAAAGTGGGGATTGCTGTCCCCACTGTGTCCCATCCAAGCTCCATGTGCCCCCCTCATCCTTGCTGCTGCAGCAGTCTGGGTAGCTGAGAAGTCCTTGATTCAGTGTAAACACAGCTCAGCTACAACTACAACATCCGTGTGTTATCAGCGGTATTCTCGCCCCGAATCCAAAACACGCTGCACCAGCTCCTGGGAGGAAAATTAACTCTGTCCCAGCCAAAACCAGGACACGGGCCAAGGCCAGAAGTAGTCCCAGGAGGTCTCCCAGCCGTTCGTGCTGCCAGGAGGAGATGGAGCCGGGCTCGCTGGTGGCCAGCGGGGGCTGCCTGAGACCCTTGTGCAGGTAGGACTTTGAGGGGAAAGGGGAGGCTGGGAGCAGCTTCTGCGGGAGAAAGGATGGAGATGGGGCTGTGAATCCCTTGCTCTGGGGACAGGGAATGGTTTGTGATGCCCCTGAACCCCCCTTTCCTGTATCCTCTGGAGGGTGAGGGGATGGAGGGGACGGGGCCTGTCCTGTCTGGCTGCCCCTGCTCTGGAGCTGCACCCCAGTGGGGCCCCCCGTCCCTGCCAGCCCCAGGCTGAGGATTCCTGCCCTTTCCATGCCTTCCGTACTCCAGTGGGACTCCCTGCTCCCCCAGCCCTAGGGAGATCCCCACCAGGACCCTCAGATAGCCCAGCCCTGGGCTTTGTTTGGCCAGGAGGAGGCGAGGCTGCATGGGGCAGGGAGAGCCCTGGCTCCCGCTGGGATCTGCCCTTGGGGAGGGCTCCTGAGCCCAGACACCAGCCTGGAGGCTCTGAAAACATGGCCCCATCCAGACGAGGCAGGTGCCCAGGGGGGATGTGGGGGTCTGACCCTGGCCTTGCCGCTTCTCTGGCTGGCAGGAATTTCGCCCGTGGGTTCTGTCGCTGGGGCCAGAACTGCCGCTTCTCGCACGACAGAAAGTCAGCCCAGATCTGCAGGTACTTCCAGAGCGGGTTCTGCAGCTACGGAGAGCGGTGCAGGTAAAGAGGCAGCGAGGAGGGGGGCTGATGCCACCGGGATGGGCCGGGAGCCAGGAGGTGTCCTGCGGGGCTGACGGGACCCTCTGTCTGTCCAGCTATGAGCACATCCGAGACGAGCCAGTGCCGGTGGGGACCCGCTATGGCCCCGTGCCCCCTGTCCCCCGCAGCTACTGGGCCTCGGACCCTGCTCCCATGGCCATGGCCCGGGGCTGGGGGGGAGCCCGGTGCAGCTTGCCCCCCCCAGCCCCCAGCGTGACACACGTGGCCTTCAAGTTCCCAAGCGTGGAGGCTGAGGGGGAAAGGAAAGCCAAGGAGAAGATCCCCGCACCTGATGATGTCCCTCGTGGGGCCATCGGTGGAGAGGCTGTCCCTGCACAAGCCGAGGGGGCCTCAGGTAGGTGCCTGGGGACGAGTGAGGCTGAGGCTACTGTGGTGGTTGGTCATGGTGGTGCACTCTATGCCTGCTTTTTCCCCACCTCCCTCCATCTGTGGGCAATGCCCAGATGTGGGAAGCAGCTTTTATTGGGGTTGGGACCATAACTGTGGAGCCTGTGCTCTGGAGCAGCCATCCTGCCTCTCTGATGGTGGGGTGGGATGGGCTTTTCCCCTCTGAGAGCTCTCCTGCCTGCAGGCTCCCAGCCGCAAGTGCTGGGACTGGATCCCAACTCCTCTGACCCTGGGAAGGAGACGGTGACAAGGACTGACCTCGCAGAGGTGGGCTGGGGGTCTCCTGCACTGGGCTGGGCAGGCCCTGTCGCTCCGTGTCAGTCCCTATGGGGCAGTGGCAATGGGCAATGCTGTGTGGCTCCACTTGCAGGTCCCCAAGGAGCCGGGTGCTGTGGCAGCGCCAGTGTCCAGCGAGGCACTGAGGGCCCGGAGTGAGGCCGTGGTGTGTGGCATCTGCATGGACCGGGTGTACGAGAAGCCGCTTCCAGAGGAGCGGCTCTTCGGGATCCTCCCCAACTGCAGCCACGCGTATTGCCTGGGCTGCATCCGCAAGTGGCGCCGCAGCCGCGACTTCCAGAGCACCGTCATCAAGTGAGCGGGGATGGGGCTGTGGTGGGGTGGTCACCGTCACCCTTCCTGCACCCTGACATCCTCTCCTGGGTCCTGGGAAGGAACAACTTCCCTTTGGGAACAGGCATTTGGGTGTTGTGATGGGTTTGGGGATGCTGGATGAGGCTGTAGTGGTGGGACCAGCCATGGGTGCTAGGCCCATGCTCCCTGCTTCCTTTTTGGGACCTGCACCCATCTCCTTTGCCAGGGCCTGCCCAGAATGCCGCATCACCTCCAGTTACTACATCCCCCACAAATACTGGGTCTCGGAGGGGGCTGAGAAGGAGAAGCTCATCAAGACCTTCAGGGCACGGACAGGGTGAGTGTGCGGCACTGCGGGCTCTGCGCTGCTCCGGGACCTGTATCCACAACTGTGCTTCGAATCCCATAGGAAAATCAGGTGCAAGTTCTTTGCCCAGAACCGCGGGAGCTGCCCATTCAAGTCAGACTGCATCTACCTGCACGAGCTGCCTGCCTGCCAGCCACCACAACGCAGGCAGCACCACCCGAGGGTGCCAGTTGTAAGGGGTGGCACATGCGGGGGGGGCCGGGGCATGGCTCCAGGCTGGGGTTCATCCTTGTCTCCTGTGCTGCAGGACCCTTCTTCGGTGAGCTCTGACGAGGAGGATGAGGAGCTCTGCGTGCTGGAGTGGGCTCTCAGCCTGGCCATGGTGGAGGCAGATTTCCGATACTCCAGATACGGCCACGAGATGCTCCTTGTGGAATTCAGCGAATCTGACTAAAGCAGTGGGGTGCCGCACATGGGGTGCCCCACTGTTGGTGGCAAGGGAATGGAAGGGAGGGGGAAGCATCAACTTTTGATGTGTTGGGCTGCTGCCAACATGGGTTTGGGGTGCTGCACCCTGGATGGGGTGGGATGGGGAAATCACCCCCGTGTTGATGGACCTCTAGCAGGTCCCACATCCCACGGGAAGCCAGGGGGTGACGGAGCTGTGGGGGGGTCTCAATGCAGCGGGGCACAGGCTCCGCTTCTCCTGCCCTCACCTTGGTGGTGGGGGCCGGGCCGGGGCTGGGTTTCGGGCTCGCAGGGGTTTAGTGCACACGGGGCCGGGGGGGGAGCTGCGGGCGCTGTTTTAAACTGCTTTTAGCCAACGTGGACGTGATGAAATAAAGCGGGCTGTGAACGACCACCGCCGGGGCTGTGCTCTGGGGGGGATGCGAGGGTTCGCCTTTAAGGGTTCGTTTGCATAACGAATCAAATGTGCATGGGCGGTTGATTTGCATATGCGGCTCGCTTCTCCAAACGGGCGGTCCCGGAAGTGGAGCGGGCGCGTGTTCCGGGATACCGGCAACGGGCAGTCCCCGGTGGGGGGGGGTACCCCGGTCCCCCTCCGGTCCCCTCCCCGTGTTGTGTGTCTCCCAGCGCGGGTTGCCGGGGGGCGGGCGCTGGGATAACCCAGTTCCAGTGCCGGGGTGTGCGGGCCCCCGGGGGGGTCAGGGCTGCTCCGGGCGCGGGGCACCGCCAGCAGCACCCAGCGGGTCCCCTCTTGTCCCGTTGAGCGGGTTGTGGGGAGCTGCTGGTGAAGCGGGTTTAGAGAGCTTGGCGGGGGTTCCTCGGTGATGCTCCTCCATTCTCGGGTGGTGAGGATAACCACGGGCCCCGTGCAGGTAAGGACAACCCCAGACTGGAGCTGGGGAGGGAGGTTTGCTCCAGAGTGTGCCCTGCATGGACCCGTCCTCTCTGCAGCCTCCCCGGTGCTCCCCATGTGAGGCCTCTCCCCGATTCCCTTGCAGGCGATGGAGCCCCATGGGCTGCCCTGGCTGCAGAGCTTGGACAAGCCAAGCCGCCTCCTGCTCCATGCCCTGGCCTCCAGCTCCTGCGGGACACTGGCTGCGCTCCGGATGCTGCAGCGGGTCCAGCCCGGAGAGGAACCAGGGCCCGTGTTTCCCTGGCAGACCTTTACTACAGCCCTGTGTGCCGGGGAGCCTGTGCTGGATGGGCCAGAGGGGGCCCTGGCTGTGTGAGTTGGATATGTTCCCAAAACTGGGTGTTTTGGAGGAGGTTTGGGGTGTCAGGTGCCCGGTTCAGCACCATACATTCTCTTTCCCATGGTCTGTAGTGTTGTTAGGGTTGTGGCAGGGACCTGCTGGTCTTTGCCTGCAAAAGCTGGTGAAAGTATAAGGCATGATTCAACCTGGGTTTGGAGTTCAAGGAGCATTTGGATGATGCTCTTAGCCATGTGGTTTAGCTTTAGGTAGTCCTGTGAGGAGCAGGGACTTGGACTCTATGATCCTTATGGGTCCCTTCAAACTTGAGATGTTCTGTGTTTTCTGCCTCCTCTTGCTTCCTGGGCCCATTAGACCCTGCTCCATGGGAAACAAGGATTTAGGGATTCGCTCTGATGCGTCGGCCTTCCCTTTTCTCCCCTTATCCAGAAAGCCGCGGCTGCTGCTGCTCCCTGTTGTGTGCCAGAGAAACCTCTTCTCCCTGCTGCTTGTGGTCCATGCCCTGGTGCCGGGGGGCTGCCTCGATCGGCTGCTCCAGGCTTTGGAGCAGGATTCCCATGTGGATCCCTGGGTGCGGGCGCTGGGGAATCTGCTCCGGCAGGAAGCAAGGGCAGCAGCGTGCTGCCCACATCCTGGTCCCTTGTCTTCCATGTGCCAGCAGCAGCTCAGATGTTTGGGCCAGAGAACTGGTCATAACCATCCAGAGGGGCGAAGGAAACTGAACTGGTGCTTCAGCAAACAGCCCGGTGGCACTGGGGATGGGGCTGACTCTGTGCTTCACGGTGGGAAGCACAAGGAAGTGTCAGAGGAGAGCCGGGAGTTGGATGAGGAGAGAGAAGGGAAGAGGATGCTACTGGAGGAGGTGGTGTTTGCCCCCCCGGGTATGCAGGAGGTTGGGGATGTGGCAGGGATGGAAGAAGAGATGCCAGAGGAGTCTTCAGGAGATGGATCTGCCCAAAGCCCAGGTGGAGCTGCTCCGGAAAGCTCCCAGCAGGAAGCTCCCAGGAAGCTCTCCCAGGCAGAGGTAGCAGTGGAGGTCCAGTCCTTTCTCCAGGTACCAGGCAGGGGTGGCTTCCCCCTTCCAGCCACTGAGCCTTTACACTCTGATTCCTACTCCTTCATCTCATTTTCTTCAGCTGCATGGACCAAGACTGAAGATGCTGCTGCTGCAGGAGTCCAGTGTAAGTGTTGCTTCTGTCTTTCTCCTGAAGCTGGTGGTCTCAACGGGCTCAAGACAGGGGCTCTGGAAGGGATGGGAGAGGAGGTGGGTTTACAGCGATGGCTGGAGGCTGCTGCCACAGGGGTTTGCTGTGTATGGGCATCCTGTGGGTCAGTGCAGGGGGTGGCAGTGAGGAGAAAAGCCCTGGAGCTGTATTTTTTGATTGGTTTCTTATTACTCAAGGTTTCCCTCCAGCACCCAGATCTCAGCATCCCGCCTGAGCTGCACATCCTGAACAGCTGCTCTCCTGCCCAGGTGAGTCTCAGCATCCCCACTGCAACTGCTAGTGCTGCTGAAGGCCTGCTGCTGTCTCTAGTGTCCCTAATGTCCCTGTCCCCTCTGCCATCCCAGCTCGAGGGGCTGTGCTCCTTCCTGCAGCTCTCCACGTGTCCGGAGCACCTCCTGGTGCGTTTCTGCAGCTGGTTGTTGGTTCTCAGCCCTGAGCTCAGCTACACCAGCGCGGCCACCCTGGCACAGCAGCTCTTCCTCAGGCGAGTATGTGTGAGAGCAGCAGAGACTTCCTGGCCCCCGCTTCCCTCACCACCATCCCCATCTGCCTTTCCTTGTCCTTAGGTCCTGTCCCTCACCCAGCCGCCCTCCCGACACCTTATGGCTGCCCTCACTTCATTTTGCTCCAAGTATTCCCAGCCCTTCTGTCATGTCCTGGTGGCTGCGGTCCTGCAGGAGCCTGGGGAAGGTGTGATGGGCTTGCAGGAGGCTTCATCTGGTAGCAAATGGAGAGGGGTCGTGGGATGCATGCATCAGCAAGGGGAGCCCCAGCTTCTCTTCTCCTGGGAGATACTTACTGCCCAAAATACATTAGGAACCATGGAGGAATGGTGCTGGGTTTATCTGGGCAGGTGAACACTTGGGAGTTAGGATGGGAGATGGGTTGAGAGATGCCAGGCTGGCTGTTCTCCCAGAGGGAAGCTGCCATCCCTTTCCATGGACTAGAGGGTTCCTGCCAACTTCAAATGCTGGGGCCAAAACTGCCCCAGGCAGGCTCTGCTGGCATGAGAAGAGGGTCCTGCAGGAATCACTGCCACAGCAGCATCCCCTTCTCCTAGGGACTGGTGCAAATTAAACCCTTGTTGCAGATGGGCACAGGGTTATCCTGAGCAGTAGAAGGGAGCAGTACATGCTTTCTGGGTGTATCCCTGTGTGAAGGGGTGCCAGGGAGGGTTGGACACATCCCTATGGACTTGGCAGCCTCTTCAGGCTCTCTGCCCATTCTGCTTTACCCTTGCAGGTGCTGAGCAGACCAAGCTGGTGTGCGAGCTGGTGGAGGAGTGCCTGGAGCCAGACTCCGTGCAGCTGGTGCTGAGGTGAGAGCTGACAGGAGTGGCAGCTCCACTCCATGGGTCCGGAGCTCCATGGGAGCATCACATCTGCTCTTCCCCATCCTTTGCAGCCAAGTCTTGGAGGTGCCTTTGTCAGAGAAGCTCCTGCCGATAGTTCAGGCCGTGCTGGGGCGGCAGGTGAGGACCCCCTTGTCCCCCCACGTTTCCTTGCCTGCTCCAGCAGCCCCAGAGCAAGGCCGTGGTCACCTCCCTGCTTGGGGCTCTTCCAGGAGGTGCTGCCTCCGGAGCTCTTTGATGTCCTGGTGCTAGCGCTGTGCCGGCAGGCCCCAGCCCTCGGCACGTCGCTGGCTTACGCCAGGCTGGTGCTGGCCGTGCTCACCACGTACCGCAGCCAGGTGAGTGGGGCCGGGCTTGGGCCCCGGGGCTCTCTGGCCGTGCAGCTCTCGGCTCCTTGCTGCTCTCCCCCCAGGTCAGCCCGTCCCACCGGAGCAGCCTGGCCGCCGCGCTGGCCCGCAGCAATGCAGCTCTGGGGAGGTCGCTGCAGGCGGTGCTGGAGGGGGCCAGGTGAGGGGACGCTGTGCTCCCAGTGATGGGAGACAGACAAGTACCTGCTAAAGCCGTGCTGAGTGTGGTGCTGGTGGGGTTCCCTGTCCTTGACGTTCTCTTTCTCCTCCGCCCAGGTGAGCACGAAAGAGAGCCGCAAAGCGATGGCTTCCTTGGGCAGAGCCTGCTGTAGGTGGTGGTGGCTGCAGCCCAGCGCCTCCCTGGGCTCACCAGCAGCGGGATGGAGACCCAGGGCACGTGGGCTGTGACCGGAGCACCCCTGCCTTTGCGTGGGGCTTTGCAGTGGTGCCTTGCACTTGGCCAGCCTAGGTTGAGGTGGGCTGCCACTGGGCAGGACCATCCCAGCCCCACACATGCTGCAAGGCGTGAAGATGAAGGTTTCTTGGTTAAACAATGAATACATCTCCAGTTGTCTCTGTTTGCTCTGTGTCTGAGTGGCCTCCGATGGGGGCCGTGCCACACTCAAGATGGCGCCTCCAGCCTTCCCGTCCTGCCGCGCTCAAGACGGCGCCAGCAGCCTTCACGCGCCGCCACACTCAAGATGGCGGCTCCCTCCACGGCTCTCCCAAGATGGCGGTAGAGGAGGAGCTATGGAGGGGCTGGCCCGTTCGACCCCTCGAGGCCGCGGCTCTCTTTTCCCAGCCACCGGCTGGGCTTGCCGCTCAGATCTTTGGCTTGCCCCACGTCGGCCCAGAGCCCGCGGGTGTGAGGGGTGGCCGGGGTGAGCATCGCCTGGAGGGGGAAAATTGCATCCAGGTGACTCTTGCAGATGGTTTGTGCCATAAAGGCGGCGGTTTCAGTCGGGGCGGGGGGGGAAGCCATTACTTCTGCATTATCGCTGAAGTAGTGCTGGCCCCTGAGTACGGGAAGAGCCTGCACAGTGCAGGTGGCTGCGGCGATGCTGCACCCGGGGCTCGCTGCCCATCCTTCCCCGCATGCTCGCCAACAGACACGGGTGTCCCGAGCAGGTCCCGCTCGCCTGACCTGGCAGCGGGAGAGCGCAAAGCCAGCGGCAGCTTTTCTCTGCTTGAGGTCCCCTTTGCTGACTGCTGCGGGTGTGATGTCTTCGGCCCGGCAGGGCTGGACTGAGCAGCCCTGTCTCATGGGTCTGGTGTGCAGGGTCGCGTCTTGTTTTAATCAACTCAGATCTGCTGCTTGGTTCAACATGGAGCTCGGCAGCCGCAGTGCTTCCTGTGTGGGCCTGCACCCGTGTTTCGTTTCTCCCCAGTGTCAGTGCTCAAAGCATCCGGCTGCCCCTTCCTGGCGCCAGGTCTGCACAATGGTTGAGCTTGATGGTCTTAAAGGTCTTGTTCCAACCTAAATGATTCTACAAGTCTATAAAGCTGGCAAAGCTCCCCCTCTCCTTGCCCACAGTGGGACCCCGGTAGCCAAAGAGAAGTCATCTTCATAGAATCATAGAATAGTTTGGGTTGGAAAGGACCTCAAGATCATCCAGTTCCAACCCCCTGCCATGGGCAGGGACACCTCACACTAAACCATCCCACCCAAGGCTTCATCCAACCTGGCCTTGAACACTGCCAGGGATGGAGCACTCACAACCTCCCTGGGCAACCCATTCCAGTGCCTCAGCACCCTCACAGTAAAGAACTTCCTTCTTAGATCCAATCTAAACTGCCCCTGTTTCAGTCTGAACCCATCACCCCTTGTCCTGTCACTACAGTCCCTGATGAAGAGTCCATCCCCAGCATCCCTATAGCCCCCCTTCAGACACTGGAAGCTGCTATGAGGTCTCCACGCAGCTTCTCTTCTCCAGGCTGAACAGCCCCAACTTTCTCAGCCTGTCTTGCCCAAACACTTTCTATTGGAAGTGTTTTCCCAACGTTGTGGTGGGTCAGAACACCTAGCAAGCAATACAGCATGGTGGAGTTTGCAGGTCCTTAGTTCTTAATGCCCTTAACACATAGCTGAATTAAGAGAGAAACTGATCTGAGTGAGACTGTTTGAATATTGTAATTCTGGACCAGGTTTAATTTACTATTGTGATTTTTATCATGAAGGCACCAAGGCACGCGGGGTACGTTGTGTGCGTGTTGGCTAAGTTGATTTCTGGGTGGTGCAGCAGTGATCTGCGAGGTCTGATGGGATTTACAATCTCAGGTTGCAGGAGAATGGGATTAAGATGAAGACCTGGTAAACTTGAATTTTCTGCTTTAAATCTGCCTTTTTTTCTGATTTACAGGGACCTCTGTATGTCACTTTCCTGGGTTTCAATGTGGCAATGGTGACACTGCCCATTGCAAGCTGTTCAGGGATGTGCTAATAAAAAGTGCTTTATAGTGTGACTGTTTCCAGATTTTTATCCTGTGTCCTTGAAAGCACCCGCTGGAAACCTCACCTGGGCACGTTTTCGTTGGAGGACTGGAAAGGTAATGATGGGAAAGCGTGGATGGACACCGAAGGAGGTAGTGCTGGAGTTTTAATGGAGGTTTTGAAGCATTGCAGACTTCAGGCAGGAGCTGTTTAAAAATTCATAAACATTTCCATCTACAAAGGGAGAAGAGGGATTGAAACCTGCAGGTGAGACATGTTACTGCTTCACGTTTACTCATTAACGTTTTGATCCAGCCAGAGGAACGAAACTCTGAAGCATTAAGTGATGCTGTTAATGCTGAGAGCACAGATTTCTGACTGTAGTAAGAATCTCTTAAGCTATTTTAGGTGACACTGGGCTGGTGAGGCTTCAAAGTCTACATTAGCAGAAGGGAAGAAACCTTCCAGGGAGCCAAATTGTTGATGTATTTGCATACCAGTGAGTTAATAGCTAAGTATATTGAAGCTATTGTAGGGCTGCCCAAACTATGACATAAATAGAAGTTGTGCCCTGATCACCAAGGTCTAAGCCTGCTCTTCTGGCTTTATTAGGTAGCAGCCTGCGGTCTTTATAGATTCCTTGCAAAGCTTCTCCCGGTGACCTTGGTGTCATTGCCCCCAGGGCTGTGGCTGTCGGTCACATGAAGATGACTGAGGACAAACTCATCTCCAAAACTCACCTGGTCATCAGCTTCCCGGTGTCCCTGCTGCAGAATGGGAAGGATGGGCTGTGTATATCTAGAGCACTGTGGGGAAGCCCCGGCGCCTCTATGGACTGGGCAGCAATAAAGGGTTTGGGTTCTCCTGGCTGCAGTGTGCATCTCCTGATGGATGCTTGGTTACGTAGCTGCTTACTGGTTTCTTTAGGCAGCAGGCTCACTCTCACAGGCTGTTTTTGGCTGCTATGTGCAGTATGAGTCTTTGCACTCCTAAACTTATCTGGGTGTGCTGGGAGCTGCCTTTTGGGCCAGCCTATGTGGTTTTTGCATGGAGCAGTAGTGAGGGATCAGCTTTGCAAACTGCAAGGGGGGGTCCTGTTCTGGGAAGCATAATATTGTCTTGTAGAAAGAGCCGCCTTAGCCCTGTTTTTGCTCCTGGCTGCAGCTTATCAGGTACTGTGGATATCTCTGGACTGTGCAAGATAACAGTCATGGCAGGAGAACTGGAAGCAAACCCTGGAAACACTAGAAATGCTGGTGGAAGACTCCTTGTTTAGGTGGTGGTTGGTAATACCCGCATGGAAAACTTCACTTTTTGACTCCTCTTGACCCTCTTGGGAACTTTAAAATCCAGCCTGAACAGTTCAAAGAGCTGGATGCGGCATAAGACATCAGTCAGGTTTTATAGCTCAGCAGAACCTTATCCAAGAGCGGAGGGAGAGCCAGGGCTGGGTTTGTCCTTGTCCTGATTTATTAGCAGTGCTGGTGAAGGGAAAGGTCTGAAGCTTTGTCTTACACATTTCCCAATTGTATGTAGAAGGCAGTGTATAATTTTCAGCCTGTTTACTCGGGGTATTTGACAGTGGTTCCTTATCAGCTTCCTCTTCCATTTGTAAGGATTTACCTCCTTCATGGTATGGAGTGAAATTCCCTTTTTGCCCTAACAGTTTTGGTTCGTTTTAAAGGAAATTAATATTAAGCAATTGCATGGGTTTTCTCTGTACTCTGCTGCCTTCCTATTCTCCCATGGTGAGTTTTGAACCAGTTTCATGGCAAGATGATGCCTCCACTCCCTAAGTGGCATCTTGATGTCATGGTGGAACAGTGGAGAGCCTTCTTTGGGTGGGCAGAGGCGTGTGAATACTGCACTCACAGATGTTATTCAGAGTCACATAGGAGCCAGACCACCTTAGTCCATGCAACACCCTGGTGGGAAGTGCTGAAACTAATTTTCCATTTCCATTTCCATTTCTTTTCCTCAAAATGGTTCATATCCATCCCCTGGGGGGCTGCCTCTTTTCCCTACAGGCATGTCCAGAGAGTTGCTATGTCCCCTCTCGCAGGGGAGCTGATATTCCCCCTGCTTCTCCCTGGAGAAGCTTTAATGACAACCTGTGAATCACATGCATGTGATCCCTAATATGCTGATGCAGTTTTGGATTGAGGTCTGGTGGCTGTGACACCCAGATGTGAGGCTGAACCACTCGGGGGAAGGCTTAGCAGGCTTTTTAATTCAGCCTGAAATTTAAAACTGAATCAGAAGAAGCAAAACCTCTCTTTCTTGTCTGTCTTTTGCCAACAACCTTTTAATCATAGTAAGAGAATCGTGTTCTCCCTTGTGTAGTCTGGTGGCTGCCAGGTCTCTGTCAGCTGGGGAGACACAGGGCCACACAAAGATGAATTAGCTGGAGGGTTGGGGTGTTGCTTTATGCTCGGGCCTCCTGCACAGACCTAATAAATCACGTTTGCCGCATCAGCAGTAGCAGCCAGTGTCAGTCTGAGCAGCTTTCCTCTGAGAAGTGAATAATCCAGATGCCCATGGGCTCTGTGATCTGAGCTGCAAGTTCAGCCCAGCCTCAGGAGGAGCCCTGGGAAGATGCCATTGCAATAGGTTGCTGCATCGCTGCTGGGACCTCGCTGGAAGGAGACACGAGGGACAAAGCCAGAGCCCACAGCCCCTCAGTGCTGCTCATCTCCTGGGGCTGGAGATCTCCCAGCAGGGTCTTGTTCATCGCTGCAGAACAGGTCTGTGCATGGGGAGCTGGGCTGCTTTTGCTTATTGCTCTACAACACCTGAACTGCAATCATGATTTAGATGCTCATGCGTTAATAAGAGCACAGAAATCCTTGGCTACTTTATTAAATGCTTTTAGAAGCTTCTTGAATGGGGTTGTTTGCAAAGAGGAGCGTTGCCTCTTACTGAAGCACATGCGTGTGGAGAGGGAATAGAGAAGTTTTTGAGCAGAAACACTCTTTTCTGTTTTGGGAAGCCAATGTGATGGTGTCTTAAGGTCTGTGTCCCACACAGAGCAACTTGGTGCAGCCGTGGACATGCCAGGACACAGAGCAGAGGCTACAGAGCCTGATTTGCTGCCTGCCTGTTGCCAGGCTGCTGCTGTCAGGGAGGAAGTGGGGTCTCTGTGGGTACAGGGCCAGCAGGAACTGCTGTTATATTAAGAATATAGAAAGTTGTCAGAAAAGAAACTCCTTTGTATTCCAGCCTGTCCTCAGAGATCAGAGGGGCTGAGTGCAGCTTTATTTCTGAGTATCGCCTATTTAACACTACATATCCAGTTGTGTTAAATGAGAGCTTTCACAATTACGGATTCATGGGTAGTGAAGTTTATTGAAGCAACAGAAATACAGATTTGGAACTGCTGTTGATAAGTTCCATCACTGCGCTAGCTCTCAAATCCACAGCTAGCCAGTGACTGACTGAGTTCACGTGGAAAAAAACAACTGGTCATTCATTAAGCTTAGTTCCACCTGGCTATCACCTGATGGAGCTGCAGATCTTACTAAGGGGAGGAGAGAGGAGCAAGCCCATCAACTGGTCTGCAAAGTGGGGTCCTATTCAGATGCCATATTTATACTTCTGGGAGAAGTGGAGGTGAGGCTGTAGTCAAATTACCTGTTGCTGCTGTCATAGATGGGGGGAGCAGCCACTTTCTCACTTTGGTGTATTTATTATATGTAAATGAGAGAGAAGTTGAGTTTTGGTCAGCTACCACACCGTGTTAATCCCTTCACCAAGTATCTCAGGGCCTCATTCCTACAGCAGGCTGCACTGGTGGCAAGGCACTGGCGGGCAAAGGTGTCTGTCCCCTGTCCCCCTGGTTTTGTACACTCTGCTCAGCATCATGCTTTGAAGGTGCTTTTACTTCCATGCCCTGTTATGGGAGCCTTGGCTGCAGTCTCTCTTGAGGAGGAAGCACATGGTTGGCTAGAAAAAGCACTCAGCATTAAAATAAATAGTTTAGATCCATGTGCCAAAGCAGATCCTGGAGGAGGGGAATGGCATCAGGGCGATGGGGCTCCATCTGCTGAGTCTCAGCCCAAAGGAAGGGTCTTCTCATCTGCTTGGGTCTCCCCTTTCTGAAATGAAACAGTGCCTGGAGGCGAGGCAGCCCAGGACTGGCAGTGCTGATGCAAACCTGACTTTATGCCTGGAGACTTCAGCAGTGTTTTAAGACAGCAGCCGGCTGAGAAACTCACTGGGAGACTGAGAAAACACCCAGCTGCCTCTGGATGGACATGCATGGATGTACTCTCCTGCAAAAGAGATCCAGCTCTGTCATCCCAAGCCCTGAGCATTCTCTTGCAGCTTGGGCCAGGCACCCTCCTCTCTTCAGGGAATGTGTCTCTGCAAATCCTTCTCTAAAAAGAAGCTTAAGTGATCAGCCCTTGCGCCTGAAACTTGTGGAGATGGACAGAAAAGGAGATGGACAGAAAACTTAACAGGCTGCAGAAGAGAGGAAATCCCAGGGGAAGTAATGTTAAGGAAAGCAGGGGATGTGTAAGACTGTGAAGCAGAGAGTGACAGTTGCAGTCTGCCTTTCAGGGTGTCCTGTGTCCTGGCATTATGAACTTACGATGTGTTAATTGTCATTAATTGTGCTAATCGTGCATACCACAGCTTGTGTTCCTGGGTATGTGTGTTACAGGGAAGACAGCATGGGAATGTGGGCTATCCTTCCTCTAAGATGACTCGTGATTTCTCAGCAGCTCTGCTTTTGGGTCAGGTCAAAGCAGGAGGTGTTTGCCCCAAGAGGGGAAAACCCATCCCTGGGAGCTTCAAGGACGTTTGAAGCCCTGACCTGGTGGGGACCACTGTTGATGGCCATTTCCAAAGCCTTATCCCGCTGTGGCACAGATCCTGCTTCGGAGCTGCAAATGGGTTCTCCGAGCCCTCCCAGGCCCTGGGGCCACATCCTGTGCTCTGGCTCTTGCTGACGGGTATGATGCTGGGCCAGCCCTGCCCATGGACTGGGAGATGCCATGTGCTGGCTGACCTCTCAGGGCTTAAGAGATTTGCAGACCACAAGGACCTGCCTTGTTCCTCTTGGCACATTAGGGTCCCGTGGGCTAACAGCAGCTGCCTGCCTGCAGCCTGGTCCCCTGTAGTGCTGAGCATCGAGTCTGACTCCATATAAGCTCATTAGGGGAAGAAAGCGGCTTTAGAGGATTTGAGCAAAGGATTGGGCAGGAGAAGGGGCAGTGGGGGTAATGGCTGGGGGGGAAGTAGGGCTCCTGAGAGGGACAAGAGGGATTGGGGTCTCAGGAGACTGGCTTCCCTGCATCAGCACAAATGGTGCTACAGGGACTCCTCATCTGTTATCCTGCTTTAACCTGGTGCTGTGTCCCCCATGAAGGCATGAGGGGGTTCCCAACTCTTCAGAGGTCCAGAGCCCTGAGCCTCCTGCCAGGGAGGTGCTGAGACTCAGGTCCACTCTGCTCTGCAGGCAGCAGGCACGGAGGGAGCAGCCATGGTCTCTCCCAGCTCTGCCACCTCCAAAGAGTGGGTGCAGGATCCGGCCCCGCACCAAAAGCAGAGGTTCTGTGGCCACCTGCAAACCACTCAGCCCGCCCCAGCCCAGTGCGGGAGCTCCCGGGTGCTCTCATGCATGTCCTTTAAAGGCCTTCTCGCATCCAGCTCTTCCCTGGCAGCCTCTTCTGCCGCAGATGCGGTCGCTCTCGCCTCCGGGGAGCTCGCACCGCGCGGGGCCCCGGCACCCGCAACCGCTGTCTGCTGGGGACTGAGTGCTGGGTCTGAGCTGGGGGGCCCCAGCATCTGCCTTCAGCTGCATGAGACACGTTCGGGCAGGTAACGACCCGGGGAGAGCTTGGTGAAGTGGCTGAGCCGAGGAGAAGCACTTCCCAGGGGGGTTATTAGTGCCGTGCTGCAAGCCGCTGGATTTCCATCATAAAGAGTGAGTGGCTGGGAGCCTGTCTGAGCTGTAGTCAGCAGCAGGGTCTCCTGTGGGTATTATAGAGCGAGTCCTTTGCATCACGGACCAGCCCTGAGGAAAACTCCATTGTGATGGATTTGGCTGATCCCTGATGGCCAGGGGGCTCGTGAGCCCCTGAGCAGCGGTACCAGGGACAATTTCCAGTGTATAGGCATGAAATGGGCTTATTTTGTCACATACCAAGTGCTGCTTGCTTTACACCTTCATCAGGGCTGAGGTCTGGGAGATGGGTGATGGCCCCACTCAGGATGGGAGCAAGGTGGGTGATGGCCCTGCTTGGTGACAGGGTAACCTATACTGAGCTTGGCCAAGGCTCTGTGCAGGCCGGTGGGACTTCAAGCAGTCCTTGCTCTCTGTCCCCTTCAATCTCTGCTGCGTTTCCTGTCCTAGCCCTAAAAACCCCTCTTTCTAGCACATATCTGCGTGTCTGTGGGCACAGCCCCTGGGGAGACACATCCTGCAGGAGAATCCCTTCACCCTGCGTTGGGAGCAGGACTCTGTGCACTCTCTGCTGGCTTTCTCTGAGTTTTAAACATTGCAAAACAGCCTAAACAAGATGTCTAAGCTCCCTTGGTCTTGGGAATCTCTTCTATTTGTCTGTCTGGGAGCCAGCCTGGCAGGGGGATGCTTGGGGTACAGCAGGTTTCTCCCATTCTGCCATGTAGGTAGGTGCAAACTTATCTCCCCCCCATGGAGATGAGCCACATCAGGAGCCCCCGTTGTCCCATGGGAAGGGAACGGGGGTAATCCAGCTTCAACACTGCCCAGGAATGGGGCTTGTATTAATTCCTCACTCCATCACTCTGTGCCCGCCCGAATCCCAGCAGCATCCTCCCGAATTGCAGCGGGCCTCCCCACCTCTTTTCCCACAGATGCCTCCACACTAAAGCAGAGGAGCCTGGAGCTCCTGCTGGGTGAGAAAATGCTTTAAAAATATACCGTTTAAGAGGCGTTCTCCCATCTGCGCGCAGTTAATGCGTGTCTCTCGTGATAGGTGTGCTGGTCCCGGAGCCTCCGCGCTTCGCAGATGAAGCCACTCGCAGGGACCTCGCTGGGAAAGGAGGAAGAGGAGGCACAGGGGCTGGCCCACGGGTGCCGACGGCGGCAGAGGCAGAGGATAAAGGGGCCCAGCCCCTCAGCTCAGAGGTATGTGGATTCTTGGGGTGCTGGCAAGGATGGGATGGGGACAGCGGTGCCGGGCAAGGGGGCAACCTGGCTGAAGCATCATTTCAGCGCAGGGACCCCTTCTGCAGCCACCTCTCATAGGGAATGACCCCCAGGCTTGCAGGAGCCTGACTGTAGCCCTTTCTGGAGCCAGGAGCAAAGTTTTGGGGTTCAAATCCTTTCCCATTTGGGTGCTGGGCTCCAACATGAGGTACCGAGCATCATTTTGGCACAGTGGCTACTTCTTCTGAAGCCACCGTTCCTGGAGCATGACTCCCAGGTTTGCAGGGAGAAAAGGGAAAAGCCCAACTGTGTCCCCTTCTGGAGCCAGGAGCAAAGTTTTGGGGCTCAAACCCTTTTCCAGTTAGCTGCTGGGCTCCAACACGAGGCCGCAGCCCCTGTATCTCCATGCACTGGTGATCTGCCAACCCCAGTGTGCTCCATCATCCCAACGAGCAGGGATGCTGCAGAGCTGCCCAACTTCCTTGCACCCAGAACAGTTTTGGGGTGGTGAGACCATCCTGGTGCACTTTTTGGGGGCAAAATCATGTGCAGTCCTTGTGATAGTTGTGTGAGATGGCACCTGGGCTCTGCCAGCAGTTGGGCCTGCTGTGCCTGGGCAGAGGCCGGTGCGCAGCGAGGGGTGCTCAGCAGCCAGGGCAAAGGCAAATAAAGCACTAATGTGCTGAGGAGAAGCAGGGCCGTGGGCTGGTGACTCACTGCTGGCTGGAAACGGCTCCGGCCGGCTCCTCCGTGCCGGCTCTGCGGCGGCTGCTGCGCCCGTGCCAGGGACAGCAGGGACAGAGGCAGAGCGGGCTGCAGGGGATGCTCAGAGAAGACCCAGGTCTGGAGCAGCAGCCCATGGAGTAGCGACCCATCGGGGGGTGCTGCGGTGCTGGAGGAGGGCAGAGCGAGTGGGATACTGCCTCTGCTGCCAGAGTTTCTTTGGGGGTTACCCGGGTTTCTCTCATAGGGAGGAGCAGGCAGAGCTGGCAGGGCTCCCTGTGTCTCCAGATGAAGGTAAGGACAGCCCGGCATGGGGATGGGAGGAATGGGGTGGCTTTTGCACTCTCCCTCCTGGAGCAGCATCATATGGGTCCAGCAGGAGGGTGTCCCCTGGCCTGGCAGCAGCTCCCTGCAACCCCACACCCATCCAGCCCTGAGACCCCAGCCCCATTCCGTGCATCCACCTCAACAGCAGTGACCTCACCGTCCTCCCACTGCCTTGGCCCAGTTCCCTTCACCCCACAGGGGTTTACTGGGGGGTATCTGCCCAGAGAGCCTGCAGAAATGCCAGCGGAGATTTTGGGATCTCCCTTCAAGTGGTGTCAGGCTGGGGAGCGGACACTGCTGCCCAGCTCCAAACACCCTGTTTTGTCCCCAGGGAGGATGAGCAGTCCCCAGGGGCACCCAGACAGGGTTTTGGCTGGGAGTGAGCAGAGCGTGGAGCACGTTGGTGAGGTGAGAGGGGAGAGGAGGGCAGCAGGTTGGGGGGGCTCTTCCCTCAAACTGTCTCAGGCTCATGTGGACCCCCAGCTTCTCGGTGCTGCTCTTGTTGGAATGTTGTCCGGCACCAGGGAGGGGTTTGCTCCAACAGTACCCTTGTGTCCCCCAGGTGCCAGGCACGGACAGACAGGAGGTGGCTGTGCACACCAGGGACAGTGCTGGGGCCAAGGAAGGTGGGTGAGTCCCCTCCCAAGCCCCTGCCTTAGGGGAAGGCTTGGAGAAGCTGGGCATGAGTGTGGGAACAGCATGGCCTGATGAGAGTCATCTCCTTTGATGGGGACATGGGGAAGGGAGACTGGGCTGGAGGGGTCTGAAGCCCCCTGATGCTGGGGGAAGGACTGGGATGGTCCCACACCATGGGCACTTCCTATCTGCTGGGACAGGAGGGCAGAGGGAGGAGGAATGGCCAAGGAAAAGCTTTCACATGTGGTCTCTCCCATGGCATTGCTGCCTTCCTGCAGATGCACAAACCCCAGAGGAGCCACTGCTGAGTTTCCCCAGTGAGCTCGTGGTGCTGGAGAGACTCGGCTTGCATGGGTAAGAGCAGAGAGCACCTCCAGGGACTATGGGACAGGGGGGTCCCATAGCAGGGCACTGCGTGCTCCAGGGGTCAGACTTGCCTCCTTTTCCACTGTACAAGAGCCCATCCTCCAGAGAAGGGGCACTTGGGCTTCTGGAGGTGGCTGGCACCCCTGCGAGCAGACCAAGGGCATTTTCAGCACGCAGTCCAACCCTGACAGCACTTCTCTTTCCACAGGGTGGCTTTGACAGAGCAGGATGTGGAGGTGAGGGCTGGGGAAGGGGGAGGCTGGGGAAGGGGGACACAGGGACTTTGCTGGCTCATGGTCCCAGGGCTGTGCCCTGCTCCTGGCCACCCTCCAGGCACCGCAGTCCCCTGGCAGCCACAAATCCCTTTCCTGGCGATGCTGTTGGCGTTTGGAGGCAGCTGCATTTCCACAGCAAGATGAGCCCATGCTCGGCATTCCCACCGGGTGCTCTGCAGCTTGCCAAAAGCACCCCTAAGCCGGGGAGGTGGTGGAAGCCACGCTAATAAAAACCATTTTGCTGTGAGTGCCAGGGCTGAGTCAGGCTCCGCTGTCAGCTGGGACCTGCAGTGAGGGCTGGCATCTGCCTGGTGTGTGCTATTGCCAGGAGGGCTTGGGATTGACATGCATTACCCATGGGACACGTCTCTTGGGCAGGATGGCATCTCATGGGGACCATCCCCATTACACAGCAGCCTAATGGCTTCTGGGGCAAATGCTAACTATCCTTCACACTGCCCTGCTTGGTGGCTTGCTAAGGGGGTCTGTCTGTGCCTTGGGGACAGCAGCGCATGGCCCTGGTGGCATCCCCTTCACACTGTGTCCCACCTCTCTCCCTCCTGCCTGCAGGCAGCCTTTACCCACCTCGCCCTGGCCTTTCGCTGTGATGTGTTCACCCTGCAGCAGCGGGTGCAGGTGGAGAAACGGGCACGGGATGCGGCAGAGGAAAACATCCAGGAGGAGCTGGGGCAGTGCCGGGCTGCTCTGGAGGTAGGTGGGCATCAGGGCAGGGAGCTGGCATCTACTGGGGACATCCAGCCCCAGAGGGGTTTGGACAACCCAAAGTCCTGGCTCCAGCAGCTTCGTCCTTTCCCTCCATAGAGGCTGGGTCCGTTCTGCACTGACACGGGCTGCAGGGAGACACTGGAGCAGCTTCAGCACAGCCTGGCTGTGCTGGCAACTGCTGTGGAGCGGGCAACCAGTGCTGCAGAGAAGCTGGGGGCTGTACATCAGGTCTGTGATGTCTGTACCCTGCAAGGCTGGGAGCTATGAGGGCAGCTGTGGATGGACTTGGGGACCCACCCTGGGCTTGCTGGGGTTTGTCCCTCCTCGAGGTGCTGATGTTGACTTCCTGAACATGGCATGACATGAAGAAGTTCTTCCCTGTGAGGGTGGTGAGGCACTGGCATGGGTTGCCCAAAGAAGTGGTAAATGCTCCATCCCTGGCAGTGTTCAAGGCCAGGTTAGACAGAGCCTTGGGCAGCCTGCTCTAGTGGAAAGTGTCCCTGCCCATGGCAGGGGGTTGGAACTGGATGATCTTAAGGCCCTTTCCAGACCAAACCGTTCTATGATTCTGTGTTTGCACGTACTGGGTGCAAGGGATCTGCCTGCCATTGGGAGCGTTTGCACTCCCTGGGTGGATGCACAATGCAGGACAGGCAGGGATCTGGGTCTTTAGGGGCCAGGGAATGAGGAGCCTGATCTCCCATCCTGCCTGGCCGCAGGAGGCCCGGATGAGCCGAGCAGCAGAGGTGATGGTCCAGCACGTGGAGAACCTGAAGCGGCACCACCTGCGGGAGCACACGGAGCTGGAGGAGATGAAGCGCCTGATCCAGCAGAACTCCCGCAACCGGCAGCTGGCAGAGAGCCAGGGTGAGGTGGGCTCTGCGGGGTGTGCATGGAGCAATCCCATGGGATTTGGTCCCAACCCCTCTGGGGGTCAGCGTGACCCTGCATGGAGAGCCAGTGGATTGATCAGGCTGGGACAGAGGGTGGGTGACAGCTGGGACCCGATGACAAATGTGGGTTCCGATGCTGGTGTAACAGCAGACGTGGCGTGGGAGCAGGTGCCGGTGGCTGGAATGCCATCATGCTGCAGGGAATGCAGGGCAGGGGGGCACAGGGCATACAAAGGACACTCTGTCCCTGGATTCCAAACCTCATGTATGCCATTGCCATGTGGGAAAGCAAGGTCCCTTTGGACAGGGCACATGAGTGACTGGGATGCTGAAGAAGGACACTTCATCAGGGACTGCAGGGATAGGACAAGGGGTGATGGGTTCAAACTGAAACAGGGGAAGTTCAGGTTGGATCTAAGGCAGAAGCTGTTCCCTGTGAGGGTGCTGATGCGCTGGCACAGGGTGCCCAGAGAAGCTGTGGCTGCCCCATCCCTGGCAGTGCTCAAGGCCAGGTTGGACACAGGGGCTTGGAGCAAGCTGCTCCAGTGGAAGGGGTCCCTGTCCGTGGCAGGGGTTGGAGCTAGAGGAGCTTTAAGGTCCCTTCCAACAGAAACCAGTCTGGGATCCTATGACTTGTACCAAGCACTGAGCATGTGGCCAGGACAGCTTTCGATGGGAGGGAGGTTTGCCGCCATCAGCCCTATCTTCATTTTTGGGGGTGATGTAAGGCTGCTTCTCTTTGCCCCCAGATGACGCGGAACCACGGCTGAGGCCTCATCCCCTGATGCGAACTTTCCAGCAGGTAACTGGTCCCAGTTCAGCAGCCCCAGAGCCACCACCTCCCCACACCCTGCTGCTCTCCCTCGCCTGCGGTCGCCATGCACCCACTGTCCCCATGTGATGCCATCCCTGCCAAATGCTTGCTGCGGGCAAGGTCTGCTAGAGGTGCCGGGGATGAAGCAAAACGTAGGGGTGGCCTCCTGGGGCTGCAGGGAGACAGGGTGCCCGAGGTTGGGTGCTGCTTGTCCCAGAGATCTCAGGCAGGTCCCTCTGCGTTCCAGGGTCATAGCGTGAGAGGCGCAGGCTTGGCTGTTCTCTAGCACCAGCTCGAATTCGGCACTGATTTCCCTACAGCTCAAGAGGTAGGGGAGCGCTCGGGGAGGGCGCTAGACAGCACTGCTGGCACGGCTTGAAGCAGTGAGGACAGGCACAAACCCCTTGGCTTTGACCTTCCCTCATCCCACCAGCTCTCAGGCTTCCCCCCTTAGCTCCAGGGCCAGTGGGAGGCTGGCACAGTGTCCCTTCTCCTTGGTGTCCCTGTGCTAGGGAGGCGATGGGGAAGGAGGGGATGGGGATCACGGGCAGCGCTCACCCCCAGCCCCTCCGTTGCAGGGGTCTGCCCGCCGCAGAGTCAGCATCGCCGTCATCCCCAAGCAGCTCTTGGTAAGGACACGTGCAGCGGGGACAGACAAGAGCTCTGTGTCCCGCTGTCAGACGTGTCCCCAGGCTCGGTGCTACCGGGGCGCTGGGTCCCTACTGATGTTCCCACCTTTGGTGCCCAGCCAGGTGCCAGCCCTGAGAGCCGAGCGGCACTGGCCGGTGAGCTGGAGAGGGACGGGGCCCAGCGCTGGCGCAGCACCCAGAGGTAACTGCAGCGGGTGGCACGGCACCGGCTGCCACTGCCCCACGGGGCACGGCACAGCACTGGGTCCTCTCTCCCCCCAGGAGCGAGCTGGAGCCGCAGGGCCAGGGCAGCACCGTGACCGGGGACCCAGCGGCTGAGGCACAAGACAAAGGCTCAAGTGCAGGGAACAAGGAGCCGGAGCAGCTTGGACTGATGTGAGCAGAACCCTACGTGTGCCCAGCATCCTGTGTGTGCCCAGTATCTGCCTGTGGCTGCTGGGCTCTTTGTGGTCCTAGGACTGCACATGGGAAATGGGCTGGGGAATTTGATGATGTAAAGCTGGGATGTTGCTTGTCTGCCCCAGTTTGACCCTCCTCTGCCTCAGTTTTCCCTGTGCATTGTGGGTCGCCTGTGCCCTCCCAGGCTTGTTGCATTTGGGTTTGCAAAAGGGCCAGTGAGGTCTGGGGCTGAGCTGAACCCCTCCTTGTCCCCAGCTGGGGCAGAGGAGGGATTCACTCTCCTTTCCTGGCTGATGAGTGTCCCTGGTCACCTTCTCTCCAGGTCCAAGGGGGCCCCAGAGGTGCTGTGGCGGCCATGGCTCTTCCTCCCGCAGCACTACTGGGTTTTCTTCTGGCTGCTTCTGCTGAGCATCGCCTTCCTCCTCCTCATCCGTGCCCTGGAGCTGCAGCGGCTGCAGTCTGTGGCATCGCCCAAGGCCTAAGCCTGAGCGGGGAGGGGGAGACCCTCAGTCTCCATCATTGCTCCTTCCTCACACTGTAAACCACCACATCCCTAGAATAATAAAATTGGAGGGAAAATGGGGGGATTGTAATGCTGGAACGCAGGGAATGTCCTGCAGTGGGATCTAAGGTTTGGCTGGCACCTCCTTGCAGGCAAAAAAGGCTCAAAAACCTGCAGAAGCTCTCATCGATGCTATGAGGTTGCCTGTTCTCAGCACACCAAGGGGTGCAGGGATGCTGCCACACAACCCCTCTGTGCTGCGGGCAGAGACCAGACTGCCCATGGCCAGTGGGTTTGCATTAGTCATGTACCCCCCCCCCCCCCCCGCCACTACGCTGACTGGACACCCTCCACCGCGGCGTCCTCGGTCCCTGCTCCTGGGGACCTGTAATTAAGATCTAATGCTCATCTGCTGCTGCCCGGGGGATAAAGGTGGGGCTGGAAGGAGCCGGGTCAGCGTTCAGACTCTCCCCTAGCACCGCAAAGGGCTCACAAACAGAGGGAGCTGTTCCCGATCGCTCCAGCGTCTGGGAAAACCGCCTGGTTCGACGCGGACGCCCCGTTTCCGCGTCCGCCCCGGGCTCTTTCTGCTTCAGAGCATGGATGGGCTCCGTTGTGCCAGCATCCAGCAGCTTTGCAGGGAGCCGGTGCCCTCGAAACACCCCTCCCGAGCTGGGAGGGGGGAGTATGGGGGTGGTTCTGCACCAGGACCCCCGGGAAGAGGCCCGAGGGGCCATGGGAAGGAGGGATGGAGGTGCTGGGCTGGGTGGCCCCACTGCCCGCAGCCACCGGCGGTGCCACGGGTGACTCACGGCGACATAACCCCCGCCCCGTGCCCTTGAGTCACCATCCTCAGCCTCGTGGCAGGTTGTCCCCTTGTGTCACCGGAGCCCAGTGTCCAGCAGCACCCTGAGGACACCGGCACCCAAAACCACCCCAAAGCACCAAGCCAGGAGAGACCTTCAGTGACTGCAGCGGCTGCATCCTCTGCCCTAAGGTACCGTCACCCTGCAGGGACCATTCCCACCCGGGTCCCCCCATCACCCCTAAAGTTCCCCGGGGGCTGTGGTGGTTCTGGCCACTGGTTGGGGTGCGGGGCTGTCACCGAGTGGGTCCCCCCTTTACCACAGCTCCCTCCTGGTCTCTATTTTTGGCTGGGGGGGGTGGGTGGGTGGGGTGTTACAGCGCAGAGCCAGGGCGGAAAGTGAAGCGGTTTGGTTTGCTCGCCTGGATCTTTGTATTTCCTTTATGAAAGTCTAGTTTCTCGCCCTAAAATTAACAAAAAGACACCCCAGACAACCAAAAGGGCAGGGGTTGTGCTGTGTATCTCCTCACCCAGCTGCTCCAAACCTCCCAGAGCAGCTTGGGGACCACTCGCGGGTGGGTGATGTGGGCTCAGCCTCCATCTCTGTGGTACCCCAATTGCAGCAGCACAAAGGCGGAGCACCCCAGCATCAACCCCCCTGTCCCAGCACCGCGCTGCAGCAGCCGGGACGCCAGGGTCCCTACGGTTCCCCCGGAGAGTGGAGGTAGGGTGGGAAAAGGGGAGGGAAGAAGAGGAGGAGGAGGAGGGGAGGGGAGGGCCGGGCCAGCCCGCAGCCGCTTGCGGAGCCGGAGCCCGTTTCCTGCTTTCTTCTGCCGCTGCAAGCAGCCCCGAGCTCTTCCCCCGGGCTGTGCCTCAGTTTCCCTTTCCGGCCGGCTCTGGAGGTGAGTGAGGAGTGGCGATGGGCAGAGCATCCCTGCTTGGGGGTGTCAGGGCTCTGCTGTCTCCCCATACCCGTGTCCCCCAGCTCGGATGCGGGCAGCATCCCACCGGCCAGTCCCCTCCGCCCGCGGGGCTTGGCTGGGGATGGGGGTTGCCAAAGCCAAGGGATGATTTTGAGGTGTTGACTGGGGGGAGGAACACAAGGGAAATGCTCAGCCCCACCGTGCCCGTGTCCTGTGGGATGCTCGGGATGCCGAGCAGGGATGCTCTCTGGCGGGGGGGCGGGAAGTGCTTTGTCTTCACTGCCCCATCCCCAAAGTCTCTTCCGGCGGTCCCCCCGCTGCATTCTCGCTGCTTCTTGCCCCCGGGAAAAAAGGAAGAGAGCAGCCCCCACTCCTCCTCCACACCTCCATTCCCAGTGCTTCCAGTGTTCCCAGTGCCGAGTGCGATGGAGTGGGAAGAGTTTTGCTGAGCACTTCTCCCACATCCTACCGCTCTGCCCAATGCAGGCAGAGGGATGCTCCAGGGGCCTCGGGAGTGAGTCGTAAGAGGGGGTTTGGGACTGGTCCCATCCCAGGGCTGAGCCTGGGGGACACAGTCCTGTGCCTGGGGTGGATGAAGACTCCAGTACATTTGGGTAGCCAAATCCATGGTACAAGACCCCACAGGGACAACAGGGGCTGGGGGTGAAGGAGAAGCAGGAGGAGGACAAAGATGTGGGATGCAAAGCCTGGCCCTGGGCGGACTTCTTGTGCCAAAACTCAGCTACAAGAGGCAGCTCCCTCCATGGGGCTGGTGGTGGGCAAGTTTATGCATCCCCCAGGTGTTGTCTCTGTCTCTCCTTGGGATGTGACTGGGCTGTGGCTTGTGAATCCCCTGCAAAGGGAACACCAAAATGCCCCAAGAAGTGCTCACTTCTGCTGCTGGCTGCACCTCCAAGGGGGGATTTTGGCGTGTGCTTTCCAGGGGGGAAGCTCCCCCACCGTGACCCCATGGCCAGGCTCTGCCCTTGCTACTGCTGGTGGCTGGTTTGTCTCCTCTTCTCCACTCTTCTCCCCACAGCTCTGTGCTGGGGGCCTCTGCCCATGCACCCACATCCCTGGCTCAAACCAGAGGATTTTCCCCTCCCTTCAAGAACTGGAGGCCTTAGGGCCCTCCCCGAGATTGCTGGAAGGACTTCCCAGGGTCCAGCCTGCCTCAGCAGCGGTCCAGGGGTCTCCAGGCTGGATCCCAAACCCAGAGCAGCCTGGTCCATGCTGGGAGCCAGCTCCCAGAGGCTCAGCTGGGGCTGGAAATCCTCCCAGCTTTCATTAGCTCTGTACGGAGCTGTGTCCTTCCCCACCCCGTTTCCATCTGCCTGGAAGACACATGAGCTCGCCTGCAGCCCAGCACCCCCAGCGCAGCCCGCCCTGGCCATCTCCCAAGGGGCTACTGCTTCTCTTCATGCAAGGACACAGGGGAGACCCCGACCTACAAAGCAGGATGGGATGTCCCTGCTCTGGGGACGCTCCACATGCGTCATTCCTGGGTGATGTCCCCACCAGAGCCAACATGAGCTGAGTCAGGGCTGGCTCAGTTCTCACCCCCCACCCCCCCAGCTCCTCCCTCCAGCTTCCAGGAGCAGCTTTAAGGGAAGAAATGCAGAGGGCATCCATGGGGAGAACAGGGCTGGAGGCAGCCTGGCTCAGCGCCGTCCCTGGCCTTTGGGGGTTGAAAGCTGCTTGTTTGCACCAAACCTGCAGGAACTGAGTATCCGGGGTGTGTGTGTGTGTGTGTGTGTGTGTCTGAGGTTCTGTCCTTGCTGACAGTTGCTGGGGGCTGAGCCTACTAAAGGGGATGTGTGCCAGCACAAGCATCATTTCCGTAGGAAACTTGGTGTAACACAGGGAGGGTTGTTCTGCCCCCTTTGAGCTTCCCTGCCCCAGCGCCGGGGCTGGAAAGCTTTCCTGGGAAGCATGCTGCCCCCGGCATCGTGTCCAGTGGGAATTGAGGCCTTGAGGTGGGTGAGGTCTGCAGCACTGCCTCAGTTTCCCAGGCTCAGTCTGTGCCACTGGCGTGGCCACAAGGGCTGGAGCACACGGGGGAAGAGCAGGAATCTGTGTCCGGGTCTCACCGCCCTGCTGTGAGCGCATCGGTCCTGTCCTCTGCCCCCATGCTGCTGGTTTGGGGACCGACCAGAGGGTGCCAGCTCCTGCTCCGTCATGGCTGGATGCTTTGTCCGTGTGCCTGCCCAGGAAGGAGGAGGTTAAAGTGCCCGGATTTCCTGCCTGTGAGGGAAGGTGACCTGCAGAAGTGCTTTGCAAAGTGCCTGCAGGCCTAGGAAAGCTGCTGGAGTGAGACCAAACTTGAAACCCATCTAGAAACCGGCCTTTCCAGCCTAAATTTAAGCCCTGGCTTAAACCCCTCCATTCCCCCACCCCACCAAGGGCAGCCGGGCTCAGATGCTGCCTCATTCGCCCTCTGGCATCATGCAGGGTGCCACCGCATTCCTGCCAGTAACACCAACAGGAGAGGGCAAAGAGCAATGGTTCAAAGGTGGGAGTGTTCCGGCTTCCCAAGGCTTTCACCAGTTCCTCCTCGGCAGTGCCACAGATCTGTGGGGCTGGAGGAGGCTTTCCCAGCCCTGGGGCTTGGCAACAAGGGCCAAGGCAAAGCTTTGTGCTTTGTGCTTGGGGTGGCAAACAGAGGATGGCATGGGACAGTGCTGAGGGGACAATGCCAGGAGTGGGATAGGGATGCAAGCAGTGCTGGTCCCAGGAGACATGACAGGAGTGCATCTCTCAGGGGATGCAGGGGTTTGGGGTACCCCTGGGGACTGCACTGCACCTCTCCTCTTGCAGGTTCCCTGGCAGCAGTTCATAGGCTGGTTTGGGTTTGGGGGTTTCCCCACTGGTACTTCCTCTGTGCTCATCTGCTTCTGCCCTGCTCCAGAGGTGGCAGAGGCAGAGATGGGGGGGAAAGCCACGCTGCTCTGGTTGCAAAGGCCAGGCTGGTGGGATGGGTCCAATCCTGCTCCCCAGGGCTGGGTCTGGCTGCGTTTGGTTTGTCCCTGCACCCAGGACCCAACTCCCAGTCCCTCCCCTGCTGAGGCTGAAGGTGAAGAGGAAGGAAGCGGTGGGTTTGTTCCAAAGCACCTCTCTCCGCGGCAGGCACACGCTGCACGGAGGAAGCCGCTTGCTGCCACTGCAGCCGTCCCCTCCCCTGACGTCACTGCCCAGGGTGACACCGTGGCTCTCTGGGTGCAGCACCCAGGGGAGACTTCAACACCCGCTGCCAGGAAGAGCTGCCCAGGAGCACCCCCGGGTGGGAAACCTCACATCCAGACACCAGGTATGGGACTGGGGTGGGTTTGAGGAGGAGGGCGCAGGAGGGTCCCCTCTCTGCTTACCTCTGCTGTCCCTCGCCAGGCTGCGGGGTGAAGCAGGATGAACGCTCCGGCCAACCTGGCCCATGGCATCTTCGAGAGGTTCCTGCATGCAGGGGAGTGCCAGGAGGTGCTGGGCTGCTTCAGGGAGCTGTGCCGGGAGCTGGGGCTGAAGGGCAGCGGGCTGCAGCTCTACCATGGCCTCAAGGCTGCCCTCAACTACTGGAGTGCCAAGGCCTTGTGGAGCAAGCTGGATAAGAAAGCTGGGCACAAGGACTATGACCAGGGCAGAGCCTGTGCCAGCACCAAGGTACCGGGCATATGGAGTGCAGGGTTTGGATCCCTCCGTGCTCTGTGTCCTTGTCATCAGGGTGAGGGCATCACCTGGGGCACCCTGGCCCCCAACCCGGGAGGATGCAGGATGGGTTGATGGGGTTTAATGGGACAGGGTGTTAATTAGCACCGCTCCTCTCCCCACGGCATGATGTCACCCCAGTGCCACCCAGCCAACAGCGTCCTTCCTCCTCCTGGCTGCTCCTCACTGGGGACACCTCATGGGAGGCTGCGAAGGGGCAAAGGGACCTGCCAAGCCCTTTTTGGAGGACATGAGCTTCCCTGGGGCTTGGGCATCCTATTTCTGTCCAAGAGCTGATAGCCTTTGTCCCCAGTCCTGGTGCCCCATCATCCCCCCAGCCTTATGCAGGAGATGGAACCCAAGTCCTGGTTTTGAGCCTGTTGCTGGTGAGATCTGCCCGTTCTGGGCTGTGCTTTATCTCACTGAGCACTTTGAATTGCTGCCCTGGGTAAAGGCAAGGTTTAGGCAGCCAGAGAAGCGAGAGGCTCCCCACAGGGCCACCCATTTTGCAGGGACAAGCAGTGCACGCAGCCCAGGGGACAAGGGGACTAGCTGAGAGAGCCAGATCCTGGCCTGGGGAAGGAGGGAGATGCTGCCATACTCCTGCTCCCTGTGGGGTGCCCGTCCCCTTCACACCACCCATCCCATTGGCAGTGCCTGGTGGTGGGGGCTGGCCCCTGTGGGCTGCGGGTGGCCATCGAGCTGGCGCTGCTGGGTGCCCGCGTGGTGCTGCTGGACAAGAGGGATTCCTTCTCCCGCAACAACGTCCTGCACCTCTGGCCCTTCACCATCCACGACCTGCGGGCGCTGGGCGCCAAGAAGTTCTATGGACACTTCTGCACCGGCACACTGGACCACATCAGTGAGTCTTTAAGGGGGGGCCAAGCTCTGCACCCTCAGGGTCCCCCCGTTGTACCCACAAGGACCAGGGCTGCAGCCCTGAGTGTCCCTGCTCCCATCCCAGGTATCCGGCAGCTCCAGCTGATCCTGCTGAAGGTGGCTCTGCTCCTGGGGGTGGAGGTGCACATCAACGTGCAGTTCGACGGTCTCATCCCCCCAGTGGGCAAAGCGGGTGGACAGGGTAAGGTATCACTGTGGCATCTCTGGGGACAGGGACAGGGATGTGGGTGGCTGCTCTGACCCCCGCCCCCGGCCCTCTGCTAGTCCAGGGCATGCCTTTTTGCAGGGGGATGAGATGCAACCGTCTCCCCCCTGCACTGGGGCATGTCCCGGTTGAGACCCAGCACACTCGTGACGGCCGCTCTCCCCGCAGGCTGGCGTGCTGTGCTGCAGCCCAGCTCCTCTCCCCTCAGCCACTACGAGTTCGACGTCCTCATCTCAGCCGGTGGAGGCAAATTTGTCCCTGAAGGTGATAGCAGCGGGTCCCTGCACCCATGGGATTGGTACAGGGGGCTCAGGTGGGGGCTCACACCAATCCTGTCCCGCAGGGTTCAAGCGGAAGGAGATGAGGGGCAAGCTGGCCATCGGCATCACCACCAACTTCATCAACCGCCACAGCCGGGCTGAAGTGGAGGTGGCCGAGATCAGCGGTGTGGCCCGAATCTACAACCAGAAGTTCTTCCAAAACCTCTACAACAAAACAGGTCGGTGGTCCCAGCCCCGGCATGGGGGGTGCCAGGGGTGCATGTCCCCTCCTGGTGCAATTGGAGGCTCAGCCCCAGGATGGCTTAAAGCTCTTTTCCAACCTAGTTGATTCTGTGTCCCCTGGATGCGTGTCCCCATGTGGTACAGGGGACATTTGGTGGCCGAGCCCAGTATGGGAGCTCCCTGTGGCTCTGTCCCGTGGCTCAGCAAAGGTCCTTCCCCATTCCCAGGCATCGACCTGGAAAATATCGTCTACTACAAGGATGACACTCACTATTTCGTCATGACGGCCAAGAAGCAGAGCCTGCTCAAGAAGGGGGTCATCCTCCAGGTGAGAAGGGCAGGATCCAGCCCTGGGATCCCATAGCGATGGAGGGTAGGATGCGGATCATGGGTGCTGGTTTGACCCCGCACCCCTGGGATGCTGAGGGCTTTGGCAGCCTGTGCCAGGGGAATAAGCCTTCTGAAGAGCTTACAGCCCCAGGCCCGGTGGCACAGCTTCAACCTAGAACGGGCTGCACTCAGGCTGGGGGGCAGATGCCACCTCCCATGTCCCAGCCAGCTCCACCCCATCCTCGCAGGACAAATCGGACATTGAGAGCCTCCTCTCCCCGGAGAACGTGAACCGGGACGCCCTCCTCAGCTATGCCAAAGAAGCTGCCAACTTCTCCACCAACTACTGCCTTCCCCAGCTGGAGTTTGCCCTCAACCACCGGGGCTTGCCGGATGTTGACATGTTTGATTTCACCTGCATGACTCGCTCGGAGAATGCGGCACTGGTGCGGGAGCACAACGGGGTCCGCCTGCTCCTTGGGCTGGTGGGCGACTGCTTGGTGGAGGTGAGGGTCCCCCTTGCAGCACCATGTCCCTCAGTTTCCCTTTTTCCTGCCAGATGTGTTGGTTGTAATACATTCCCCATTCCTAAATACTTCTTGCCCCATCTGCCCATCCCCAAGTCCCAGTATCAGGATGCTCTGGTGGGGTTACACCTTCCCTGGCCCCACCAGGGATCTGGGATAGTTCAGGGTGGAGGAGCAGCCCAACTCCCGCCCCGACACAGCCGTACTGGCTGGGGAGGACACGGACACCATCCTTGCTGTGCATCCTGCCGCCTCTCCCTGCTTTCATCCCTGGCCAAGCCCAGCAGCTCCCAGCCTCTTCCCCAACCATCCCGACCGGCCGTGCTGCTCCAGCTCCATCTCTGCCTTTCCCTTCACAGCCTTTCTGGCCGCTGGGCACCGGCGTGGCCCGGGGCTTCCTTGCTGCCTTCGATGCGGCATGGATGGTTCGGCGATGGGCAGCCGGGACCCCCCCACTGGAGGTGCTGGCTGAGAGGTGAATGTCCCCATCCTGCTGGGCTGGACCCGGAGCGGGTGGGGGTGAGCACTGACCCCAGCTGTGTCCCTTCCACCCAGGGAGAGCATCTACCAGCACCTCTCCCAGACCTCCCCGGACAACACCAACAAGAACATCAGCCAGTACAGCATTGACCCGGCCACGCGCTACCCCAACATCAACTTGCAGGCCATCAAAGCCAACCAGGTACCCAGCCCAGGTCCTGCCATGGGGCAGCCACCCAGCCCAGCCTCCCCAGTGGTCAGGGTGACACCAACTTGCACGGTCTCCTGTTCCAGAAGGGTGTGAAGCTGAAGCTGTTTGTCCCCAGTGCATTTAATGCATTGCACATTGTGGATGCAGGTGGTTCTGGGGAGGTAGGGGTGTTTGGGGGTCCCCTTGCTGGGCTCAGCTCTCTGCAAGGTGCCACTGGCTCTGTGCACGTAGTGACCCACCACTTGCATGTCCCCATCTGCAGGTCCGGGACCTCTACCTCGTGGGCACGGTGGAGCTGGACCACAGGAGGAAGAGTGACAACAGACTCAGCACCGGTAGGAGCAGCCAGTCCTGCCCCGGCCCCCCTAGCACCAGGACCTCCCATTCCTCCCAGCGCCCCAGGCCTGAGCAGCTCCTGTCCTGATTTTCCTCCCCACCCTTCTTTTCCTTGGCTCATGTCCCACCACGCTCCAACCAGCACCAGCTGCGTTTCCAACCCGGTGGCACTGCTGGTTTCCATTCCCCCTGCCCATCTCCCCTGTGGGGACACAGCTGCAGCTGCTGTTCAGGGAGGAGGTTGTTGTCTCCTTCTGGCCTGCACTGACGTTGAGCTAGGAAATACTGACGGATGCTTTATCAACCCATTTATTGAGCCTTGGGGGGGCGGGTGGGTATTGCATGGGGAGCATCTTGTGTCACTCCCATGGGACCCCTTCCCCACTAAAGCACTGATGCTGGATTGCGGAGCGCGATGGGGGTGGCCCCTGCCTCTTTGGGGTGGGGATACGTGTGCTGCCTCCCCAGTGGTCTCCAGAGGTGCCTATGAAGACCTGCTGAGCTGGTGCCAGGCCAGCACAGCTGGGTACCGAGGCGTGGAGGTGACCGACTTCACCACATCCTGGACCAGCGGCTTGGCCCTCTGCGCCCTCATCCACCGCTTCCGCCCCGACCTGGTGTGAGTGCCTGGGACCCCCACCGGGTACCCCCCAACCTGCAGAGCACACCCTGATGCCACCCGTGTCTCCCTGCAGGCACTTTGAGTCTGTGGACCCCCAGGATCCCATCCGGACCCACCAGATGATGCTGGACATGGCGGAACAGGAGCTGGGCATCCAGCCTGTCCTCTCCAGCACTGAGATGGCCACCATGGCAGAGCCCGACCGCCTGGGGCTCATCACCTACCTCAGCCAGTTCTATGAAGCTTTCAAGACCTCGCCAGGTGGAAATTTTGGGGTGATTTATCCCATCCTGATGCCCACTGGGGCTGGCTGGGTGCCCCCCGCTTTGTAAGGTGGGTCCCATGGCTGTGTCCCCTCTGTGCAGAGGCAGAGGAGGTCACCAAGAAGTCGCTGTTTCCACTTGGTACACGAGGAGCTATCCTCTTCCTCAGCAAGCAGCAGAAGAGCCGGAGCCTGACACACAAGCGTGCCCAGGTGAGGGATCCCCATCCAGACCCTCGTGACACCCCAAAACCTTGCCCCCTTCCCCATCCTAGCTATCCCCCCTGCAGGACAGTGCCCAGAAGGATGCTGAGGCCAAGAGGAGCCGCAGGGATGCTGAGGTGGGTCAGCAGAGGGATGCCGTGCTGGGGTGCAGTGGTCCTGGGGAGCAGTGTGAGGCTGACCCTCCCTTGGTTTGCTCCTAGCTGGACACAGGGCTGGATGGAGACATGCTGGATGATGCCCATGAGCCACCACAAACCACCACCACGGAGGCAGGGCAGGTTGGTCTTTGTGGGTGGGGGGATCCAGCTTTAGGTTGGGTGGGCGCCTGGGGGGGCTGAGCCAAGGGTTGGGACTGCAGGCAAACACCCACATGCTCCCGGCTCCTCCCTGCCTGTTTCCTGACCCAACTGGTTTTCCAGAGCCAAGACTGCCACTCCCTTGCTGGTGCCAGCAAACCTGAGCACCAAGCGGAGAACCAACCCCCCCCCAACCCCTCTAGGCTGCTGGCAGAGCCGGGGGGCAGGGTGGGCGCCAGCACCCCGAGTGCCACCGCAGCCTGTCCTGTGCACCCGCAGCCAGCGGCCGCCCGCGGGGACAGCAGCGACGCCTGCTACTTCTGCGGCCGCCGCGTCTACATCCTGGAGCGAGCCAGCGCCGAGGGACGCTTCTTCCACCGCGGGTGCTTCCAGTGCCGGCAGTGCGGGGCCACCCTGCGCCTGGGCGACTACGCCTGCGATGAGCAGCACGGTGAGGCGGGCGGCGGAGAGGGGATGCTCAGGGGAAGGCTTCTCCACCAGCCAGCTCATCGCATGGGGTTGGGGTTCCCCCCCTCCAGGTCATTTTTACTGCTCACTTCACTACGCCAATCTGAGCGGCATGGATCCGGCCCAGGATGAGCCCCCGGTGCTGCCTGATGGGGTAAGTTGCTGTAAATCCCCATGGAAAAGGGGGAAGGTAGAGGCGGGTGGAGGGGAATGCTCCTGTGCTGCATAACCCCCCTGCCCTAGGATGCTGCTCGCATGCCCTCGGATGCTGGGAGCCCATGTGTGTCCCCCAAGGATGATGTACCACCAGGTCCCCTGCAGCCCCCACCAGCAGCGCCACAGCTAGGGGAAGAGCGAGAGGCAGTGGAGGACGCTGTGGGCGATGCTGGTGACATGGAGCAGCAGGAGGAGCTGCTGGCACAGCCCAAGCAGGATGTCAAAGAGGATGAGGGCCCCAGCACGGAGCCCAGACAGGTGGCAGAGGAGGGTGAGGAGGGTGGCAGCAGGAGGAAGATCATCCTCACACCACTGGAGAAGCTCAAGCTGTCCACGCTGAACCTCACCAGTGAAGCAGAGCCTGAGCCACCACCGAAGCCAGCTCGTCTGTGGCTCCAAGCAGCACCCGGGGCCCTCCCTGCTCAGTGGCCAGGACAAGATGCCTGGGAGGAAGAGGAGGAGGAGGAGGAGGAGGAAATGGCCATGGAGGAAGGTAGGTGGCTACAAGCTGGAGTCTCTGATCAGGGCTCTGGGTTCCTCCACTACTCCAAAATGGTCCAAAACGGTTCTTTTCTTGGGGCAGCTTTGGAGGAGAGTGACAGTGAGGAGGAAGAGGAGGAGGAGGAAGGCACGAACCTTGGCATCAGGGTGGAGTCAGTGAGTGCTTTCCCTTAATAGCAGTGGCTGCACCAGCCCAGGCAGTGCTGGGGCTCTTGCTGGCACCTCCTCTCACAGAGCATTGGGTCGGGCTCTGACATGGCTGCTGGGGCAACGACTGACCCCGTGCCCATGCCACTGTCCTTCACAGGGCCTGGACCTGGGGGAAGAGGAGAAATACCCCACCTGGAAGCGCACCCTGACCCGCCGGGACAGGGAAGCCCAGATGAAGCGGTTCTGCAAAGCCCAGGTAGCCCCATGGGGACCCATGGGGCAGAGCTGTGTCTACATCCCCTCCATCCCACTGCAGGAGGTGCCAGCCCATGGGTGATTACTGCCCTCCCTTTGCAGGCCATCCAGAGGCGGCTGGAGGAGATCGAGGTGACATTCCGGGAGCTGGAGCAGCAGGGCATCAAGCTCGAGAAGTTACTGCGGGATGAGGGTGGTAAAGCCAGGGTGGACGGGGCACCACGACCACCATAACGAGGGGGTCTGCGCCCCACTCACAACCCCCCTTGCCCCACAGGCACCCCAGCCGACCAGAAGACACAGTGGATGAACCAGCTGCTGTACCTGGTCCAGAAGAAGAACAGCCTCATGTCTGAGGAGTCGGACCTCATGATTGCGTAAGGCCTGGGGAGGATGCTCTGGGGTGGCATGGGGGGCTCAGCTCACCCCAGCCCCCTGAGCCCAGCATCCCCCTTCCCTCCCCGCAGGGTACAGGAGCTGAAGCTGGAGGAGCAGCAGTGCCAGCTTGACCAGAAGCTCCGGGGCTACATGAACATGGAGGGTGAGTTCTGGGGTTCCTGTGCCTGGTGGGGGGAGCAGGATGGGGCTGTGGTCCCCCCAGCCCTGCTCCAGCCTCCTGCTCCCATAGAATCCCTGAAGACACCTGAGGATCGCGCAGCCGAGCAGGAGATCCTGGTGCAGCTGCTGGATGTGGTGAACAAGCGCAACGTCCTCATCCACATCCAGGAGGAGAAGCGGCTCAGTGAGCTGCAGCCCTGATTCGTGTGGCCTCAGGACACACCGGTTCCTCCCGGGTGGGGGACAAGAGGTGTCCCCCCAGCCTGGCTGAGCATCACCTCTGGAGATGATGCCTGAGGTGCTGTGGTGAATCCAGCTCCCTGCTTGCCAAAGCTGCCACGGAGAGGCTGGACCCATTGGTGGATACCTGTGTAGGGAGACACTGGGGAGCACCCTGGCTTTGGGGTGCAGAGGGGGTTTCCCCACGCTTGGCTGGATTGCATTTGCCTTGAGCTTGCTTGAGAACAAGATCTGCAGGAGGCTACAGGACACAGGGACTGTGCCGGCTCTGCCTCGGGTTTGCTACAGGAGGAAGCAGCCCTGCATGGAAGCAGGGTCGCAGTCAGTGCAGGAGGTCCTGCAGCCATCACCTCTTCCAGAGGATGCTGCCCAGAGGCTTGGCTGGGGCATGGAAAGTGTTTAGTCAGCAGAGCCCCTTGTGCTCGAGCTGAACCTGCCTCAGGACGCGTGCTTGGTGGGACAGAGGTGGTTCATCAGAACCTGTCCAGCTCTGGGCACTGAAGATGTGACCATGACCACAACAGGGAGGTCGCAATGGAGATGCCAAATGTGGAGAGGCAGTGTAAGGAGTAGACCTTGGAAGACACCCTGGGGCATCCATCCACGCTAAGGACATGCATCCTAATCCAGGATATCCATCCCACCCCAGGACATCTATCCCACACTGGACATCCGGCTCTTCCAGGGACATCCGGCTCTGCAAGTGGAGCCAGAGACAGACTGGGCTGACCCCACCACTCTGCATCGCTGCTTTTGAGTGCCACATCCATGATCTCCCCAGCAACAGCTGGAAACCAGTCAGAGTCCCACCCGTGATGCCCCAGGGCTGGGGAAGGGGCTGTTTGCCCAGCAGCTCCCAGAGGGGACTGTGCCCAGGGCCAGCGCTGTGTGACACAGGCTGAGGGCTGTGTCCTCCTTGTCCCTTTGGGGTTTCTACTGCTTGGCAATGCCATGGCTGTTGTGAGGTGGCCTCCACATCCAGACAGTTCTTAAGCACCAGCTATGCCGAGCATGGGGGTCCTGGGCACGGGCTCCTCTGTTAGCAATACACCCTCCTCTCCATTCCTCATCCCACCTCCCCAGACCCTCCTGTCCACTTTGTGTCTGCACCAGCCCTACAATCCTGCTGCACCCTCTCCCTTCCTTTGAATAAAGCCTCCCCAGCCCAGCAGCAAGGGCTAAAACTTCACCTTTATTTCTACCCGAGTTAAATCTGGTTGCTGGAGCAGGCAACAGCTTTCACCAAGAGCCCCTGAGGCCACCCCAGGCTGAGCCTCTGGAGCCTCTTGGCCATGCTGGTGGGTCCTTCTGGGTAAAAAGGGTGTGTTAAAAAAGCAGTTAAAACCTGCCTCCCCCGGGGCTCCCATGGGGGCCAACATGATGAACGTGCCCCCAGAAATCTTAATTTAACCCAGAGAGGCTGCTGTGAACCTGTGCCACCGATCCGGCCACAGCGCTGCTCACCTAAAATCAGAAGTCAGCTAGAAAAAGGGACCGAAAGAGGCCAGGATGGGGCTGTGGGGACATCGTGGGACATCCACAGCACCAACTCAGCCATCGCTGGGCCGCTCCTGCAGCACCCGCAGCGCCATCCGCATCTGCTCCTCGGTGCCCTGCAGCATCTTCACCTCGATGGTGTGGAAGAGGTGGAGGCCAGTGGCGAGGAGGAGGATGCCGATGGCGAGGAAGGCCAGCAGGGAGAAGGAGAGCTTCGGGAAGGGCTGTCCGCCCAGCCCCGCCAGCGTGCCCAGCATGGCCGCTGCCTGCAGCAGCAGCAGCAGCAGCGCCAGCAGCGCCAGCCTGCCCGTGGAGTAGCGCTGCCGCTGCGCTGCCCGCAGCCCCACGCCAACCTCTGTCCGTGCCTCCGTCACCACGTCCACCAGCGCCGGCACTGCAGAGGACAGGGGTGGCTCAGCAGGATAGGACCCCCCTGACATCCCCCCATTGCCCTTTAACCCCCCCAATAGCCCTTTTTCTCCCACTGCTCTGCTCTGCCTGCCCATGCAGGCACCCCAAGGGATGCCCTAAGCAAGGGAAAACATCCTCCAGAACTCCATCCAAATTATAGAATCCGAGACTGATTTGGATTGGAAAGGACCCTGCCACGGGCAGGGACCCCTTCCACTGGAGCAGCTTGCTCCAAGCCCCTGGGTCCAACCTGGCCTTGAGCACTGCCAGGGATGGGGCAGCCACAGCTTCTCTGGGCACCCTGTGCCAGCGCCTCAGCACCCTCACAGGGAACAGCTTCTGCCTTAGATCCAACCTGAACTTCCCCTGTTCCAGTCTGAACCCATCACCCCTTGTCCTGTCACTGCAGTCCCTGATGAAGAGCCCCTCTCCAGCATCCTTGTAGCCCCCTCCAGACCCTGGAAGCTGCTCTGAGGTCTCCACGCAGCTTCTCTTCTCCAGGCTGAGCAGCCCCAGTGTTCTCAGCCTGTCTCTGTATCAGAGGTGCTCCAGCCCCTGATCATCCTCATGGCCTCTTCCAGCCACTTCATCCAGCTCCATCAGCCCATCCACCAGCCTCTATTCCACAGCACATGGGGGACCCTGGCAGCACCCCCCTCCCCCCCTTACCAGCTGTGCTGAGGGTGGCACTCGCAGCCTCTCGCTGCCTCCTGATGTGCAGCGTCGCCATCACAGCTTCATGGTCTGAGAAGGGGATGTCCCTGCCTGGAGCTGACCCTGTTGTGGTCTTCAGCTCTTCACACTTTACCATGAAGCTGGAGATGGCCTGGGTGAGGTGACAGAGGGGTCATGATGCTTTCTCCCCACTGCTACTCCCACCCAGTGGCCAAGGGACCCCCGTTACCTTGTAGAGGATGTAGTCAATGCGAATGCCAAGCGGGAAGGGCAGCAGCTCTGTCTTGATGGTGAAGCAGTTGTTGGGGATGAGGGTGCAGCCATCCTTACAGCCCTGAGATAAAGCACTTGGATGGGTGGGGGGCAATCAGTGCACCCCAGGCCCTGCTTCCCCCCTGCTGCTCACCTCAAAGTGCTTGGCCTCAGCAAAGGCGTCCTGCAGCCCTGTCCAGCCACGCAGTAGCCGGATGCCCACATCCTCAGGGTGCATGTTCAGGTCCCCCCCCAGCAGCACCACGTCAGCTGCCTTCGAGGTGTGTCTGTGGGGATGGGGGCAGCTAAACCCCTGCCCCACACCTAACTGGGGTGACTGGGGCCCTCCCCAGCGCTCCCCAGCCTTACTCCTGACTGGGAGCAAATGGAAGCTCTCTGCAGTGCAAGCCCCAGGGGCAGGGGTGACCACACGCACCCCGGGGACCTGCAATGGGGAACCCGGTGGGACTGGGACACCCCACGACTGCTCACCGGATGAACTGGGCCAGCTCCCAGGCCTGCACCAGGCGGTGGGGCAGGTAGGCGTCCTTCTCCCGGCAGTATTCCGCATGTAGCTGGTGAGCGTGGGGGGCAAAGTGGCCGTGACCCCCATGCTGGCACCTTCCCTGCTCCTTGGCTCCCTGCACACCCACCCAGCCCCTCTAGATGGTCCCTTTGGGGTCTGGATAACCCCTCTGTCTTCATCGCACCCCCCTGGGGACAGCCTGGGATGCTCAGCCAGGTTGGGGGTCTCTGTCCCCCTCCAAAGCAGTTATTTCATTACATCAGTACATAGTCCCATGAGACACGGTGCAGAGCAGTGGTTAAAGCAAGGGGACAGCAAAGGGGAGTACAGGCACTCATCCCCCGCTTCCCCACTGTCCCCCCAGTGCCAGGTCCTTCCCCAGGGCACTCACATGGGTGACATAGACATTGAAGATGATCCCAGAGATCTCAATGATGACAAGGCCGACGGACTTGCCGCAGAACCAGTCCCCGTGCTGGAGCTGCCAGAGGGTAAGGGGCACAGGTTGGGGGGCTGGTGAGGCTCCATGGGGCCGGGAACCGTGATGTCACATGACCCCCACCCCACTCACCATGTAGGGGTACCCATTCAGCGAGTATTGGTAGAGGAGGGTGTCCAGGATGGTGAACCTGGAGAAGACGCAGAGGCCACTGCCGATCACCCCACTGCAGGAGGGGAAAAGCACAGTGAGAAGTGCAGATATAGAACCCCAGCCTGGTTTGGGTTGAAGGGACCTTAAAGCTCCTCCAGCTCCAGCCCCTGCCACGGGCAGGGACCCCTTCCACTGGAGCAGCTTGCTCCAAGCCCCTGTGTCCAACCTGGCCTTGAGCACTGCCAGGGATGGGGCAGCCACAGCTTCTCTGGGCACCCTGTGCCAGCGCCTCAGCACCCTCACAGGGAACAGCTTCTGCCTTAGATCCAACCTGAACTTCCTCTGTTTCAGTCTGAACCCATCACCCCTTGTCCTGTCACTACAGTCCCTGATGAAGAGCCCCTCTCCAGCATCCTTGTAGCTCCCTTCAGACACTGGAAGCTGCTCTGAGGTCTCCATGCAGCTTCTCTTCTCCAGGCTGAGCAGCCCCAATGTTCTCAGCCTGGCTCCATACAGGAGCTGCTCCAGCCCCTGAGCATCCTCGTGGCCTCCTCTGGCCTTGCTCCAACAGCTCCATGTCCTTCTTATGTTGGGAACACCAGCACTGCACTCAGTGCTGCAAGTGGGGTCTCATGAGAGCAGAGCAGAGGGGCAGGATCACATCCCTCGCCCTGATGGTTAAACTTGTTTTGGTGCAGCCCAGTATATGGTTGGCTTAACCACAAGTATATGGTGCGCACCCCCCTCCACCTCCTGCCAGCCCCAAGCCAAGGGGCTCCTTAGACACCAGGGTCCCACTGTGCTCCTGTGAGCACCCCCACTCTCCACACACGGACAGAGGTGACCTACAGCACCTGCACTGGTGTCTCCCTGCGGCAAACACCAAGGATGTGTCACAGCCCCACGGGCAGCCCTGAGCGTGGCCCCTCTCACCTGCGGAAGTAATGGGAGAAGGGGTAGTAGCCTCCCAGCTTCGCCTTCAGGTCACTGTAATCCTGCTCACTCCACACCTGGAGAACAGCAGGATGGGCTGAGAATGGGCGCACTCATTTCAGGCTGAGAACGGGTGCAACTCGTGTCCCAGCCCGGGGCTGACAACGGGCGCATTCAGCTCACGGGCTGCCCTCACCTCCTGGAGAAGGACGAGGTCGAAGCACTCCTGGCACAGCACGTCCCCAATGAGCCGCACGCGCTCCTGCCGCCGTTTGCTCAGGTAGCGGATGGCCCTGATGGAGAGGAGGGGTGGTCACAGCTTGGGGGGGGCAGGGGGTGATGTGGGCTGCCAGCGCCTGAAATGGGGGAGCGAGGGCTCCAGTACTGGAATGGGCAGGAGGCAGACTGAGATGGGTGGGGAGGGGGAAAGGGCCACTGGGGGACATGGGGACAAAAGGAATGTACAAGGAGGCTGACTGGGGACATCTTTTCCTGCGCGCAGAATCAAGGCAGCTCAACCCTGGTTGGGGGGTGAATGGGGGGCATTTTTCTGGGAGGAGCAGGCACAGAGGGGATGGGAGCACAACCCTGACAAGCGCAGGGCTGGGAGAGCAGTGTGAGCCCGAAACGAAGGAGACACAAAGGGTGGGACCCCTCTCCCAGGGCAGGGGTCCCTATCCCCACCCCAGCGAGCCCCTGGACTCACCAGCAGTTGAGGTCGAAGACACGGAGCTGCAGGGCGGAATCTCCCTCCATTGCTCGCCAGGGCAGAGGGGGGGTCCTGTAGGGATGGGGCTGGCGTGACGGCCCCGGGGAGCTGGCACAGGGAACGGGTCAGATCTGGGACAAAGGAGCGCCTGGGGTGCTCCAGCCTGGCCCAGGCCGTCCCCTCCTCTCCCACCCGCAAGGGCCACCCCAAACCCTAACCTGCCCCTCAGCAGGGACCCATGCACCCGAACAAGATGGGTGACTCCTGCATCTCACAGACGAGGACACCGGTGGGTCAGGGACTGGGTTCAGGGCTCAAGCCCTGGAACTTTAACTCCAGTTAAAGAGAATCTGCTTGGCATGGGACACCCACCCCCCACCCCCCCCACCCTCCGCGCTTGGGGAGCCCACGGACACTTTTGGACACCCCAAGCCCCGGGAGGGCCCTGCAGCTCCCGGAGCAGCCCCAGCGCGGTCCGCTTAGAAGCCCCAGGAAAGTAACCCGGGGCTCCAGCGTGACGGGTGCGGGCAGCCGGGCTCTGCCGGCCCGGCGGGTCACCGGGCGGCTCATCTCGTCCCTACGCCGTGCCGGTACCAGCCGGTATTACCGGTAATACCCCCGGGGACGCTTTTCCCACCCCGCTCCCCACGGGACCGGGCGCGGAACGGTGATGGGATTGCGGAGCAACAGGCGGAGCGGGGCCGGGAGCAACAACAGGCGGAGCGGGGCCGGGAGCGGGGCCGGGAGCAGAGCAATAGGCGGAGCGGAGCGGTTTGAGAGCGGGGCGGAGCTGGGGGAACGCGAAGCGATCGGCGGGCGCGGAGCGGACCGGGACCGGACCTGGTGCGAGCGTGAGCGGTGCGGGTCCGCGGGACTACGCGTCCCGGCAGCCAGCGCGGAACGGGAACGGAACGGAAAGGGAAGGGGAAGGAAAGGGGCCGCCCCGGGAGGCGGGTCAGGGCCGGGAGGGCGTGAATGGGGACGCGGGTGGGTGTGATGGGTGGCAGTGGGGTGCTGATGGGGTGCGTTGTCAGGCGCACTGGGGGATAGCAGCAGTAAGGGCAGCTGCGCTGCTGCGCGCCCCCCCAGAGCAGCCCGCGCAGCAACTGGCAGTTCGGGCCCCCATCCCAGCATCTTCTCGGAAGCCTGTGGGACCCTCCGCGATGTCGCTGACATCCTCTCTCGTTAGCACCCAGGTCTCCTCGGGAGCATTCCGCAGCCCCCCGGGCATCTCTCCCATCCCCTCCCCGCCCCTACTCCTGCTTCTCCTCGTGTCCTGGACGGAGCAGGTCCTGTCCATGGGCTCATGGGAAAGGCGGCAGTGCCCAGTATTTGAGCAGCTTTCCTCCTCCCCTGCCTCCTCCTTCACAGCCCTTATGATGGCACTGCATGCACTTCCTACAGCCTGTTCCCGGGGCACTGATGCTCTCAGCAAGGGCTGGTACGCACGGGGTGCTGGTGAGCCTGACTCTGCTGTCAGGGTCTCTGTCGGTCCTGTGTGTGTGTTTTGTTGCCATTCCCAGCCTATGGCTCAGGCTGAATTAGCTCCACAGGGAGCCTGGTTAGAAATAAGTCTCTTGGATGCCTTAACCACAGAATCACGGAAGGAGGTGAATTCCCCCAGGGACAGATGACCTGGCAAACACCACACACTGCACAGGCCCTGAGGTGCTTCAAGTGACAGCAAAGAGCCGCCTGTGCTCTGGGATGGGTGGCTTCCCCAGGTCATTTCTCACCCAAGCCAAGGACCAGTCGTTATCTGATGTAGCAGCAACACTGCCCAAGCCAAGCAGTTTCCCCTTATTGCTCTTTGATGCGATGACTTTCAAAGCTCTTTGGAGGCTTGAGGAAATCACAGAATCCCAGCCTGGTTTCTGTTGAAAGGCACCTTAAAGCTCATCCAGCTCCACCCCCTGTCACAGGCAGGGACCCCTTCCACTGGAGCAGCTTGCTCCAAGCCCCTGTGTCCAACCTGGCCTTGAGCACTGCCAGGGATGAAGCCCGGGATATGGTTGGCTCTTTGGGCCGCATTTCTCAGTGGTTGGTCAGACTCAGTCCTCCATCACCTGATGCCAGTGTGGGGAAGGATGTGACCCCCTAAAATATGTGTCCCTGAACCCAGGGATGCTGTGGAGAAGTGTTTGCCCCAGGGTGGGCTAATCCAGCAGTCACCTTCCCTACAAAACCACCCCTGGTGATGCAAACACAGCAAAATGCTGTTGAATGCGGTGTTGCAATGCACAGAACTGTGGTCCAGGGGGAAGCACGACCCAGCCAAGGCGTTCCATGGGCTGTAGCAACCCTCATAGTCCTGTCTGTTGGAAGAAAACCACAAGAAATAAACCAATATGAACTTCAGAACCACTTGAGCCAACCCATGAACAAATAATTTTAATGGTTTTCTTTTCAGCAGACTGTAGTTTTCTCGGAGCTCCACAGTCTCCTCTCTTTGAAGTTGGACAGATACAGTAAACACAACAAATATATGATACAACCCATCACAGCTGGATTAAAAAAAATACACAAAAAATATAATACATTAAAAAAAGGGATTTTTTTTTAACATTGTGGACTGACACAGCTCTAAAAATGGTGATTGTAACCCTGGTAAGCTTTACAAAGTCGTTAAAAAAATAAAACAGTACTTCATGTGAAATTCATAAATACACTGGAGGAGAACAGAGGGGATGGGGGGGATGAGAAAGTGTCTCTGGGTACCAGGCAGCGTGTGCGGGGGGTGCGGGTGAGCACCCCGGGATGGAGGGTGCAGGGATGGATGCAGGGATGGAGGCACAGACCAGTCCAGTTCATGAAGAGCTTTGTCCCCCGGCAGGGCCGGGAGCAGGGCACGCCTGTGTTCTACGGTGGGGAAGCGCTGAGTTTTCATTCCCAGAGTCTTTAGGTCAGTGAGTGAAATGGAAGAAAGAAAAAGAACCACGAAACATCAAAGAAGCATGCTACATACGAGAACTCGGCCGGGCAGCCCCGGCACAGCCCTGGGATGGGGTGCCCATGCCTTTCCCTGGATTTTCTCTCTTTCCTTCCCCCCTGCTCTGCTGTCCCTGCTCATCGAGGCCCACCACTGAGTGGCTTCTTTCAGCAGCGAGAGGTTGAAGTCCCCACATCTCATGGAATGCGGCACCACAATGGCAGCCAAGGCCCTTTCCAAAGCTCTGGGGCTGTCCCTGCTCTCTACACCTGGCAGCACCAAGCCTAAACCCCCCCATCACCCCTGGCTCCAGCACCCCTCAACCCAGTCCTGCACCTCCCGCTGCCTTCACTCCACAAGAAACCCGGCCAGACCTGCCCACCGCAGGCTCCTCGTCCCCCTGCCAGCCTCCTGCCACCCTGCACCATGCCACCACCTCAAATCCCAACCTCTGCCCCTCCGCATCCCTCCTGTACTCTGGGGATGCTCAGCCCATGCAGAGCCTAGGGACTGGATACGCTGCCTGGGCCGATTTTGGGATGCAGCCACAAAAGCACCTCCAAGCAGAGCCAGGCCCCTGTTCTGGTGTCCCTCCTGTCCTCTGTCCCCTCTCTGTCCCAGATTCTGCCCGCCTGCAGCCTGGTCTTGCATTGCACAATGCACTTCTTCTCCCAGCTCCAGCTGCCTCCCCAGCTGCTTCCCATGGGATACAGGCAAGCCAGCCAGAGCGGCTGGGGGGAGCAGCTGAAACCACAACAGTCAACACCAAAAAAGTCCAAAAAGGTGAAATAAACAACAAAAGGATGGAAAATGCAAAATAAATCAGGCAAATCCACCCACAGTGCTCTCTCCTTGATACTCCTCAGCAAGCAACCACAGTGAGTACGTTTAGCCTGGGTCACCCCAAGTGCAGAGCTCAGGGGATCCCACTGCCATGTCTGCAGCCACTCCTGGAATGGGGACACCCCCAAATCTTCCCTACAGGAGCTGTTCCCCAAGCCCAGCATGGCTCTGACCCATCCAACTATTGTGTCACCTCTTCCATCTCCAGCACAGGGGGTGAAAGGAGGTCCTGGACACTACAGAGGGTCACAGTCCTGGTTACAAGCACGGTGTCTTCTTAAAAAGTATTAAAAAGCACTTTAATTTAAAAAAGAAAGGGAAAAAAAGAAAAAACGAGCCATAAAAAACCAAGATTGCATCATCAATGGCCTCCCACTTCTGTGCCACCGGCTCCTAGTGCCTCACCTGGGCATGGAGAAGGAGCATCCTGGGTCCCCTCCACCCTGTCCTACCCTGCTCCAACCTCAACATTCCATCCCCATGTCCCCACCAGCCGCCAGGCAGCACTGATGCGAATCGGATTCAGATCAGACCTGGAGTGATGCTGCTGCCATATCCTCCAGCCCATCTGTACTCACTCCTTTCCACTCAGGACTGGGACCAGGGCCCTCAAGTGCAGGGTGAGAGGAGGGGATGTCCTCTGCTCCGACATCCTGCTGCTGGCACTGGCACGATGGGCTCCCGGCCTTCCTCGGCATCTCCCCATCCAGCTCTGGATGCGGTTTTCCTGTCTCCCTACACTTCCTTTCCCATTCTTCTTCTTTTTTTCTTTTTTTTTTTTTTTATTTATTAAAAAAAAAAAAAAAAGAAACTGTTCCTAAGCTGAAAACATCTGCGTCACAAGTCAGTCTTTTTTGGCTATTGTTTTTCTTCCTCCTCCTCCTCTCTTCAAATGACTCCTCATGAGGCAGTGGGTGCGGGTGGCTGCTCGACACAGCCCCTCCACCCCTTACCCTTCATACCCCCACCCGTCCCCGAGGGCCCCTAGTCCTTGACCAACTTGTAGACATGGTGCTGGGCGCCGTGCTCGCTGGTGGAGACCTCGAAGACGAAGGCAATGCAGAGCAAAGTTTCCTGGGTATCCCTGTTGGTAACAACCTGCGGCAGAGCAGAGAGTGCATCAGGATGGGGCTGTGCCCGCGGGGAGATGCTGTTACTCGCGGGGTTGATGGGCTCAGACACTTTAACTGCACCATGAAAAATGTGCTACCTGTTCTTTAGAATTCCAGAATCAATCAGGTTGGAAAAAACCTTTAGGATCATCCGGTCCAACCCTTACCCCAGCATTGCCAAGGCCACCCCTAACCCATGGCACTGAGGCCTCGTCTCCACGCTGTGTGAGCACTTGCAGGGCCGGTGCCTGCAGCCCTGCCCTGGGCAGCCTGTTCCAATGCCTGAGCACCCTCTGGGGCAGGAATTGTTCCTCAGCTCCATCTAAACCTGCCCTGGTGCAGCTTGAGGCCGGTTCCTCTTGTCCCATCCCTGGTTCCCTGGGAGCAGAGCCCAGCCCCTCCTGGCTCCATCCTCCTGTCAGGCACTTGTAGAGACATTTGGGTTGTTGCACAGGCTTAGGCACAGCCAATTTAGCTGCACTACCAAGAGCTTACTGCCCAGTTTTTGGGAGCTCAGGTGTATATGCACTGCCAAGGCTGAGTGCCCTGGGACCAGGTAGCACACATCAGGCTGTGTCAGGGTGGGAAATGCTCCCTGGAAAAGGAAGGGAATTACCTGCAGGATGGTGAAATTCTCCAGGACGCTGTTCATCATGTACTTCTCCGGGAGGTGCTTGAGTTTGTGGATGAAGTTGATCATGTACTCGCACATGGGAGACCGGTGGATACGGTAGACGAACCGGCCGCTCTCCAGGCGCGCATATTCCGTCTGTGGGGCACAGCCAGGGTGAGCACTGGGAACCCAATGGCACATGGAAAACCACAGGGTGGCCAACTGGGACATGGTGAAGATGGCCTCTCCGCTCCCATGACTCCTAAACCCAGCTCTGGGGCTTTCTCCATCCTGGAACCCGCTGTGGACCTGATTCCCACCCCTTCCTGATGCAGTGATGTGTGGGACTCACCTCCACCTTCTCCACGACCTGCTTCCCAAAGGAGCACACCTTGGTGGAGACCGTGATGGTCATGTTCTCTGCACTGCTGTACTGGCTGCTGACACCATAGAATGTCCCCGGCCCGTCCTGGATTGTGCTGTTCAAATCCGCCTGTAAATGATGTAAGATACAGGGAAGAAGTTCTTAGTGTGAGGGTGCTGAGATGCTGGCACAGGGTGCCCAGAGAAGCTGTGGCTGCCCCATCCCTGGCAGTGCTCAAGGCCAGGTTGGACACAGGGGCTTGGAACTGGAGGAGCTTTAAGGTCCCTTCAACCCAAACCATTCCATGATTCTGCAATGAGCAGGGATAGGGTCCTCTTAGGTGCCATCCCACCCAGCTCTCCATGGGAACAGGGGACACCAGCTCAAGCTGCCCAAGATGCTCCCACTATGCTGGCAACCTGCACCAAGCCCATGGCTCAAGGACAACCCTCCCCATCTTCATCCTCCCAGCATCGTACCCAAAATTTGACGAGGAAGAAGGAGTTCTGGGGCCCACGCTCATAGAGCTCCTTGAGGCCACCTTTCTTCTCGGGGAACTTGTCATAGATCTGGCGGATGTCCACAGCCTCCAGCAGTGGGTCACTGTACGAGGGGTTCGTCTGCCCAATGTGTACGAAGAGGTGTTTGCTGTACTGTAAGGACCAGGGTGGGGAAATGAAAACGAGAAGTGAGGTGAAGCAGGAGGTAAGCTCGCAGCCCAGAAACCACCCATGTGCTGGCCTGCATCAAAACAAGCGGCAGCAGCAGGTGACCCTGCCCCTCTGCTCTGCTCTCGTGGAGCCTGCTTGCAGCACTGTGCAGTGCTGGTGTCCCTGGAAGGCCATGGAGCTGTTGGAGCAAGGCCAGAGGAGGCCACGAGGGTGCTCAGGGGCTGGAGCAGCTCCTGTATGGAGCCAGGCTGAGAACATTGGGGCTGCTCAGCCTGGAGAAGAGAAGCTGCGTGGAGACCTCAGAGCAGCTTCCAGTGTCTGAAGGGGGTTACAAGGATGCTGGAGAGGGGCTCTTCATCAGGGACTGCAGTGACAGGACAAGGGGTGATGGGTTCAGACTGGAACAGGGGAAGTTCAGGTTGGATCTAAGGCAGAAGCTCTTCCCTGTGAGGGTGCTGATGGCTGCCCCATCCCTGGCAGTGCTCAAGGCCAGGTTGGACACAGGGGCTTGGAGCAAGCTGCTCCAGTGTAAGGGGTCCCTGCCCGTGGCAGGGGTTGGGGCTGGAGGAGCTTTAAGGTCCCTTCAACCCAAACCAAGTGTGGGGACAGGCACATCCCACCCAGGTGCTGGGGACACGCAGGGGACTGTTACCGTTTCAGCATCCCGTGGCACCTCCATGAAGGCAGAGTACTCAAGGAGCCGGAGCTTGGCGGAAGCAATGGTACGGTCCTGCCAGACCGGCACGGCCGAGGCGGCTGGTGGGAGCGGAGCCAAGGGCTCATAACCTGGAGGGGACACGGACACCATGGGGTGAACCCCCCCTGCACTGCTGTCCTATTGTATCCCACACCCACCCAGATCTCCCAGCACGGGGGGCTTCCCATGGGATGGGCAAAACGTGGGATGAAAAGGGAAAGGGACTTGGAGGTGGGGGGGGACAGAGCCAGGAGCAGCAGGGTCCTGCTCATCGTGGAGCTTTTTGTTGGGTTTAAACCCAGGTTTTTCCCCTAGAACCTGCAGGAGGTGGTGGGAGGGTGGCACAGGGCAGGGGACAAATAGGACCAAGCAGGTTGCGGTCCCTGTAAAGAGGGCAAGGGCAGCACTTACTGGCTAGTGACGGAGGCATGGGTGGCTGGATGGGGTAAGCTGGTTGTGCAAATGGTTTAATGCTGGAAAGCAAAGAGCATCATTAGGTTAATGAAGCCTGGGTTACCCCAGCCCCTATGCCAAGGGGGAGTCTTGCCCAGTGCTGGGCAGTGGAGGGGTCTCGTACTTACTCCTGAGAGGGTCCAGGCTGTCCTGGGATAGGCCCACTCCAAAACTGGGAGAACAGCACAGTTAAGAGTCAGTAGCTTGTGACACCCCCAGATTCCCCTCCTTGTCTGATTCAAACTGCCCTGAGTCCCCATATCCCCCCGTGCATTGCACCAGGGCTGAGGGTGGCCATCAAACACTATCCCCCTGTCCCCTGTGCAGGATCCATGTCTTCCCCACCCCAGGTGTTCCTGTATGGGGGCGTGGAGCTGTCCTCACCCTGGGGGCAGCGGAGAAGACGGCCTGAGGAAGAGGAGGAGGGGGGCTGAGCTTGTTCTGCAGGACGCTGGCTGACACGATCTGCGCGGAGGACATGGAAGCCATGCTCTGCAGAGCCTTATCCTTCGAGACCTGGTCCTGGGGGGACAGGAGGGAGATGAGGAATTACAGGGGCAAACTGAGACCCCCCCCAGTCTGAGTGTACAAAAGCTTGGAGCTGGTCGTGCAGCCCGGCCAAAGGACCAGGGCAAGTTGATGTCCCCCCACCCCAGAAGCGCTCCTGTTAATAAATGCTTGAAGCTTGCAAATGTCCCCTGGGCAAGAGCCACGGGGGCTGTTAGGTATCGCCACCCCCCGGGGATGCAGAGTGTTGAGCCCCTCCACAGGAGCAGGCAAAAGCAATGGGGAACAAAAGGCATCACAAACTCAAGCTCAACTTACCAAGTTCATGGCCTGTCCACAAAAGAAAGGAAAAAACAAAGGTTAGAGCCTCGTGGGAGCCTGCGGGCACTGTGTGCACCCCCAGAGGGGTATCCCCCCCCCCAGCTCATCAACACAGCCTGGTCTGGGCACTGAACCCCTCGACCTGGCTCATCACCAGGGGATGCACATGGTGGGCACCAATGCCTGGGCTTAATCCCACCAGGAATGGGACGCCAAAGCCCCCCCACTATTTTGGGGGATTGTCAGCCAGTGTCTCTGTTGGCTTTGTCATGTCCTCTGCAACTTTTGGTATCCTTCACAACCTCCTCTGCAAACCCCAACACTTGCAGCCAGGGCACAGAGAGGAAGAGCCACCAGCTCCTGTCCTGCCCAGCAAAGGGCTGCCCTGGGATGTCAGCACCAAATTCCCTACAGGCACCACAAGGAAGATCCTGGGCACAACCCATCTGTGCTGTGTGTGCATTCCTATGGGAGACCAATTCTTTTTCCCTTTGCCTTTTGCTGGGCAGGAGCAGAGGGCTCCAAGGTCCTGCCTCACGGTAGGGCTGCTCCTCCACCCACATCACCAGGACACTGGTTCCACTGCACAGCCTGTTTTCCCTCTGAACCTTCCTCAGGGATCAATCACTTCATCTGTTTCCACCTGGGGCAGTGCAGGAGCATGGGCATGCAGCCACATGCAGCACTAACACGTGCATGACTGCAGCCTAAAATACTTCTATTGCTCACGGGAGAGAGTTTCCATTCAACGGGACAGGCACTGGGTGAGGGCAGAGGGGTGCCCACGCCTGGCTTTGCCTCAGTATGGCTGGGAAAAGACATTTTGCATCCATAGTGTATTGTTTAAAGGTTGTTCCCTGCTGGATTCCTGCAGTCAGCATGGCCAGGGATGGAGAGCACAGCCATGGACACTGGTCTCCATTCCCAGACTCCTGGGGTCACTCCTGCCCCTGACTCCCCCTTGCCCTGCGCCCTGCAACAAGGAAAGCTCATTTTTATCTATTTGATTTGGGGCTGGGAGCTGCGTTGAAGGTGCACGAGCCCAGAGGAGCCTCCCGAAATAGTTTCGGGTGCCCTCTCCTAGCTCTTCCCACAGACCAAACCCACAAGGAGTGGGAGTGCTCCTGGCACCCCACTCATGGGGCACCAGTGTCCCTGCGGAGGTTATGGTTTGGTGGGCTCCTGGGCAGCGTGAGCCAAAGCTTGTTAAAGCTTTGTGTGCCAAAATGCAAGTGCCAGCTCTGACAGTGGCCCCACTGCCAGCCTCAGTGCTGGACACTTGGACACAGCATCCAGGACAGGGGGACAGGGACACGGGGAGCGGATGATGCTTTTGGGACCCAGAGGTCATGGCAGGGAGCTGAAAGCTTTTCTGGGCTCCTCGGCAAGGCAGCAGGTGTCCCCCCTGGATCCTGCCCGTGGACATGCTTCCTGGTGTGACAGTGCTGGGATTAACCTCGGAGCATCCCAGCGTGCACAGCCCAGCCTGGAGCTGCTGTCCTCAATGGGGGGTGGTGCAGTGGGGACCGCTCTGTTCCCCACCTTGCACCATGTGGGCCCAATCTGAGCAGGGCTTGGTCCTTTGTCAATGCCCCCAGTCCTGCCCGTGCCCCCATCATCCTCCCCACCACCGCCACGAAGCACGGTGGGACCAGTTACGGAAGGGTTAGTTGGGCTCCAGTGAGAAGGAAGGAAAGAAAGAAAAGCCAACCAGAGAAGAGAGGATGATCCAGTTTTTCCTTATTCAGCTCCCTTGGCTCCTGGAATCACAGGCTGCCCTGGCATCCCCATTTCTCCTCCCTGGGACCCCTGTGTCCCCTCCACAGTAGCATGGCCCCATCCGGACCCACTGCTGTCCTCATCCCTGAGCTGCCACCTTGGCCATACTCGGCCCCTCGTGCATCAGAAGTCTCTGAGCTGGCAGTCTGCAGGGACCCGAGGACCCCCCTGCTTCTGCCCATATCCCACCAGCACCCATCATCAGTGGGGCCAGGTCTCAGCTTGCAGGGTGCCCTTTGCACCCCTTGTTTGACCCTGTCTTGCTGGCTGCTCTTGGGGAGGAAGTCCTACCCTTCCTGCGAGAACCCCTGATAGCCCAAAAGAGGGGTGCAGCCCCCATGGATCACCAGAGGAGGTTTAAACCCCCGTTTCCCCATAGTGGAGTCCTTGCTTGGGCGAAAGGAGGGGTTTTGGCACCCAAATTCACTCTTCTGGGGGAGAAGGAAGGGCTCTGCCTCCCCTCCCATCCTCGCACTTCTCTGTGCATCCTGCAGTGATGCCTCTAAAAACCCATCTGGTCCCAGAAGCCGAGGGAGAGGGAAGGAAAACCAAAACCACCAAACCAGAGAGGTAGTAAAGGAAAGCAAGCGGCACACCGCAGAGCTGAGGGCGTTAGTGGTCAGCAGGCGCGGCGGCGGGGCGCGTACCTTCAGCTTGGACTGAATCTCACGAGATTTCCGCCGGGCAAGAACCTGCAAGTGGCTAGAGACCTGCAGAGAGAGAGCAGGAGAGGGGGAACAGCAGAGCCGTCAACCAGAGGAAAGGAGGAAGGAGGAAAAAGGGGCTGCCCATGCTCACAGAGACACCGCCGCGGACACCTGGGCAAGGGCACCAACGTACCTTGATGCCAACCTGGTACTCCCGCACCTTCTTCCGAGCTAGAACCTGTATGTGGCTGGACACCTAGCGCCCACCACACCGTTCGGAAAGGAAAACACAGAGAGCGTGAAGATACGTTCATCCCTGCCAGGGGGGATGATGTTCCTGGGGAAGGGAGCATGGAAAAGGGGAGGAGCACAGGGGGTGATGGTCCTGGAGATGCAGAGGGTCCTGTGCCTGCCACGAGCTGGAGAGAGGAAAATCGGAGGGGCTCTGGTGCTGCTGCACTGATTGATGCTGGTTTGTGCCCCCCTGCTGGGGGTGAAGCTCCTCGGAGTGAAGCTGATGCAGCTGGGGGGGGGGGTATGTTTACCATGTCTTGGGTCTTCCCAGACAGAACCCCCGGCCCCTGTGAGTGCAATGAGCTAATGCTTGCAGTGTTGAGGGTACAAACCGGCTGGTTTGGGGGGGCCCTGGATTATCCTGCAGCGGGCCTGCAGGTCCCAAGGGAGCTCCAGGAGGGACCAGCTCATTCCCCTGAGGCTCCTGCTGATTTTGCAAGTGGGAAAGGTGAGAAGTGTTGTGAGGTTTTGGTGTCTGGACCCTTTTAAGGACAGGATCCAAAGCAAAGAGGCTGATGTACAGGCAGGAAGGGGACAGGCAAGATAACTCCTCCCACCAGCACCAAGCTGGACAACAGGCTGTGCAGGACACGAATGCACAGAGGGGACAGTGCCACATGCACTCCCCCCTGGGGCATTGCTGTCACCAGCACTGCATCCTTCCCCACATGAAGGGGTCCAGGCAGCCAGTTGAGGCTTTAAGCCAGAAATAAAGCACTTCTCGGCACTGGTCTGAACACAGGGACAGTGGCTGAAGCCTGCTCCCTCTCCCTCCAGCATCAGTCCTGGAGGGATGTCCCCCAGGCAGTGCCTGGGGACCAGTGTCCCTCCCTTGAAGGGACTTGTGGCATGGGACAGCCCCAACACAAGTGTCCCCATGCTCCAAACCCATTGGTCCCCTGTGGTGGGAGACGAACCCACTCCCAGCACCACAGAGGGGAGGTAAAAGCCACCAGACGTGTGACAAACAGACACATCCCATCAAGGGCAGTGTGTCCTCACCCAGGTTTCATCTCTGGCAGAAGGGTGAAGCTCCTGGGATGGATGTGACCCTGCTCACGCAGGCAATGGAGGACCACTGCATGTTCTCTGCCCTGCTGGCATCCATTTGCCCCAGCATCAATCCTTACAGGGCAGCGAGGACGGGGCAGCAAGCTCTGTGGGACTCCCAGGTCCCCAGGACCTGCACAGCCTGTCCCCAGGCCAGATGGGGACACCTTGGGATTAGCCGGGGGGCTTTTGGGGTGCCTTTACTGTGGTGTCTGGCACAATCAGCATAAAGCCTCAAGCTGCACCAGGGCAGGTTTAGATGGAGCTGAGGAACAATTCCTGCCCCAGAGGGTGCTCAGGCATTGGAACAGGCTGCCCAGGGCAGGGCTGCAGGCACCGGCCCTGCAGGTGTTCACACAGCGTGGAGACGAGGCCTCAGTGCCATGGGTTAGGGGTGGCCTTGGCAGTGCTGGGGTAAGGGTTGGACTGGATGATCCTGAAGGTTTTTTCCAACCTGACTGATTCCATGATTCTAAGGGTCAGAGGTGGGAATGGTCTCCAGATCCAGGTGGAGCAGCAAAGTGATGCATGTGGATGCACACACTGCCCAGATGGAGATTCCAAGGCTCCTGCCCCCATGGATGACCCCAGCACAGCCGGGGGTGGGGCTGGGTGCTGCCTGCCCCATACCCCAGATTTCAGGGCACCCACAGATCAGGCTGGCACTGACCATCCCGAGGGTGTTTGTGCTTGAAAACAAAGCTCCTTGCAGAGGATGAGGGTCTTGCTGGCAGCAGCGGTGGCTCCAGGAGGGGATACAGAGGACGGGTGACGCAACCGGGCACCCGCTCGCCCCCAGGCTTACCTGACCCCCCCTGCACCCCCAGAGTCCCCCCAAGAGGGGAAGCACAGCGATGCCCT